>NC_136058.1:263429057-264016557 GCF_964261635.1 Lissotriton helveticus
TTGCTATACTGTTGAGGGTTGACCTAACTGGTGTGATTGCTCAGCTGGTGTTAGGTCATTCTGAAATGTCAGAGAGAAATTAGGTATTGTCGAAGGCGATTTGTACAAGAAAGAGAGCCATATTCCACCTGCAAGGTTGTTAGAGAAATTAACTAACTTGGCTCATACATGACATGTAGGCAGGAACCTTACGACGGCTAGTATAAGAGAATGCTACTGGTGGCTGGGCCATCACAGACAAGTTGAGAAGGTAGTGGGAGACTGTATTCAATGTGCAGGTGATGACAAATCCAAAGTAGTGAGAATGTCTACTTTGTCCCCTGTTCCTGTTCTGGATAAATCCTGGTGTAAATTTGGATTGGA
The DNA here is from genome assembly GCF_964261635.1 of Lissotriton helveticus. Taxonomy (NCBI): domain Eukaryota; kingdom Metazoa; phylum Chordata; class Amphibia; order Caudata; family Salamandridae; genus Lissotriton; species Lissotriton helveticus. The sequence goes on from NC_136058.1 coordinate 263,429,421, forward strand.
TTTGGTTGGACCTTTTGATTTCTTACCACCAAATGAGCGGTTTGTCAGTGTTCTGGTGGACTACACCTCTAAGTAGGTGACAGCTAGTTGTATGCATTCAACTACCACCAGGACTGTTGTGATATTTTTGAAAGCTGTTTTTGCATGTGAAGGGGTCCCAAAGATGATTGTTAAAGATAATGGGGTCCAGTTTATTTTGCAAGAGATAAAGGACTTTCTTAGTAACTTGTCTATTACCCATTTCTACACTGCTTTATATGCTCCACAAGCTACTGGTATGCTTGAGAAGATGAACCAACTTCTGAGAGCCAATGTGCACTCTGCTTTGGAGAACGTATTGCTTTCCAAGACTGTTCTCCCCGGGAGAAGTTATGGCTCAGAGGAATGCACTGAGTGCAGTAACAGGACTCTCTCCTTTCTGAATGCTTAAGAGAAGGTTGGCTGGCTCTAAATTGAACCCGGTATCGTTGAGTTCAAGGAGGGGTGGTAGAGCTGTGTTACCTGGCAAAGTGATAACTAGTCGGGACAAATACAAAAACGGTTTGATGCTAAACATTGTGTGTGCTGGAGGAAATGGAATGTGGGTGATTTGGTTTGTATCAAGAAGCCTGTGTGGTGTCCCAAAGGAGGGAAATCCAGGAAGATAATTGAAGTTAAAAAAAATGTTGTCATTTTGGGTAGTGTTTATGTCGAGAGCATGTCGCGGTTAGCTAAATGTATTGATGCGAACCCTGCCCCAAGTGATGTACCTGACAATTTTGTGTGAAGACAGCGAGTATTTCAGAACCAGTGCTAGGGCCAGACACATCCGGTGCATTTCAATTATTATGCTGTGGATTAGTTTCATGTTGCATTTCATATATGTATGAGCTCTCATTTACTTTCATTTGAAATTACTGTTATGTATGTTATGAGATTCTGATTTCTGAACAATGTTACATCATATAAACAGTGATGCATTATCGTTGCAACGTGTACCTCTTTTATCATTTTCTGTTCTTTCTTTATTCTTCTTTCCTTTCCTAGTAGCAGAATGTTGTTCCTCATATGTCCTTGTTTTCTCCTCTATCTCTTTCTCATCACCCCTCAGCTGTTAACATTATGTTAGGGGGGAGATGTGCTGTGGCCTATACCTGTTATGACAGGGTCCCTTTAAGTCAATCTGGCCATCAGGTGCAATACTGGGTGCCGGTGACTCTACCTGGTGACAGTTATGTTAAAGAGACGGTTCCGTGAAGATATTTGAGGACTGGCTGGAGGTGGATTCCAATAAATACTTATAATCACAAGCGCGTGTCGACTTCGTGTCAAATACCATATCTGAATACAACAATTTGAAAAAGGAAAACCTAGGACTGGAACCTGGTATTTCTGCTAATATAGAACCATGTAGAGAGTGCAATTCTTGCCACTGGTCAGTAATGAGCTACTACTAGGTGGCAGGCTGCCTCTGAATAGCTCACACATTATATCTGCCTATCACAATGCAGGAACAAGCAGCTCATCCTCTTTTGAAATATTCTTTCTTTCCCTACCTCTTACTTTCTCTTTTCTTTTTCTTTTTCCTTCTCTGGTTTTCTTTTGTTTTGTTTTCTCCTTCCTTTTCTTCCTTCATATTTTTTTACCTCTACTCCTTTTGCTTTCTTTCGTATCTTCTTTCTCTCATTCTCGCACTCATTTGTTCTCTACTTTCCTTATTTCTCTCCGTCTTGTTTCTATGTCTTATTTTTTTCTTCCTTGTTTCTTTGTATGTCTTTCTTTCTTTACTTGTTCATTATTCTCAATTCTTCCTCTAAATCGCTCCCTTTCTCTCCTTGTCTATGTTATTTACCTTTTTGTCTTCCACTCTTTCTTTATCATCTTGTTTCTTTCCTTTTCTTTTTCTTGCTTTTCCTACTGTGTTCCTCTTTCCTTGTTTCATTTTTCTAATCTTCTTCTGCTTTTTCCTTCTTCTTCGCCTTTATGTTTAATTTGTGCCCTTGTTTTCCCCTGTATGTGTTCCATTGATTTCTTTCACTCTTATCTTTTTCTTCTAATGACTGTTTCATACTTTAATTCTACGCTTCTTTATTATTCTTTTTATTGTTCAATCTCTTTTCCAGTGTCTCCCTTCTTCTGACTCACTTGCTATCGTTCTCTCCAACATCCATTCTCTCCCTCGTTCTTTTTTGTTGTTTCTCTCTTTCCCTCTTTCTTTCTCCTTGTTTGTCTTTTTCGATTCTCCTTCTCTCCTGCTTTATCGACTTCTTTGTCTTTCTTCATGTTGTTCTCTGTTTATATCTGCCTCCCTGTCATTTCTTTTTCTTTCTTCCTTGCTTTTCTTATTGTTTCTTTATTCATTGGTCATCCCTTCTTTATTCTTTTATTTATGTCTCCTTTCTTTCTTAAGCGTTCTTAGCTTTTCGAAGCAATGTATTCATGCATACTGTGTGCGTCAGTATTGCCTGACAGGTAAACCATGTGGGGGTGACTGCAGAGATATATTTACATCTAGAGTGCTATAATGTCTGCAGGTGCTTCTCAAAATGCAATATTGCCATAAGTGTCCTAGTTAAGGGTGCAATGTATACATTAACAAAAGATTTACTTGCTTGCTTGCAGACATCAGTCATGCCAATTAGGCAGATAGTGGAAGTCTGTTGGGACCTAGCTATTAATATGAGCGCAGTGGCGTCATATATTGGATGGCAATAAGGTGATATGTAGAAAAGAGACACTCGCCTCTCGCAGATGACTCCTTTTGGAACCGCACAGCTAAGCCTTTTGTGGTACAGCTCTTGTGCCATTAAAGTTGCATGCTCGCTGGGGCAAGTACGTGGTACACAAGGGCGGTGTTTAAGTTTCGTAGCATTTAAGGAACCTTTATCGAAACTCTATATTAGGCATTAGCTCCGAGAGGTGTTCAGTGATCAGAAACGGTTCTAGCTATATAGGAGGATGGAGACCCCTATACTAGACGTTTTACTAAGTAGACATATTACCTAATCCCAATGGCTATCACCTTTAGCCCAGAGGGACAGGCACACCTGTAATTGTACCACAGTGCATCGCATTTGGTGATGCAGTGTGTGCAACGAAATTCGTTTTATTTATTTTTATGTTTACTTACCTTTAAAAGTCCGTAATCCATACATTACTACCCCCACCCTGCCCTCCCCCTCCCCATGTCACTGCCCGGCCGGTACTCCCACTACCGGCCGCGGCTGCCACCAGGCTGTGCAGCATAAAGTTATTATCATTATCTTTTTGTTTTTTGCACTGCTCAAATAGCAGTGGGGCGATGCTTCTCCACCTTAGCGGAGCCGCCACTGATGAGCTGTATTTCATGCAGCTGTTCCGCTGTTTACTTCATCGAGTCCCGGTCTGTAGCCTTTATGTGTGGTCTGCTCTGACAGTGCTGCCTGAAGCGATCTTCACAGCACAGTGGCGTCAATGAAAGATCAATTAGTGAAAAATCATCAATCCTATGGGATCAATAGCATTTTAAGCGTTATGTAGCTCGTGGGTTGACTTCCTACTGATGGTCACAGCCCTTGTTAATGGTTTATTAAGGCCTGCAGCGATGTCTAGCATCCTATAAATCACCAAATAAGTAAAAACCAAACAATGACCAACCAAGTCAACACTTTGAAAGTGAGCTAGCTCCTTGAGCTGGGTGCCCAAAAACTACTGAAGAGAACCATGAGTCATACACTTACTAGGCTGTTTGTGGCAGTCAGTCGAGGCTTTTTGCCAAAAGCAGTTTACACACTGGGTCTGCACGCCAAACACTATAACTGGGAAACCAATACTGCAATCTTCTGATGTAAAAGCACTACTGGTTTAAAAGGCAGGCAGAGAGGGGTAGGTTATAGGCGCAACTTCCCATGGAACCACTTTTATCTGTAGCTACGTGCGGCACTCTGCCTAGACCTTAGGGGAAATGCTGAATTACTCAACAGTACATAGATCATTTCCCTCTTTTTTCTGCATACAAGCATGTATAGCAGACATTAGTCTATTATTTGGTAATACCTAATTCTTGGCACATATCCTATCTAGGTGTAAGGTAGGGATTCTCTTGGTCCTGTAGAAACACCGTGGATCCATCCTGGGCCATCGAGGCGTGAAACCTGTCAACCCTACAACAATCACTTTGAGGCTGTCACGATTCATAGATCTCATTTGACAGCACTCGCTCATTCTTTTTATCTCTGTCAAGGGGGCCACTTTGTTAAAATTGTATAGGTACCCTTCAGGCAGTTTTAATTCAAATAGCACCTAATCTAGCATGGCACTGTACACTCACCTTTCCCTCATTCATCATTATGGCAAAAACAGAAGATCTCTGACAAAGAGCCATCATGCGAGGCCCGTCGGGCATTGCAGCTCCGTCCCGACGAGGAGCAAGACCAATGATGAAGCATGACACCCATTCGAAGGTCTAAGGGCTCTGTTTTCTGATCATTAGCACCTTTCCTCTGCAGGGTTTCAACCTATATTTCTTAGCTTTTTCTCTCTTTATAGGAACAGCCCCCTCTTCATGTATGATTTGCTGGGAGCATGGATGCTGGACTTGTATTAGCTCCAGGTCCTCCCCTTTTTATTAATGATTAACACCTTAGGAGCTTCGTAAATAAACCTCCCCAGTGCTGCGCTGTCCATTATCCAGTGCTGAACTGGACGTCCAGCGGTCGCACGCAGCACTGGGGAGGTAGTGCCCGTGACGACCGTTGGCCGACGGCAGCACTTAAAGGGTTAAAAAGACATGGCCTGATGAAGTGGTTTCAGAGGCTGCTATGCTAGGCTTAAAATCCCAGGATGGCGAAAACGGCCTTTATTTTTTTTAACATGTAAAAGACGTTATTAACTAATAACTTTTTATCAACTCCCTCAGCACAACCACTCTGCCAATGCCCACGGATAATAATGAACAAAAGAGATGCACGTGCCGCTATGACTTTGACTATTTTTTCCTAAAAACATATGAGCTGAAACACCATGTTACGTGTGTATTAACACTTCTTTTATTTATTTTTGGATTTTATTTATATATTTCCCTTATTTGGTATCTTAGTTTGCCAAATTCACATTTTTAAGACCTTATGTACACAAGAAAAATACATTCATATTTACATAGACAAAAAACAACAAAAAACAAATTTCAATAAAAGCTTCAGAAATTGGGAATCATTCAAGCCACCATTCATTCGTCAAACATACCACCACAAACAACAATAGCAATATATTTTTAAACAAACCGGAATCAAAGTATTCACAGTATAGCCATATACAATTAATATTCTCTGAAAGAGATCAGATTGCAGAATTATTGGAACCCTTTTTATGATTTTTAGGCTTGTTGAAAGGTCTACGCGTTTCAAACTCGTGCTATTTTAGAGTTATCATCAGGACCGTTATCTCTTGTTAATCAGAGTGAGGGGGGCTGCCCAAGACTCCCGACGTGTACAGGTTATTTTGATTGAATTGGTCCGTGTTGTTTTAATGCCAGTCTATCCCTGCCTCACTGCACACTGGCAGGAGGGCACGGGTGTCTGAATTTAGGGATTCTTGTGCCTCCGCCTTCGGTAAGGGGGGCATGGAGCGTACAGCTTGTCTGCTTCGAATCACTGCAGTCGCGTTTACTTCCGGGTCCGCAAAGGATCAAGGGAGCCCACGAATGCCAACACCGCAGCACGCAACCTCCACCAATGGCTCTCCAACTGCTCTGACACCCTGGCACCTCTCAAGAGAAGACCAGGCAAACAAAGCTCCAAGGCAGCCAGCTGGTTCAACCCCGCCCTCCACAAGTCAAGATGCACCTGCAGACGTCTCAAGAAGAAATAGAGGAGCAAAAAAAAAACAGAAACTCACACAGCCTTCAAATCTGCCGTCAACGCACACCACCTCCTCCTGAAAACCACCAAGAAAATGACCCTCCACGACAGAATCATAGTCAACGCACACAATAGCAAAGAACTCTTCACCATCATAAAGAAGTTTGCCAGGCCAAACAGTGAGACCACAGACGTTCGCCCCTCCCAAGACCTGTGCAACAGACTCAGCACCTTCTTTCACCACAAGATAAGGAAGATCTACAACAGCTTCGACACCCTGGACCCAGTCACTACGCCCGCCACCAATGCACACAACCAAGCCGACCCCCAATTGACAGCGCTCTGCTGGACCCCGCTCATTAAAGAGGATATGCTCAAGAACATGAAGAGCATCCACTCAGGAGCTCCAACGGACCCATACCCGTACCACATCTTCCACAGAGCAGCCGCCGCCATCGCCTCCCTGCTTCACCACTCCATTAACTGCTCCATCGAAACTGCCACCTTCCCCGTCGACTGGAAACACAGTGAGATCAACCCCTTGCTGAAGAAGCCATCCCCAGACCCAACGGGAATCTATGACATAATATCGACAGACAGAATATAGACATACAAAAATATCGACACAAAAATATCGAAATCAAAAATATCGGAGTTCTATCTACATAAAGGTAAGTACAAAAATATCGAAAAAAATATATAATAGTACAAAAATCTCGAAGTTAAAAATATCGTTTTTTTAAATGTATTAATAATAATGTAAAATTTATTTTAAAATACATATAATTTAGCAAATTAAAAATATTAACATTAAAACATATTAAAAAATGTATAACTAATTTATTATTTATTGATTTATAAAACATATAAAGCGCACTGTCGCCATTGCAGGCATCCTGGCGCTGGTACTCCAAATACATGAACGGAGGGACAGCAGTAAAGACAGCCAACTCAAACCCTAGGGAACAGCCAAGTCTTCACGGATTTTCTGAACGGGAGAAGTTTATCCAGTTGCCTAATCTCCCAAGGTAGACTGTTCCAAAGTTTGGCCGCAGCCACCCCAAAAGATCTTCCCCCTGCCCTGACTCTTTTAAATCTAGGGACTCTCACCAGGCGTGGAGACGAAGAGTGCAGTGCCCTGGCAGGGGTATACCATGCAAATTTAGCTTGCAGCATTCTGGGTCCAAGCCCATGGAAGGCCTTAAAAACAAGGCAGAGAGACTTAAATCGTATTCTCTGTCTAAGGGGGAGCCAATGGAGTTCGGCCAGGGCCGCAGATGCTGATGTTCTTCTAGGCCACCCCAAGGCCATTCTGGCCGCTGCTGATTGAATTCTTTGAAGCCTATCAAGCAAAAAACTGGGCGACTCGAGCAACAGTGCATTGCAATAGTCGAGTCTACTCAGAATTGTACATCTGGCCACCAGGGCCCGGGCAGAGGAAGGTAAAAGTGGCATGATTTTGCGAAAGGACCTAATCAGGGCGAAGAAGGAAGATACCGTTTTTGCAACCTGAGCCTCCATAGACAGCTTGTTGTCCAGCATAACACCTAGGGTAAGCACTGTTTTAACAGGAGAGACCCTAGTGGCAAATTCTGGGGGCCAGAGATTATCAGGGAGAGAGTGAGGGATCTTACTCCCCGCATAGAAGAGCAATTCAGTTTTACCTGCGTTGAATTGCAAGGAGTTAACCTGTAGCCAGCCAGCAACGTCCCTCAAACACTCATGGAAAACCTCAACCGATATTGAATCCTCCCCCTCAAAGGAAAGGATCAGTTGAGTGTCATCCGCATAATTAATATTTTTGATCTTGTAGGACTTAATCAGGGAGATCAACGGTTTTAAATAAAGATTAAACAAAATAGGGCTAATAGCCAAGCCCTGAGGAACACCATGTGGTACTGGGAAAAAAGCAGATTGAAAAGGGGGGAGGGCCACAGCCTGCTGTCTGTCTTCAAGAAAGGAACGAAACCACCGCAGGGCACAGCCCCTCACCCCGGCCTCCTGCAATCTGCACAGGAGGATCTCATGGTTTACCGTATCAAATGCGGCAGACAGGTCAAGCAAAATCAAAGCGGTTGCCTGACCCCTGTCTGCACGCCTTTGAAGCTCATCCATGGCCGTGACCAAGGCCATCTCAGTCCCATGGGCAGGGCGAAAGCCGAATTGCAGATCCTCCAGCAGCTGGTGTTGCTCCAAATATTTGGACAATAGAGAACTGACCCTACGTTCAACAATCTTTGCGGGGAAAGGAAGCAACAAGATTGGCCTATAATTCTTAGAGCACTCTGGGTCCAGCGAAGGTTTTTTTAACAGCGGGGATATCAAAGCTTGTTTCCAACGAGTGGGCACAATGCCGCTGGTCAGAGACTGGTTGCAGATCAGTAAAGTAAAGTAAAGTAAAGTCCACATTTGTAAAGCGCACAATCACCCGTAAGGGTCTCTAGGCGCTGGGGGCCGTCGGGAAGATTAAGCGAGCTATTGCCCAGAGTCACATGGTGCTGGGCTAACCTGCCGCCGGAGCCTGGGATCGAACCGTGGTCCCCAGATTCCAGCGTCAGTCGCCCTGGTCGCGGCGCCACACCTCTTCTCAGGCAGAGAGCAGGGTTAATTCCACCTCATACTCCTTCCAGATCTTATGCGGGACCGGGTCCATAGGTGAGCCGGAGAAGTTGTCCCACGCCAGCCTCCTAAAGTCTTCCTCCCCTAAAGGAGCAAACCATGATAGTGGCTCCCCAGGCTGTCGACAGGTGCCAATGTCCCTGCCGAATGAGGTCCGGTCCATCAATACCTGGGAGCAGCTGGGCACAGGGGGAGCTTGGAGATCATTGATAATGACCTCGATTGTGTCCCTAAAGAACTCACAGAGTTCCTGCGATGGTGGTATCGAATTCCTGGAGCAGTCCGGGCTGGTAAGGCTGTTAAGAATATTAAAGATGCTCCTAGAGCTGTTTGAAGCGTTGCAAATGGTAGAGCAAAAATACTCTGCTTTAGTGTTATGGATCAGGGTTTTATATTCAGCCAATTTAAGCTTCCAAAGCAGCCTGTCTGAATCGTTATACCCCCGCTGCCATTTCCACTCTGCCTGTTTGCAGGCTAATTTGGTAGATTTCAAGGTGTCAGTAAACCAAGGGGCCGAGGCTCTGCTTTTGCATCTAAGTTTTTTTAACGGGGCATTGGAATCTAGCGTTGTGGTAATCCTAAGGCACAACGCGGTAAAGTTTTCGTCAACCTGCTTGTCCAGGGAGAAGCAATCTCTGACCATGAACACCGAGTCTGACCCTCGCAGTCGTGCAAGGGCCTTCCAGTCCCTGCACAGAACATCGGTAGTGGGACGCACCAGTCAAGTTTGGCCAGTATTGAGGTTAACATAAAATGTAATCAAAAAATGATCGGTCCAGACCAGCCGTAATGTATTCCCCATATGCAGCAGATGAGGGACGGAGAAGAGAAGGTCAAGGCAATGACCGTCCATGTGAGTAGCACCCACCACCTGCTGAACGAGGCCCAAATCCTCGCATGAGTTGAGAAGATTACGGAACGCTACATCTAGAGGACCGTTTGGCCAAAGATTAAAATCCCCTAAGATTAGCAGATTGTTGTGGGAGGCTGCCATGTTCGTAAAGGTAGTTAGCAGAGATTGTTGTTGTAGAACCGTAAAAGCCCCAGGAGGTCTATAGCAGATAACCCCAGTGGCAATAAGGCCCGAGGCATTCTTTATAGCCAGGCCCAGTAGTTCCACCCCAACAACTGAGTCCATCTCAATGGTCCCGACTAGCCAGGGGGCCCTGTAAATAATCCCCACCCCACCCCCCCTTCCATTGGGTCTAGGGAGATGAAGAATTTTGCAGTCTGGCGGGCAGGCCCAACCAGGCTCAATCTCGCAATCAGGGCGAGTCCCAAGTTTCCGTCATAAATAAAACATCAAGCTGATGAGATTCAGTTAGCAATTGGATTTCCACACAATATTTTGGCAGGGACCTCACGTTAAGGAGTCCGCAAGAGAGAAGGCTTCCACCCAGGAAATCGCTCAAAGGGAGAGCCGAGTCAGCGAAGGCAAGATTGCCCCTGTCGGCAGAACGTTCCCCTATATTGAGCAAGGTATCCCTGGAGTAATGCCGAAAAGTCATCTCTGAGGAGGGCACCCTACCTTCACCGAAAAGGGCAGCGTGGCTGGCGCTGAGCGCTACCCTGGCGCGGACGGGCGCAGACGGGCTTGCCTTTGGCGCCCCGGCGGCGTGGTCGCGCCAGCCCGCTTTTTGAAGGTCTGTGGAGGAGAAAAGACTAGAGCGCTCACCTTGGCCCACTCAAAATGGCGGCCGTCCAGGTGAGTGCCTAGTCGCGTTTCCCGCCCTTCTGGACATCGAAATCAAGTAATAAACAGTAGCCTGTCTTCCCTGAGTGACCAAGTTAACATACAAATCAGCAGCACAATTTATTAGAAAATATTAAAAACGAGTAAAACTGGGAATAAAATTGATTCAAATAGCAGCAACAAATCCTGGGCAAATAATTAGTGCAAAATGAAGCAAAAGGGCAGAGTTAACAGCAGCTCCCGGCTCACGCCTCAGGAGCAATAGTGGGTGCGCGGTCGCGCCAGCCCGCTTTTTGAAGGTCTGTGGAGGAGAAAAGACTAGAGCGCTCACCTTGGCCCACTCAAAATGGCGGCCGTCCAGGTGAGTGCCTAGTCGCGTTTCCCGCCCTTCTGGACCTCGAAATCATGTAATAAACAGTAGTCTGCCTTCCCTGAGTGACCAAGTTAACATACAAATCAGCAGCACAATTTATTAGAAAATATTAAAAACGAGTAAAACTGGGAATAAAATTCATTCAAATAGCAGCAACAAATCCTGGGCAAATAATTAGTGCAAAACGAAGCAAAAGGGCAGAGTTAACAGCAGCTCCCGGCTCACGCCTCAGGAGCAATAGATTAAAAACTACATATAAATTAATATATATACTTACTCTACATATTGCAACAGTAGGGAAAGCGTTGGATAGCGTAGGGGTAAAAATTACTATTCCCACTCCAGAGGGTGCAACAGTAGGGAAAGCGTTGGATGGCGTAGGGGAAAAAATTACTATTCCCACTCCATAGAGTGCAACAGTAGGGAAAGCGTTGGATAGCGTAGGGGTAAAAATTACTATTCCCACTCCAAAAAGTGCAACAGTAGGGAAAGCATTGGATAGCGTAGGGGTAAAAATTACTATTCCCAGTCCAGAGGGTGCAACAGTAGGGAAAGCGTTGGATAGCGTAGGGGTAAAAATTACTATTCCCACTCCAGAGAGTGCAACAGTAGGGAAACCGTTGGATAGCGTAGGGGTAAAAATTACTATTCCCACTCCAGAGAGTGCAACAGTAGGGAAAGCGTTGGATAGCGTAGGGGTAAGAATTACTATTCCCACTCCAAAGGGTGCAACAGTAGGGAAAGCGTTGGATAGCATAGGGGTAAAAATTACTATTCCCACTCCAGAGGGTGCAACAGTAGAGAAAGCGTTGGATAGCGTAGGGGTAACAATTACTATTCCCACTCCAGAGAGTGCAACAGTAGGGAAAGCGTTGGATAGCGTAGGGGTAAAAATTACTATTCCCACTCCAGAGAATGCAACAGTAGGGAAAGCGTTGGATAGCGTAGGGGTAAAAATGACTATTCCCACTCCAGAGGGTGCAACAGTAGGGAAAGCGTTGGATAGCGTAGGGGTAAAAATTACTATTCCCACTCCAGAGAGTGCAACAGTAGGGAAAGCGTTGGATAGCGTAGGGGTAAAAATTACTATTCCCACTCCAGAGAGTGCAACAGTAGGGAAAGCGTTGGATAGCGTAGGGGTAAAAATGACTATTCCCACTCCAGAGGGTGCAACAGTAGGGAAAGCGTTGGATAGCGTAGGGGTAAAAATTACTATTCCCACTCCAGAGAGTGCAACAGTAGGGAAAGCGTTGGATAGCGTAGGGGTAAAAATTGCTATTCCCACTCCAGAGAGTGCAACAGTAGGGAAAGCGTTGGATAGCGTAGGGGTAAAAATTACTATTCCCACTCCAAAGGGTGCAACAGTAGGGAAAGCGTTGGATAGCGTAGGGGTAAAAATTACTATTCCCACTCCAAAGGGTGCAACAGTAGGGAAAGCGTTGGATAGCGTAGGGGTAATAATTACTATTCCCACTCCAAAGGGTGCAACAGTAGGGAAAGCGTTGGATAGAGTAGGGGTAAAAATTACTATTTCCACTCTAGAGGGTGCAACAGTAGGAAAAGCGTTGGATAACGTAGGGGTAAAAATTACTATTCCCACTCCAAAGGGTGCAACAGTAGGGAAAGCGTTGGATAGCGTAGGGGTAAAAATTACTATCCCCACTCCAGAGGGTGCAACAGTAGAGAAAGCGTTGGATAGTGTAGGGGTTAAAATTACTATTCCCACTCCAGAGAGTGCAACAGTAGGGTAAGCGTTGGGTAGCGTAGGGGTAAAAATTACTATTCCCACTCCAGCGAGTGCAACAGAAGGGAAAGCGTTGGTTAGCGTAGGGGTAAAAATTACTATTCCCACTCCAAAGGGTGCAACAGTAGGGAAAGCGTTGGATAGCGTAGGGGTACAAATTACTATTCCCACTCCAGAGAGTGCAACAGTAGGGAAAGCGTTGGATAGCGTAGGGGTAAAAATTACTATTCCCACTCCAGAGGGTGCAACAGTAGGGAAAGCGTTGGATAGCATGGGGGTACAAATTACTTCGCACACTACTCCCCCTTTAACACACAACACACTACACATACAAAAACCCACAATTAATATAAATATCAATTAATAAATTAATAACAATTAATATTAAATTGATGTAATTATAATTTAGCTAATTAACACATATTAATTACCAATTAATAATTATTTACCAATTAATTAACAAGATATTTACAAGAATAAACAATATTTATTAATACATTATTTATAATTAATATAATGAAATAATAAAAAAACGAATAATCAATTAATTAATTAACAATTAATTAACAATAAATACCAATAAATACATACAATATCTTTAATTAATTTAATTTAATTATGTCACACCCTATTCCCCTATAAACACACAACCCACTACAAATAAATAAATCACATAAAAAATGTATTTGTCATTTAATCAACTAATAATAATTAATTACCAATTAATTATTCATTAGCAATAACAAAAAATTAAAAATATTAGTACATTAACTCTAATTAATTTAATTAACTCATTAATAATAATTAATTACCAATTAATTAACAATAACAAAAAATAATAAACATTACTACATTAACTATATTTAATTTAATTAACTAATTAATAATAATTAATTACCAATTAATTATTAATTAACAATAACGAAAAATAATAAATACTACTATATTAACTCTAATTCATTTAATTAACTAATTAATATTAATTAACTACCAAATAATTATTAATTAATAATTATGTATTAATAAAAAATATTAAAAACAAAATATTGATCAATTAATTATAATTAAATTACTTCCCACCCTATTCCCCTATAAACCCACAACCCGCTCTGATACTAAAACGTAAAATGTAAACAAAATTACTAATTCTAAACATACATTAAAAAACATTATTAACAAACATATAAACAACATAATAAAATACATAATACTAAACAAAATTTCGATATTACTAACATACATACCTTAATATCGATATTCTGTCTATCGATATTATTGCACATCGATATTCTATACCATCGAAATTAAAGCATCGATATTATTGTATATCGATATTTTAATTTCGATATTTTGTCTCTCTACCCCCAACGGACCTCAAGAATTTCAGACCGATCTCTCTGCTCCCATTCCCATCCCAGGTCATAGTGAAGGCCATCAACGCCCAGCTCTCCGAGTTCATTGAAGCAAACCACGCCCTGGACACCTCCCAATCCGATGTCCGAAGCAACCACAGCACAGAGACCAATCTCCTTGCTGCCACAGATGAAATCCGCTCTCTCCTTGACCGGGACTTGACTGCAGCCCTCATCCTACTAGACTTCTCGACCGCCTTCGACACCGTCTCAAACTGCACCCTGATCATCAGACTCCATGATGCCAGCATCCGCAACAAGGCTCTGGACTGGATCCATTCCTTCCTCACCGGCCAGACAGAGCGAGTCAGACTATCACTGTTCCTCTCAGAACCCACACAGAACAGCTGTGGATTCCCCCAGGATTCCTCCCTAAGTCCCACCCTCTTCAACGTCTACATGGTCCTCTTTGCAAATATTGTCAGAAGCCACGGACTCAACATTGTGCCCTATACCGATGACACCCAGCTGATCATCTCCCTCACCAATGAACCCACAACCGCCAGAACCAACTTCCACTGTGGGATGAAGGCCGTTGCCAGATGGATTTGACAGCTGCCTTAAGCTCAACTCGGACAAGACCAAAGTGCTCATCCTGGGGCCCACCCCTTCACTCCTGGTGGCCAGCTGCTGTAGGATCTCCCGTCACTCTAATGGACCGTGGGTGCATCATACTGCACTCTTTGCTCACAATCTACTGCCAAATTAACACAGTTTCCTCAGCCTGCTTTCACACGCTCCACATGCTCTGAAGGACATTTAGATGGATCCCAACAGAATCCAGAAGAATGTTCACCCACATACTCATCACGAGCAGACTCGACTAAGGCAACGCACTCTATGCCGGCGTCACCCAGGAACAGCTCAAAAAGCTTCAGAACAACCAAGAAGTCGCCGCTAGACTGGTCCTCGAATTCCCCCACCACAGCCATATCACGCAACACCTCCGACAACTCCGCTGGCTCTCAGTTAACAAGGGTCACTTTCAAGCTCCTCACACCTACAAAGCCCTACACGACGAAGGACCAGCCTACCTGAACCACCGCCTCACATTTCATGTACCCACCAGACAACTCCGATCCTCCCAATTCGCCCTCGCATCCGTCCCCAGGATCCATAAGACCAGAACCAGAGGAAGATCGTTCTCTTGCCTCGCCGCCAAGACCTGGACCACCCTGTCCCTGCACCTCAGGTAATCAGCATCGTTGACCCAATTCAGGGAGGACCTCAAGACCTGGCTCTTCGAGTTATCCTCCTCCCAGTCTGACCGGGCAGCCCCCCTTCCCCAGTGCCTTGAAACCCTCATGGATGAGTAGCCACGCTTTACAAGCCCTTGATGGATTGATTGATTGATAACACCACCGAATCCAAGGCATTTTTTCTAAATTACATGCTTTATATTCGGGACTGGATGAATGCTCACCAGCTGAAGTTAAACTCTGGAAAAAAAAACGTAGTTGTGGTAACTAAGAACAAACTGTTTCAATGGAGTCCTTCCTTTTGGCACCTTGAATTGGATCTTCCATCCACGGCCAAGAAAGCTGTGAAAAGCCTTGGAATTCTCATCGATGAGAATTTATCCCTGAAACATCAGATCGGAGCGGTGTCATCTTCCTGCCTCCTTCAACTTCAGAAAATTAGGAGATACTTCACGGCATGATGTACATTTTTCTTTACAGTATTACTTCATTATCTTTCAATCTTTACACATGGTAATCCTCTTTGGCCAAAAATGTCACCTCATTAGTATCAGTTTAACAAGTAAATATAGAAATAAGCAAACGAAAGAGACCAGTTCACCTTTACAAAAGGTCTTCCAATGCGCATGAACACTTCACCACTTTGATATGTTTGAGCTAGAAGCAACTTTTTTGGGGTTAACATCTGCAAATGATTGCAGCTGATAATGGGTTATGTGGCAAATACGACTAATCCCTAATTTATGGAGAAAAAAAAAATTGGCGGCAGAATCGCATACTAAGGCCAATACAATCCCAGCTTGAGGGATGTTTGCTAAAAATCTAGGCCATGAGATCAGTCGGTAGATATGCGCTGCAAAATCTTACATGAAATAAGAGGAACACAAGCTCTGCATAAATTGTGACCTTTATATGAACACAACGGGGCTTATTTACAAGGCCCTTGCGCCATTTTTGTGTCACTTTTCCCATGTTAAAAATGACGCAAAAGTGGCGCAAGGTCCTTGTAAATCTGCCCCACAAGGCCCTTCCGCTACTTTTGAGTCACTTTCCCATGTTCAAAGTGACGCAAAAGTGGAGCAAGGGCCTTGTAAATCTGCCCCAACATGTGGCGAAACCCGTGCTGTGGTAGATTTGCGCGGCAGCCATCTTAAAAGACCCACTTCCAAATCATCATCTACCAGCGCCCACGGGCACAAGGGAGGATCTTGCCTGCGGTTAGCGTGGCTCTCCATTCTTGTGATGTTTGCTCTGTGGGCCTAGGGCAGATTTACAAGGCCCTTGCGCCACTTTTGCGTCATTTTTAACATGGGCAAAGTGACGCAAAAGTGGCGCAAGGGCCTTGTAAATCTGCCCCAGCGTGTGGCGAGGGGTCTGCAGGTGAGGGCCCGTGCTGTGCGCGCGAGGCAGGAGGGGTCGGTGGACGCGCGAGGCAGCCATCTTAAAAGACCCACTTCCCAGTCATCATTTACCAGCGCCAACGGGCACGAGGGAGGCTCCTGCCTGCGGTTAGCGTGGCTCTCCATTCTTGTGATGTTTGCTCTGTGGGCCTGGCACCAAAACTCAAATAAAGGTGACTTCACTTTTAAAGAGGAGGCCGGCCCCGCGTTGCGTGATTGATATTTATATCTGCAATGTAAATAAACACGGAGGCTGCCAGCGCCCGGGGACGCAGCCTCAGCCGAGCGCCTTTATTTGACAGTGATGAAAGAAGCGCAAATAGACGGAGGGCCTGCCCGTCTCGCCCTCAGACACAATGGGGCCAGACGCCACCCGTGACTCAGCCTCTCGGCCTGCAGTGTCGTATTTTAGGCCTGCGACCTTGCCAGAGACGTCTTGGCGGGAGCGCAGGGAAGAATCTAGAAATCACGTGTTCTGAAGCAGGACGAGGTCAATCCCGGCCACTTGAGGGGTCAGGTTGCAGGTGCAGGGGCCGAGCTAGTGTGCCATGGGCCGTAGTGCGATGAAGTTATATCGCTGTTTAAAGTGTGAAATATAGCGTTAATTTTTGTGGTTCAGTGGGGCCCGGTGCCACTGCACCTTCTGCACCAGTGGAAGTATTACCTAACCGCAGGTGCAAAAGGTTTCCTGAGGTTTCTGCCACCTGTGGGGCAGCGGCCAAAACAGCGACATAGCACACTTCCGCCCAGTTTACAAGTCAGGTGCAGCGGAATTACCACTTGGAATTCTGCTCCACCTAGCAACCACTGGTCAGGTGTTCCAGCACCCACTTCTTCCCGGGTTGGGGAACACAGGACCTGTCTTTTTCAGCTGACAATTCTCATGAGTTTTTTTTGCAACAGCAGCCAAACCTCGACCCCAGCCCCTGACAAAGTGTTTCTTTTGCATTGCATGCCCATCCAAAACTATTCTTCCCTGAAACTCTACTATCCTCCACCAACACGGGACATTAGCAAATTTGTGGCGATACATTTTGTAAGGTGCATAAGAATGCTCCACTCCTTACACGTAAACATATGAAATACCAGCATGTTGTAAAGCGCACAGCTACCTCCATAAAGGTGTCCAGGCGCTGGGGGCCGTCTGGAAGAGTAAAGCGAGCTATTGCCCAGAGTCACATGGTTCTGGGATAACCTGCCGCCGGCGCCTGGGAGCAAACCATGAACCCCATGGGCACCCTGGGCACCCTGGCCACTGCACCACACCTCTTCCACAGCAGACCGTTACCAGCTGCCCCACCATCATTATATGCATGGCGACAATTCACCAAAATGCCCTGGGTAGCAGAAGTGACATCAAACGCCCTTTGACCTCCACTTTCAGTCACACACATATACACAACAATCTCACACATAAACGTGTTTGCACCTGCAAGCACACACAAAACATACAAAGCAAGACTGACCAGGGGTGTTGTCTGGTGGTCAAGTCAGTGATCACAGAAAGGCTACTCTCTTCTGACAATCCCAACAGATATTTATTGGGAGAAAGAGGCGGGTCCATTACAAGTATAGCAAGTAGAGCAACTCTCATGAGAATAGTTGGTTCTTTTCCACTAATAGCACAGCATCCCTGCTGAGAAGTGCTGGTACAGTCCACTGCTAGTAACGCAAACTTCTCAACATGTGATGTTATTGTCTATCACTAGTAGCAATCCCCTAGAAAAGTACTGGGCCCATCCATTAGCAATAAGATAAATGCCTCTAGCGAAGGACTGGTATAGCCTCAATGATAGTACAGCAGCTCTGCAGAGGAGAAGTGCTGGTACCATCCCGCTAATAGTCCTGGTGCTGGTACTGTCCATTACAAATGTGGCTGACAAGTGCAAATCCTGTCCAGGTAAAATGTATGTATGCACCGCTGAGAAGTGCAAGTACTGACCATCACTAGTCTAGCATCCTGCTAGACAAGTGTAGGTACTGCCCATTACAAGTACATCAGTCCTTCTGAGAAGTGCTGCAATTAGCTGTTATTAATATGGCAGAGCCGGCTGAGAAATGCTGCTACTGGTTATTACTAATATGGTAGTTCTGCTGAGAAGTGCTGCTACTGACTGTTATTAATGTGGTAGTTCTGCTGAGAAGTGCTGCCTCTGGCTGTTAATATAGTAGCTCTGCTGAGAAGTGCTGCTACTGGCAGTTATTAATATGGTAGTTCTGCTGAGAAGTGCTGCTACTGGCTGTTATTAATATGGCAGCCCTGCTGAGAAGTGCTGCCTCTGGCTGTTAATATAGTAGCTCTGCTGAGAAGTGCTGCTACTGGCAGTTATTAATATAGTAGCTCTGCTGAGAAGTGCTGCCTCTGGCAGTTATTAATATGGTAGTTCTGCTGAGAAGTGCTGCCTCTGGCTGTTATTAATATGGCAGCCCTGCTGAGAAGTGCTGCCTCTGGCTGTTAATATAGTAGCTCTGCCGAGAAGTGCTGCTACTGGCTGTTATTAATATGGCAGCCCTGCTGAGAAGTGCTGCCTCTGGCTGTTAATATAGTAGCTCTGCTGAGAAGTGCTGCTACTGGCAGTTATTAATATGGTAGTTCTGCTGAGAAGTGATGCTACCGACTGTTATTAGTATGGTAGTTCTGCTGAGAAGTGCTGCCTCTGGCTGTTAATATAGTAGCTCCGCTGAGAAGTGCTGCTACTTGCTGTTATTCCTATCGTAGTTCTGCTGAGAAGTGCTGCCTCTGGCTGTTAATATAGTAGCTCTGCTGAGAAGTGCTGCTACTGGCTGTTATTAATATGGTAGTTCTGCTGAGAAGTGCTGCTACTGACTGTTATTGATATGGTAGTTCTGCTGAGAAGTGCTGCCTCTGGCTGTTAATATAGTAGCTCTGCTGAGAAGTGCTGCTACTGACAGTTACTAATATGGTAGTTCTGCTGAGAAGTGCTGCTACTGGCTGTTATTAATATGGCATCCCTGCTGAGAAGTGCTGCCTCTGGCTGTTAATATAGTAGCTCTGCTGAGAAGTGCTGCTACTGGCTGTTATTAATATGGTAGCTCTGCTGAGACGTGCTGCTACTGACTGTTATTAAAATGGTAGTTCTGCTGAGAAGTGCTACCTCTGGCTGTTAATATAGTAGCTCTGCTGAGAAGTGCTGCTACTGGCAGTTACTAATATGGTAGTTCTGCTGAGAAGTGCTGCTACTGGCTGTTATTAATATAGCATCCCTGCTGAGAAGTGCTGCCTCTGGCTGTTAATATAGTAGCTCTGCTGAGAAGTGCTTCTACTGGCAGTTATTAATATAGTAGCTCTGCTGAGAAGTGCTGCTACTGGCTGTTATTAATATGGTAGTTCTGCTGAGAAGTGCTGCTACTGACTGTTATTGACATGGTAGCTCTGCTGAGAAGTGCTGCCTCTGGCTGTTAATATAGTAGCTCTGCTGAGAAGTGCTGCTACTGGCTGTTATTAATATGGCAGCCCTGCTGAGAGGTGCTGGTGCCACGTTGCAACATTTGCTGATACTGTGCATTTATAAATATATTAATTTCTTGAGAAGTGCTGATACTGTACATTACAGCTGCTCTGCTGAGAAGTGCAAGTCCTGTTCAGCTAAAAATATAAAACCCTAGCTGAGGCCCCTAGCAATCCCTTTTGCTAGGTGCTACCACTGCCCAACTAAAAGTGTAGCGGTTCGGCAGTAAAGTACTGGGTCTGCTGTTACTAGTATAGCAGCCCTGGTGAGAAATGTTGGCAATGTAACATTAAACATACATGTTGTGATGTACTTGTAATTTTTTTTTTTTTTTAAACCTTTATTTGCAAGATAAGGACATATACAGACCTACAACCACCAAGGCCGGTCAGTAATACGAAACAATAAAAATAAAGCAGTACACAGCTCATCAGCCGACAACCCGAGAGTCCGGCAGCGGAAAAGCAGGACGTGGTTAGGAGCGTCTGACAAATGAGGAGAAATAAAAGGTTTCCATTTTATAACACACAAAAAACAAAAAAGAAAACCCAAAAGAAAAAGAAACGAGGCAAAGTCACCAATATAAGGGCTGCTACGTGTGATATGAGGGGGACAACGAAAAGCAGGCATCAGGAAATCATGAAGGTGGGGTGTGGGGACCAAGAGCGAGCAATACTTTACAGTGAACAAAAATTCAAAAATACTGGAACGTACAATCAGGGAAAACCTATATCATCATGGGACTCTATAAAAGGAGGGTCACAAATATCACCACGATACGAATTCCACTGACCCCAAATCCTACCCCACTTCTTAGGCCTACCCCGGGAGACGTATACAATTTTTTCCCTAAACATGCACCAGTCCATGTTCTCCTCCCAGGTCGAGATCAGTGGTGCCCTATGAGACCCCCAGAGTTGAGCAATATCTCTTTTTGCAATAATATTTCCCAGTGTAACCCACTGAGTCTGGGCAACGGTGCAGTCATTCGGTTCCCAAATATTCAGCAAGCAGCGCCGGGCCCCAGGAAGTAGCCCGACGCCCGTCACCTCTCCCATCACCTCATGCACTCGAGTCCAAAAAACCACTACCTCCAGGCACTCCCATATAATATGGAGGAAAGTAGCAAGCAAACCACATCCACGCCGACATAACCCATCCATCGAGTAACCCATATGTACCAATCGTGGACCCGTGACATAGGTGCGATGAAGAATCTTTAGCTGCACCAGTCGGAGACGTGCCGGAATAGCAACTTCCTTTGGGGAGGAGATTGCAGCCTGCCAGTCTTCATCGTCAAGTTCCAGCCCATCACCAGTCCATGCCTCACGCAGCTGTATAAGAAGGTCCGAACGAACATTAATACGTTTTTTGTATATGAGGGAGATAGTGCTGTCGGGGACATGTCCATCAAGCACTCTATCCTCCAATGGAGAAGACTCAGGGATCGAGGTGCCAGCAGGGAAAACCGAATCGAGCGCATGGCGGATCTGAAGGTATAGAAAATATTCCCTATCACTCAGCTTATATTCCCGTTGTAACTCGGCAAAAGTTTTGACTCTATTGGTGGCCCAAAGATCACCCACTTTGCTGATACCGATAAGGTCCCACCTATCGAATCCCTTCGAGGACCACAGACCACCCAATCTCTCAGCTGCATAGAGAGGAGTCGCCCTAGTGAGTTTATCAGTCCAACCCGTGGCCGACGTTGCACTACCCCAGACACGCAGTGCCACTGCGGTGGGGCCTGTCAAACACCTCCTGTCACTCTTGGAATAAAGCGCTCTATTATAATCGCCCCCCCGGGAGTTGCCACTTATCCATATCATAAGCGGGATTAGGGACAGGGCCATACATGGCGTGATTAATAGCACTCAACTGGGACGCCCAATAATATCGTTTGATATCCGGTAAAGCTAACCCACCATCATACCAGGGCAAAGTCAATTTTGCCAGCGCTATACGCGGTCTCCCGCCCCAAACCAATTTCCTCTGGAGACCCTCGATTTCACTAAAATAGCCAGCTGGAACCAGGTCCAGCGTGTTCTGGATTGCGTATAAGAATCGGGGAAGAGACATCATTTTAAACAGGGCCGCCCTCCCCAGGGGGGAAAGAGGCAATCCACACCAGGCCGCCATATCCGACCGAAGTCGGGTAAGCGGAGGCAGCAGATTACGCTCAAATCGGACCTTAGGGTCCATAGAGATGTAGATCCCCAAGTATTTGAAACCACCACTGGAGACAGGTATAGGGCAGAAGCGAGGCAGAGAAGGTTGTCCACCCGCAAGCGGGTAAATACAGGATTTAGTCCAGTTAATAACCAAACCAGAATTCTTCCCGAAAGAGCGCAGGACATCAAACAGGACTCCCAATGACTTACGGGGAGAAGTGAGGTACAATAGAATATCATCAGCATAAAGTGACACCCGATCCTCAAAGGTAGGAGACCACCGTATGCCCTTGAGCGAGGGCTCCCAGCGGAGCCACGCGGCAAGGGGTTCAAGTGCAAGCGCAAAAAGGAGAGGCGACAAAGGGCAGCCCTGTCTTGTGCCACGTCCGAGGACAAAGGGATCCGAGGCCCTTCCGCTAACCACCACCTGTGCAAGCGGTTGTTCATATAACAGTTTAACCCATCCAATAAACTTAGGACCAAAGCCAAATTTAGCGAGGGCAGCCCACAAATAAGGCCATTCCACCGTGTCGAAGGCCATCGAGGCATCAAGGGAAACCAAAATGGCCGGTTCCGCAAGAGACCCCGCCCTCGCCAAAGCACTGTGTAGACGGCACAGATTGAGTGCAGTGTTACGGTGGGGGATAAACCCAGATTGATCAGGGTGTACCAATTCGCCGATCACCGTGATCACGCGGTTCGCCAAAATTTTAGCAAGAACCTTAGGCTCCACATTCAGAAGCGAGATCGGCCGATACGACGAACAATGTTCCCGGGGCTTTCGTCCTTGAGGATGACCACAATGGACGCCAGTCTCTGATCCCGGGGAAGAAGCCCGAGATCTCGCGACGCCAAAAATGTCCGACGAAGGTACGGCGCCATTTTATCAGGACACAACTTATACAGCTCGACTGGCAAACCATTCGGGCCCGAAGCCTTACCAGAACGAAGTGCACGGATAGCGAGCGCTACTTCATCGGTAGAAAAATCCGCCTCCATAAGCTCTCTGTCCGAATCCGAGAGACTAGGCAACGCGATATCGCGAAGCAACAGGTGTGAGTCCTCCTCAGGTCTGTCCGAGACCGGCGAGTACACCTTCTGAAAATGCTGGGCAAAGATCTCAATGATCTCGACCGGGTCCACAACTCGCACACCATCCACTCGCTCAATAACAGGCACAACACGATTCACTCTATCCCGCTTATCAAGCCAAGCAAGCAATTTCCCCGCCTTATCACCCAAATCATACAAGCGTCCCTGCTGTTCACGATTCATCGCTTTAGCCGCATCAGTCACCAGAGCTCTGTATTCAAACTGTTTAAGCGCCAAGGAGTGTAGGCTATCAGGCGTAATCACAGATTCCATCCGTTCTTTCAATTCAGAGATATCGTTTTCAAGCCGTACCACTTCTTTAGTTCTGCGCCCCCTTTCGCTGGCAATCAAAGAGAGTGTCTGACCCCGGATCACAGTTTTACACGCCTCCCACAGAGTAACAGGGGAGGACACTGACCCCTCATTCTCAGCAAAGTAATAATCCATGCATTTAACCACTTCCTTACTAATGTTGGGGTTACGAAGGTGCCACGGATTAATAGGAGCAACACGACCTCCGGACTCTAGCCGCACATCAATGGTGAGCCATAGTGGGGAATGATCTGAAATCCCCCTCGCTAGATGTCTAATTTCTCTCACGGAGACCATCTGCGCCGCTGGAAGAAGAATATAATCGAGTCGCGATAGACTACCATGGGCCCCCGAGAAAAAGGTGTATTGGAGCTGGCCAGGGTGAAGTTGTCTCCAACAGTCCGCTAATCCCAGTGTATCCATAAAACGGCCCAACCATAACTGCGACATGGGGAGGGTTCTACTAGGGTGCCGATCCTCCTCTCCACTGGCCACCGAATTAAAATCGCCACCCACTACTAGCAAACCATCGGGGAGCCCCAGGATTACCCCACCCAAATCAGAAAATGTGGAAGACTGTAGACCAGGGGGAACATACACAGACAAAATGGAGATCGTCTTCCCCTCCCATCGACCCACTACAGCAGCATAGCGACCCCTATCATCCAGCACCTCGTCATCTACCTCGAGGGGGAGGGAGCTCCTAACCATGATACCCGCCCCCCTCGATCCAGTGGTGAATCCAGAGTGGGCCACCAAACGGTAGCCTCTTCTATTCAGCGCACGGCACATATTGCCCACCAAATGCGTCTCTTGTAGTAGAACAATATCCGGGGAGTGCCGCTTCAAGTACTGCAAAACTATCCCCTGTTTAATTCAATCCCCGAGACCATTAATGTTCCAGCTCAGCACCCTCAACCCCCTACCCCCCATCCCAGACAAAAACCAACAGCCCCCCTCGCCACAGAGCAAGCACAATGGATAAAAAAGCGACCGAATCAGAGCCTCGAAATAAACAAACAAGAAAAGACCCCCCCACCACCCCCCAAAGAATCCTCAACACACAACCCCCCTCCCTGCACCCCTGCGGTAGACCAAAAAGCCACCCCAACTTGCAGTGTGCCTGTCACCCCATTAAACTAACCTACAAGAAGAGAGAAAAATGTCCCCTGAGGAGGAAGAGTCCCGAGTCCAACCACCCCCGGGTATCCGATACGTATAAATATCACTATCACAGAGCCACTGCAAAGCGTCCAATAATGGCTCATCGGCACCGACTCACTACTCCAGGTCTTCCAGGCCGCCCTCGGCACCCCTCATATTCTCCGAGCTGGGACGCTGTGTCGGCAAAGTGTCCAGCCAGTCACTGGCTGCCTCAGGGCGATCAAAGAAAATTGTACGTTCGTTATGCTCAATCCGCAGGCGAGCCGGGAAAAGCATGGCATATTTCAGTTCCATGTCCCTAAGGCGTCGTTTCACCCCCGTAAAGGCCATACGTTGCTTCTGCACTGCCTGGGTGAAGTCCGGATAGAAGCTGATCGAAACATTTTCAAACTTAGTGGGACCATTGACACGGGAGGCCTGCAGGATAGCGTCTCTGTCCCGGTAATTAAAGATCCTGGCTATGATAGGCCTCGGAGCGGCCCAAAGCCTGGGCTTTCCGCCTGGAATGCGATGAGCACGCTCCACTGCAAAAAGACTACTAAGACCCTTTGGTGACAAATAGTTCTGGTTAAGGTCTTCAACCAGAAGATCCGTCGGTACTTCCGTGGAAGTCTCCGGAACACCCACGATGCGGACATTATTCCGTCTGGCCCGGCTCTCGAAATCATCCAGCCGGTGGGCAAACGAGTCCCTGACCATTGTTGGGATTTAGATCGGGCTGCACCCTGTCCTCTCTCTATGCGCATGCTGAAGTTTATGCCCCTCCCTTCTTGCCCATGTGATCGCTTTTAATGGAGAGGAACCGGGCAGTCTGTGCTTGGTTATGAAACCGGTCACGTTGTCTTTTGTGGTGACCGTGCTTATGGGATTGTTTGGCTGAGTTCGTGTTTTCACCCTGGGACTGAATTGGGTGACAGAGCACGGCTTCGTTCTGAACTTTACAAACTTTCTTCTGGTTTCCGGATTTGGATGGCGTGCATTGGAGTTCTGGAAATTGCAAATGACACAACGACTTGCTCTGGATCGGCGTTGGATTCCTGTGCGCGGCTGCGTGCGGACATTGTAAACACGCCGGTGTAGTCATTTCCGGGTGTTGGATGTCTTTTGGCGTCCTTGTGTGAGAACTTTGGGTTCTGTTTTACGAACCGGCTGCTTTTTAACGTTTTTCCTTTGTTTTTCTTTGTGGCCACAGTTTTTTCGGGAAGCGGGGTAAGCGGGAAGTTTATTTTTCACGTTGTGCTTGAAAAAGGTTTTTTTTCCGTCACATGACTTTTTCCCCTAACGCATATATCAATACGAAGAAAACAAACCCAGAGTGGTGTTCACTATTGAAGGCTTCTGTACAGCAACAGAGGAACGGAGTCTCCTGTGCAGCACTGCTGATGCCCTCATCGGGTAAGAAGGAGGGAGGAGGTTGTGTTTGGTCTTGTTTATAGTATGTGCGTAGAGAGAGAGACTTTAGAAGTGAATTCTCATAGTTGTTCTTTTTGTTTATCTCTCCTCTGCAGGGTGCGAGGTTCTTTGTATGCCCTTGAGATTTGTGAGAGCTAGCAGGAGACTTACTGGGTTCCCGAAGCCTTCTTCCTCCCTGGTCTGTTATTTTTACCCTTCCCTCTCTCCTGGCTCAGGCTGCAGAGTGCATTGGTATTTATATTGTGGCCTGCAGTCTGTGTGGGGGTAGAGAGAGGGGAATATCGTCGCTCCCGCAGCGTGGTTCTAGTTGGGTGACAAATTGACAACCATGCGAAGATCGCGGACCTCGGTCTGAAGATCTGAGACATCTGTAATTAGGCTCGCCGTCTTCACATCCAAAGATTTGACCCGTTCGTTGGTTTTCCCCAGGTCTGTCCTGATAAGATTGACCTCAATCGCAACCGTATCCAACTTAGTAGCAAGAGTTTCATATTGCTGCCCCATCGCGGTCTGGATATTGGCAATGGCGCCCATAACATCTGCCAAAGTCGGTTCCTCAATCGCAGGGGTACCGTCACCAGCCTCTCCGGGGGACTTACTCGATCCACCCGGGGATCCCTTCGGGCGAGTAAAGCGATCTATAGTCTGGGTCTGAACGCCCCCCCCCCTCGATTCGGGCCTCTGGTGTTGCGCCTCTCGGGGTCCGTTCTGCCCGTCATAATGGTCGACGAGCTCCAAAGGGTCTTCCGAGATCTAGTCAGAATGCCTTCCCCTATGGCAAGCTGAAGGAATCGAGAGGTCGAGGAGCGACAGCCGAAAGAGAGTCTGCGACTAGAGCAGGGCAGCAGTATCTACCAGCAACGAGTCGGCACCAACAATGACCGAAATCGAAACCGAAAGTACCACAGAGGCAGCAGAGGCGTCTCTCCAGCCGTTGTTGTTCAATTGCCACCTGGGCACCTTGGGAACTCAAGCCCCTGGATGACCACTGCCGTAGGCCTCAGATCATGGAGCGCAGCAAGTCCAGTTCCCGGCGGCCAAATCGAATTCTGGAAGAAGCTTTCGATATCAGCAGGGCATCAACAAGAAGCACCCGTCGTCTAAATCAGGATTTGTGGCAGGATAGATAAGGGTGGCGGAAGGGGTCTCGGGAACCCTCTGCTCACGCGTCCATCTTGGATCCGCGCGTAGCTCCTCCTCGTAATTATTAATCAGTTAATATGCATGGCAACGTGGATGCCTGAAGTACATTCCTCATGTCTAGTCCATTTTCGTGTCTGTCACTCTTACCTTTAAGCCCCGCCCCCTCTTGTTTTCATTTGACCACAATCCCCTGACAACACTGAGGACCCACAATAAATATTTGCATTTTGAACACCGCTTGTGCTTCTGTTGAATGTATGTGTCTTCTTGTTAGCATCAGTATGCAGAAGCCACTGGTTGAAGGGTGCTGTGCAAGGCTGCGAAGGGCCTCTTTTGAAGACAAGGGGAGCAGTAATTCTGGGAGCTTTTTTCCACAATTGCCACCCAATAGAATTGTGACTTTTGCTGGGTGTGGGAATGCTCCAAGTAAAACCAAATGCTTTTCTGCTCATATTCGACACCTGCTAAAAGCAGATGAAAAATGTTAGTTGAAAAGGGACCGAAATTCAGGCTCACAATCAGTTATAGGCCCAGTAATTCCGGAAGCCTCAAATTATTCCCAAAACCTCATGATTGTCAGTAAGGATGGTGGAGATCAGGGCACAAGTCCTAAAAAAGAAGTGGGGGGACGCTGATGTCTCGACGGGAAGTGACGTCACAAAAGGTGGCATGCAACATCAGACTCATTGCCTCCCCTCGCTCACCCCTTAGATACGATTGCATCAGAGAAGCCAGCGCGTGAGCAGCGTTTTGAATGAGCTCCGATCTCACCCCAGAGAGGCCAAAGAGTGAATGTGTGGCTCCATTTGCTCCAGTTATCGCGCTCCCTGTAAAATAAGTGGGGGGACGCCGTCCCCCCGCGTGGTACCCCAACTCGAGCCCTGGTGGAGATACTAGCCGGAACTGGTAATGCCAGTCCCGGTATTAGCACTGGAGGTTATCAGACAGCTCGGTACAGGGCCCTAGGTCTTAAGTCATTAACCGCTACCGCGCTACTGCATTTTCCCGCTGTGCGCTGATTTTTGAAAAACCCGCGGTTTGTGACAAAGCCAGCTCGTCATCCGCATAGCGCAGGTAACGCCCATGACGAACTGGCTTTGTCATCAGCGCGGAAGGGGTTAAGACATCAATTCAAATCAGGAGCCTGTCGACAGTGATTAAAAGTGAATGCTTTCTGGACACCTGATCAGTGTCTTATGGGAATGGGTTGGGGTGACATTCTCTTCTTGGTCATCATTGTAAGTTCTAAGCTGTAGGTGTTTTTTTCAGATGCAGAGATAGTTTCTTTTGAGGCGAAGCCCCTTATTAACATAAGATATAATACCACATGATAGAGTAAATAATGGGCTTGTATATCTTAAAATCAAAAGAATGCAAGAATTTGAATTGCTGAGTCATCATAATGCCTTATAAAAAGGATAACATGTATTAAACAGGTCACTTGTGTTGTATAGTAGTCGCTCATAGTGTCGGCCTGTTTCTCTCCGGAGCTAGAGAAGAGCTTCGTCTCTGGGTGTCTTGTAAAAATCGTGTTAGGACCGACACTAATATCAAATGTTGGTAGTGCTCGGACAGATCCTGTTGTCTGCACCCCTATGGATCTTAAGGAGGGTTTGAGCCAGGGTGGCCTATGAAGTTCATAAGGGGTAGGAAAAAAAGAACCTGCATCTCACCCTCATTGGCTATGTCGACCCGGGCTAGCCGAGCTAGCCGACCTGGGCAATATTGAGTGGTAGCTAGGCACCACCGGTGCCTCAAATAGTTCAAAGCAAGAATTCCATATCTTAATTTGAGGTGGAGGAATCCGGCGGATGCTGAAAAGATTACGGGCCAGATGTAGGTAATTCTATTTTACTGATTCATAAATACCAAATTTTACCGATTCGGTATTTATGAATCGGTAAAATAGAAGTAGTCAGATGTAGGTAAATTTCTTTTCACATTTACCGAATCGGTAAGAATCGGTATTTACCGATTCGGTAAATACCGAATCGGTATTGCCCATTGATTTCTATGGGCCTTGAAGGCCATAGGAATCAATGGGCAATACCGATTCGGTTTTTACCGAATCTGTAAATACAGAATCCTGCAAGGGTGCAGGGGGTGTCACTTTGACACCCTCTAGCACCCCAAATACAGGCATGTGTGCCATGTGACACACAGACATGCATGCACACCTGAGTTCGATATTTTACCACCCAATAGGATTGGGTGGTAAAATACTGACTCTTAAGGGCCTGTGGCACTCTCAGGAGTGTCACCTACATGTGGAATTACCGAATTGGTAAAATTACCGATTCGGTATTTTACAGAATCGGTAAATTTACCGAATCGGTAAATTTACCGATTCTGTAAAATGCTGGCCCCTCCATGCCGAATCCTAAATACCGGTCGGTAGCGGCCGAAATCGGCCGTTACTGACCGGTATTTCCTCTCCTACATCTGGCCATGAGTCTAGGAATTGTTTGTCTCTATTTGCTCTCTTTGTTACAGGGGCCAGCTGGGTGTTTTCAGTTTCCCTTGATATTGTTTCTGTTCCAGTGATACTTCGCATGTTCTTTGCTGTGGACTGATAATGTACGTCTGTTGTTTTGTTACACTGTAGTGGGAACCTCTGCAGTTAGGTACACCTAAATACTGGGTAATTTATAATTAGTTTGGAGTCCAAGTTCAGTTATACAGGGCTGGTCTGGAGAAGCGCAGCTTCCCTACCAGGTCCTTGTTACGGTTCGGTCCCTTTATTCCAGTTAGCTCCTGGTGTTACTGATTGGTTGGGTATTTGAGTGTTCTGATTGGTTTCTGCGTCTGTGATTCAATCAATGTAGGGTTGGGACTAGGGCTAGGGTTAGGATTTCTATTGGAAGTAGGGACTAGGGCTTCCTGTGTTATTGGTTGTTGGGACTAGGGTGGGACTAGGGCTAGGGTTCGGCCTTTAATTGAAAGTAGGGAGCGGTACAAAAGGGGGTGGTGATGGACGGAGCATCTGAACCAATCAAACACTCACACCCAGTCAACAGATCTGGGTTTAATCCATCACCGGTCTTTAGCCCACTCTGCCACCCCAGTTCAGACATGGCCATATGCAAATCAGTCTGAGCCTGTGCCTCATGGGAACAGTCCAGCCCGAACTGCCAAGCCATGTTTTCTCTGGACCGGATTCAAGCTTCCTAGGACCGTTTTCTGGCATTACAGCCGTCTTCAGCCAGGCTTGCTTGAATCCAGTGGCAAAGTGAGCTAGGGACTCACGTCTGAGCATACCCTGCCAACTTATGGCGAACAAAGTGGTACAAAAGGGGGTGGTGATGGACGGAGCATCTGAACCAATCAAACACTTACACCCAGTCAACAGATCTGGGTTTAATCCATCACCGTTCTTTAGCCCACTCTGCCACCCCAGTTCAGACATGGCCATATGCAAATCAGTCTGACCCTGTGCCTCATGGGAACAGTCCAGCCCGAGCTGCCAAGCCATGTCTTCCCTGGACTGGATTCAAGCTTCCTAGGACCGGTTTCTGGCATTACAGCCGTCTTCAGCCAGGCTTGCTTGAATCCAGTGGCAACGTGAGCAAGGGACTCACGTCTGAGCATACCCTGCCAACTTATGGCGAACAAAGCGGTACAAAAGGGGGTGGTGATGGATGGAGCATCTAAACCAATCAAACACTCACACCCAGTCAACAGATCTGGGTTTAATCCATCACCGTTCTTTAGCCCACTCTGAAGGGGTCACCTGACTACTAGGGCTATAAACAGCCAAGGCTTAGGGCGTCTCAGCCCAGGCGTCGAGGCTCTTCTATCCTTCTGCTATCCTTCCAAATCCAAATAACGGACTAACATATCCACCACTTAAAATTTACTTGCATGTTTCACTATGCTAATTCAACACTAATTAGGGTGACCAGACGTCCCCGTTTTCCCAGGACGGTCCCCGTTTTTGGAGAATTGTCCCCGTGTCCCGACACTTTTCTCCAAGTGACTCAAATGTCCCTGTTTTCAAACAGTGTCCCTGTAAAACACAGAAATGTCCCCGTTTTTCATTGTTCCGGTTGAGCATGCGTACCCGTGCTCTCTTTTTTTGCAACTATATGCTATAGTACTTAAAAGTGTAACTGTAATAAAAAGTACTAATGCTGCTGCATAAAGGAGAAGGGTGCCAATAAAAGACCTCGGATTTGTTATCTGTAATGCTTCATCATCTCGGTCTGTGGAGGGAGCTGTCGTAGTCATTTTTCTATGTCTGACAGCTAATTAATTATGTTGATGGTTACTGAAAAACGTAGTCCTACTTCTATGTCTATGACCTGTCCCCGTTTTTTGTTTTGAGAATCTGGTCACCCTAACACTAATCCTCTATGGGTCCCGGAGTAGCATGCTACTCGCCGAAAAGTGCTTTGATGCCTCGTCAGATGTAGTAAGCGCTATACAAATGCAATTACAATACAATACAATACAATATTCTGTGGCAGCATGAACTCAGCTACTGGAGTTGTTCGCTGGGGCATAGCTACCAACGGGGCCTTTATGTGTGAGGAATACTGTACATTCACCCCGATTATAACTGTTGTTTACTATCAAACTCTGAGTGGGGGCTCATTTTCCTTGCCTGCGTGTGGCCCATTGTGGATGATTTGTAACTTAGTGTAATTTCCAGGTTTTTGTTACGAAGGGACTTGGTCATCAGTTCTGACTTGTTGTGAAGGGGTTTGGTTACTAGGTCTAGGGTGCTGTTCTGGATTGATGCAACCTGTGCTACCTCAATCTGAAGAGCTTTGTTAAAGGTTTATAGGTTTTTGATACTCTTTGCAAGGTTCCATTCCCATACATGTACAGCGCTTAAGTGCCATAAGGGACCAGTTTCATTTTATAGAAAAAAGTAAAAATAAAACAAATATTCAGTTCTGTGTAACCGAAAGAGCTCTTACAGGCATGCCACATTTTCCAAGTAGCAGGAAGGTGAGCCTGCATAATTTCTGCCCTGCTGCCATATTGCGCCGGGGACTTTGGTACATTATAAATTGTGGGCCTTATTTATGAGGTCTTGCATCACTGTGACAATGCAACGATGCAACACTTGTCAGTGTGCCTTGTTGCGACACCATGGATGCGCTGTATTTACAGTACGGCACATCATGTTGCAAGGAGTTACAGATACGTCAGTACTGACATATCTGGAGGCGCAAATGTGACATTTCTGGGGTGTGTCTTAAAACAGACGCAACTCCAGCAATGTGACCTTTCAGATGGGCAAGGGTCTGCTTCAGTCTTACGACTGCCGTAAGGTTTTGACCACAATGGCGTCCTAGAAGTGGTGCACTGAAATCTTACAGATTTCAATGCGCCACTTCTGCAATGCTTTTACGTGGGAATGCCCAGCCTGCATACATTATACCTAAATCAGGTAAAATTAAATGTAGCGCAAGGCTTTACAATGTGACGCATTTGCTTAGATGCGTCACTTTGTAAATAGGGCGCAACTTGGTGCATTTTTTATACCGCCGGTGCATCACAATAAGTGATGCACCAGCGGCGCAAAAGTGTCATGGGCTCATAAATAAGCCCTGTATCTGTGCTTTCGCGAACCCTTTCAGTTTGTGCATCAATTGGTTTGCAAACACAACACTGCTTCATCCCTCTGTGTTCCGGGTGGGTGTGGCCTTTTTGCTCGGAAGCACAATCCGCGGAGCAGGGCAGTGTGAACAGGCCCTCTTAGGGGGCTGAGGTTCCAGCCACCTCCAGGCTCGAGGCAAGGCCAGGCCAACCTTGGCCTGGATAAGCAAGCCACGCACCGTGCCCTGACGAACGTGCGTGTCGAGCGTGACAGGTCCCTGGCAGGCGCCCCCTCCCGGCGAGTGAACAGGTTGCCGCTGTCTCTTTCGATACCGCGCTCCCCTTAGACGCCGCCTGCAGGAGCCTTGCCACCTAAGGCGACATCTGCTTCGAAGCCGTGCACGAGAAGTCAGTGTGACAGCAAGGGGAATATTCTCGATTATGGTAGACTTTAAAAAGGTCGTAGAATAAACGATGTGCACTCTTGTCGTGTCCTTTGTGCTGCCTGTCACCGACATGAGCAGGCATCCACACAAAAAGAAATTAGCAAATGGGGTTCAGAGTTCTGCCAAGCAGGGTTTATAAAAAAGATAAACTAGAGAGAATAAGTAGTATTTTTCCCCAGGCACTGGTGAGAAAATAGCCCCCGCCTGCCCTTGCGTGTGCTTTCTACACTTTTTTTTCATTTTCTCATTAGTGTAAATCTGAACTTATAAACACGTTTATTATTATGTATTATTATCACATTTCTGAAAATGGTGATTGGTGTGGCAACGTAGGTTTTTATGTGCGTCAGGTGTTTTTTCGCACTTGTTTTCTTTGTGTATTTAAAAATCTAAAAAGACATCTTCATTATTGCAATTATGAAAATAAACATTTTATTGTATCCTTTTATGACTTTGTGCAATAAAGGTATGCGTTGCTCTGGACTGCCATATTTATCGTGCAGGCTTTTTACCCTACATAAAAACGTCATTGTGCATTTAAACATACCCCATCCACACTTTTACTTTGACTATAATCTTTCTGCGTGATACGACAGGTACCGTGCCAGGAATCGAAACATGCCAGACAGTCTGCATGTAATGATGTCCTGCCACTCAGTTTCAGCGCCGGGGACTATATGCCGTCAGGCTGTTAATATGCCAGTAATAACGAACTGTTATTGTGACTGTAATCATGCACTATGAGCTATTGTGCCAGAAAATGTGCTCCATCAGTTATTGTGCATGTCATCAGCCCCTTCAGAAAGTGTCTGTGCAGGAAATAATGCCTCAACAGATGTTAACATGTCTGCAAACATGGCACACAAATTATTGTGCCAGTAATCCTGCCCCATCAGTAATTGTACGTGCAACAATGTCACATCAGTAACACTGCATGCAATTCTGCTCTTTTCCTCTCATCTGTGATGTAAACTATGCATTACAGTACATTTAATATATCTGTAACCATGGCCTCATTCATTTACTGTGCCTGCAATCACGCTGCATCAGAAATGTTTCTAGTAACTTTTCAGCTATATTCAGGATAGCTGGAATTATGCGACGGGGAGGACCAAATTATGCGGCAGGAAAAGGGAAATTATATGCCATTATGTGGCACATTTTCTGACATTATTTTTACTGCATTTTTTGTCTTTTCTACACATGTGAACACTGTCCGAGCCAAGGTTCTATTTCATTAATAACAGTCTAATACTCAAATACGGTAATAGGCAACAGAAAGGTCAGCCAGTCAACTTTTGCGGAAAAAGACTTGCAGTGCAGCACCAAATGTCACTGTGTTTTTAATATTTTGTAATCATCCGTTTGAAGAAAAAAGAAATTGGGAGGGAGCGGGTAAAATCTGCAAATTATGCAGCAGATGATGAATTATGTGGTAAATGCTGCAAATCCATAATTATGATGAAAACACCCTAACTGCATAATTTCAGTGGGCATGGTTATTGTCGTAACCAAGCAAAACTACAGTTATTTGGCCAACAGTCAGGGCCACTGTAATTTTGCAGCAGGAGAGGGCCAAATTATGCAGCAGAAAAGGCAGATTATGCCGCATTTTGTAATAGTATTACTAAATCATTTAATCATTTTTAAACTTGGTAACACTTCTAGGTCGTGGTTGCATTACATTAGTACACATTTAGCACTCAAGTATATCAATAAGCAATAGAAAGGTGACCAGTCCAGCTTTGCAAATGTCCTTTCACTGCGCTGCAACAGGTGGTGTCACATTTTTAGTAACTTTTGAACCGTTTGGGCTAGAAACAATTCTTTATTTGCTAAAATCTGCTGATTATGCGGCAGAGGTTGTATTATGTGGTAAATCTATATTCATGCAGAAATCGCAGCGGCAGCACAATCGCATAATTCCAGTGGCCCTGCCCATAGTCCTGCCTTGCCCATGCTGATGGCAACTGCCCTCCTCACCTCAAAGGTGGCATGTGCTATGCCACAAATAATTTGTAAGTTTAAGAGATCCATGCCTCTGTACAGAAAAGTGGTAAATACATTCACCTGCCAGAACAGCCTGGCATACTTTCTCTTCCTTTGCCATTCTATGACTGGTAGAGAAAAGAGTGTTAACTGGTATGTATGTGTCTTCCAAATGATAGGTGAACTGTGCAAGAGGCCCCTTTAAAGAGTCAAATATGACTGGCAACTTTCCCAACCCTTTTGGCATATACAGTATTCGAGAGATTGTTGCCGGGCCTCGAGCATAGTTTCGCCTCCCATATGGCCTACATTAAGGGAAAGCATTGAGGGAAAATAATTATTAAGTAAGAAATAGTTTTAGGGAGCGAATGGGAAGGAGGCCGACCCTCTCGTGCCTTTTTTTGTTTTGCCAAAAAAGCTCCCTGACTCATTTGAACAAATTTCACTTTTAAGTTATTGGGCAGCCGCCATGTTTGTGTCTTAGTCACTCCAGCCGCACGCAGCAGGCTGTGACACTTGATGGGAAATGTTTAATGCGGCTTCCTGAACAGCCACGCCCCCTTGGCTCCCCGCGCCCTGCCATAGGCTGCACCTGCCCACGCGCCACAAGGAAGAAGGGAGCGCGCGCACGCACGCCCCCAGGCTTGCAGGAAGCGAGGCTTTCATGGTGAACGGTGGAACGGTACCAAATTGTCATCAGACAGTCTTGAAGCCCGAACACTTCTCCCACTGGAGGTGTCATGTTCCAACTTCCTGGCAAAGAGCTTGGCATTAACTTTCCCGGCCTCTTCTGTTTTTAGCGTGTCTGTCTGGCTAACTAAAATGTTGTTGATGGGAACAATTAATAAGAGGTTTAGCTTTTGGTTATTAAGTCTTAGTTTACCTTCCAATATTTTCCTTTTCCCGGAATTTAGTTTTTGATTTTTTTTGTGTTGATTACTTAATACTTAACTTATTAATTTTGCTTCTCCCACATGGCATTCATTACGTTGCCTTTTGTTTGCTTTCTCGTTGCTTGCTGTTAATTCCCTATTCTTGACTTTGTTTCCTCTTTGAAGCTAAACGTTAAACTTTTTATTGTCTCTTTTCTGTCTTTGCCTTTTACGGTCCGATTGAAAGTTGCCCACTGCCACTGCACATGGCATAGTAATGACGGGTGCGGTATTACCGTTACTGCCTGGTAGTCCAGCCCTTGAACCAGACATCTACAAATTTGAGGCCTAGAATGGAAAATAACACAGGGCATATTACCAAGGGCCTTTTCGCCGCTTTAGCGGGAATTTTTCCCGCTAAAGCGGCGAAAATTTTATCGCCCTATTACCTAGCTGTCGCTAACACCAGTTAGCGACAGCTAGTAGGAGATAGCGATCTTCTTGGGGCCCACTTTGCATGTCAGCGATATTTATTGCTAATGACATGCAAAGTGGGCGTGCCAAGATGTTAGCGACTGGAAACAGTCGCTAACATCGCTATCTCCTATTACCTACTTAGCGCGATTATCTCCAAAAGCTAATGCCTGCCCAGAGCAGTTCTTAGCCATGTTATCCAATGGTAGGTGGATAACATGGCTAAGAGGATTTGCTCGGTAATGCATGAATATCGCTGACTTTACAGCGATATTCATGCATTTCGGCCGATTTTTACCGCTTTGGAGATAAACCTTGATAATATCAAGGTATCTCAGCGGTAAAAATCGTCGGAGTGCGACGATATTATTTTAGCCGCTAACCATGCATAGCCATAATTTTCGCTATTGCTTGGTAATATGCCCCTTAGGATCCTGGAATTACTCGGCCTTTTACCGCACGATTCTACCCAATTCTGAGCCCCTTTTGTCTCACATATTACACTGCTCTTAGAGGTGTAATATGTAAGCAGAGATGGAAGTGCTTTTAATTGGTGCAATTCTGCGATCAGTACAACTTGTAATTGAGCAAATAGTATTTCCACAGGAAAGATACCAGTCCGCACAACTGATATCCATGAACTATGGTCATTCCCTTACTGGGACATCACACATGGCATTGTCAAGAGAACAGCAATACCCCCATACATCATCCTTTCCTATCTCCACAGCTGCTTCTGCTCTTTGACATAGCTGTCAACCTTTTTGTTGGACCCGGCCTCGTGGCATGGTCCCGCTCCTCCTCACATGGCGGGCCCGGGAGAGCCATGACCCCTGTCCTCCTCGACGAAGCTACCCTTCACGAGAGCCGCCCCTCCTGCCGACCCCCGGCTCTCTCCCTCCGGAACACGGCGACCCCTGTTCGCACCCCTCTACGGGTCCAGACCCTACTCGGGCCACCATCACAGGTCCCGACTCCATCTTGGACCCTCCACGTCCTGACCACGTGGCCTCGGCCCGTCCCCGGCCGCAACCCCAGCGAAGTCCCGACATCCAGGCACCATGATCCGACCAGGTGGTAAAGCGGCCACTTGACGGATCAAGGAGGAGGGGAGTTTCGATGGCCCTCCAACCGTCCCCGGACGCCTGGTTTCGATCTCCCTCCGGCTCCCCTGGGCGCTGGCTCCACCCCCCTGCTGGGTGTCTGGACACTCTCATCCCGGCCCCTCTGGCCCCCAGGCGCGAGGGTCCAGACATCAAAGGACTCCAGGCCTATATCTGGGGCAGCTCTGGAATGGGTCAGCAGTTGTATCCTGGAGTCGAAAGCCCTGCTGACGCTGTCGCGGCTGACCCCGAGAAGAACTCGCTGCTTTGAACGCTGAAATCATCCTGGAGTCCTGCTGGCGCTGCCGCGGCCCAATCTCACTGAAATCACCTTGGAGTCCTGCTGGCGCTGCCGCGGCCCAACCTCGCTGAAACCATCTTGGAGTCCTGCTGGCGCTGCCGTGGCCCAATCTCGCTGAAATCCCCTTGGAGTCCTGCTGGCGCTGCCGCGGCCCAACCTCGCTGAAACCATCTTGGAGTCCTGCTGGCGCTGCCGCGGCCCAACCTCGCTGAAACCATCTTGGGGTCCTGCTGGCGCTGCCGCGGCCCAATCTCGCTGAAACCATCTTGGAGTCCTGCTGGCGCTGACGCGGCCCAACCTCGCTGAAACCATCTTCGAAGCCTGCCGGCGCTGCCGCGGCCCAACCTCGCTGAAACCACCTCTGAAGCCTGCTGGCGCTGCTGCAGCCCGACCTTGCTGGTCCTAAGACTGTCCCGCTACCCCTTACCCTCAAGCTACCAAGACTTTACGGATCCCTCGGTCCGCTTGTACATATTGCCAAGAGAACCAATCGTTATTGCTGATAAAGATTCTAAGAAGTTATCCTCTTGTGTGGTATACCTTTGTGGTGGTGTGATTGCTCTGCTGGTTACGATTCTAGGAGAGGAGCCTCACTCAGGAGGCCTCTCGACGGCGCTCGGCCAACTCCATACGGAGAGGTGGGTCTCGGGGTGGTCAGTCAGACATCTTCTGCCTCCCCAGGGACTGCCTTTCCAACACTTTTGTTTCCTCATGGAGGGCAAGATTAAGTTATTCTGGAGGGTATTACAGTGATTTAATGCACCATCCACCCCGCCCCCGCGAGCATGATAGGGCAGGACATCACACATCCACACA
The DNA here is from genome assembly GCF_964261635.1 of Lissotriton helveticus. Lineage (NCBI taxonomy): Eukaryota > Metazoa > Chordata > Amphibia > Caudata > Salamandridae > Lissotriton > Lissotriton helveticus. The sequence goes on from NC_136058.1 coordinate 263,467,990, forward strand.
TCCTTTGGCCTGCACGATGAACATCGTGTTTTGCTCACGGTAAAAAATATTATAATAATGACAAATGATTCACAATACGGAGTCTGTAGCCCAAACTATCAAGACGAAGCACATTCTCACTTGTAAGAGATCGATTGTTGCGTTGGTTACATCATGGTGGTTGCAAAGCTGTCCGTAGGGATTTCCGTGAAATGCGCCCATTAAGTTATCCTGAAGACTCCATGTGAACAAAAGCTGCACTGCGACCAGCAAGTTTCTTTAACAAACCAGTGTAATCTGGTATTTTAGTCCAATTGGCTTCAGTGTAGGGACAGTCACACTTCCACTACCAGAATGCATTAGGTTATCCAATAAAAGTCAAGGCATGTCAGGGAGACAGAGGCGTCATTAAGAAATGACAAGGCGCTGTGGGTACCCAGGAGACGCCAAGTAGAAAACGTGAGCCCTGGATACTTTTTCTGAAGCTGGAAAGATACCCATACCAGTGTCACACCATACGGTGTCTTTTCTTAGACAGTGCCCCTTAGAGCTCATTCTAATAGAAGACATCAATGAGTATCTGAGAGAATTTATTCTGAAATGTACTCTGCCTCAGCTACCAAGCCCGTGGTAGTAGGGTGGATTTTATTCCACACTAAAGCTTTCTGGGTGAGTTTATCCAGTACTTTACATATTTAATGAGATTGTCAATGGCTTGGTGGCACCACCATGGCAGGAAGGTGGACTTTATTCCACCAAAGTGTCTTCTGGGTGAGTTTATTCAGAAGTGTACATGTTTCATGCAGTGCCCTGGAGCCAGCACCACAACAGGAAGGTGGACTTTATTCAATACTATAGTCTTCTGGGTGTGTTTATTCAGAGGTTTTCATGTTTCACTGCAGTGCCCAGGAGCTGGCAACACAGCATGAATGTGGATTTTATTCCACAATAAAACCACTGACGGTGAATTATCCTGCGTTGTACATATTTCAGTCATTGGCACTGTGCCCAGGTGCAAGGACCACAGCAGGAAGGTGGACTTTATTCAACACTAAAGGATTGTATCCAGTGGTGTGTGGTTAAATGGCAGTGCCTGGGTGCCAGCACCACAGCAGAAGTGGACTTTATTGCACACTCCTGGGTGAGATTATGCTGTGGTGTACGTGTTTACGTGTTTCACAGCAGTGGCAGTGCCCCTGTACCAGGACTACAGCAGGTAGGTGGACTTTATTCCACAATAAAGCCTTCTAGGTGAAATGATCCTGTAGTGTACATGCTTCATCGCAGTGCTCTGGTGCCAGCACCACAGCAGGAAGGCGGACGCTATTCCATAAAAAATCCTTCTAGTGAATGTATCCAATGGAGTACACATTTCAGAGCAGTGCCCTGGTGGAAGCACCACATCAAGAAAGTGGACTTTATTCTACAGTAAAGCCTTTTGGGTGAATTTTTTTTGTGTTGTACGTTTCACTGCAGTGCCCCGCAAAATTAAAAAAAAAAAAAAAAAAGTGCCAAGGCCCTTGTCAGGAGGCCACTGCATCTTGCGCCACACATTGCCCCTCCCAGCACTGCCAATGGCAGTACCAACACAATTACTAATCATCACACTCCTTCAAGTGTGACAATTCAGTCTATTCCAGGCCCTCAAAGCTACCAGAAGGGCTTTAGTGACAGCAGGCGGGCAACTAGAGGCAAATTTCGAGGGGGGGGGGGGGGGGGGGGGGCTGAAAAATATTTCGGGGGGGGGGGCTAATTCTTCCAACCATAGACAGAGTGGCTGTAAGAAGGGGTGAAAAAACGACAACAGACTAAATTACAAGTAAATGGTCTCTTAAACCTGTTAAGTACTCGGGTGCGACTGCAATTGGACGGTCGCCAGTCCGCGAAGCTGTCTCCGCCCGGGCTGACACACACGACGGGGGAGGGGGGGTGGGGGGCTGAAGCTCCATGAGCCCAATGGGTGTTGCGCGCCTGGGTGACAGTCAATAGTCATTTTTAATGTATACTGAATTAATAAACAATTGTTGTTGTGCTCGTTTTTAAATTAGACAGACAGCGCCACCATGTGGCAGGCTGTTACAAACCCCAGTGTTGGCAATTAAGTAATGGTGCTGAGCACCGGAAACCACAGACTCAGATTAAGCACTGCTGTAGCACCACAGCAGGAAGGCTGACATTATTCTATAAAAAGCCTTCTAGGTGATTGTATCCAGTGGTCATTTTTCACAACAGTGGCAGTGTGCCAGCACCACAGCAGGAAGTGGACATTATTCCACACTCCTGAGTGAGATTATCCCGTGGTGGATATGTTACATGGCAATGATCTGGTGCCAGCACCACAGCAGGAAGTTGGGGCCCGATTCACAGAATGAATTTAAGACTCAATCCTAAACTTACTACTATTTTGGTATTCAGAGTGCAGTCACTACATTTGGCATTCACAGAATGAATTTACTACTTTTGGTATTCACAGAAGTTAGGATTTTGTCTTAAAACAGACTTAAGACAGACTTAAGACAGACTTAAGACAGACTTAAGACAAAATCCTAACTTAAGTCTGTCTTAAGTTTGTCTTAAGTCTGTCTTAAGTTTGTCTTAAGACAAAATCCTAACTTCTGTGAATACCAAAGTAGTAAGTTCATTCTGTGAATACCAGAAGTAGTAAGTGCATTCTGTGAATGCCAAAAGTAGTAAGTGCATTCTGTGAATACCAAAATAGTAGTACGTTTAGGATTGAGTCTTAAGTTCATTCTGTGAATTGGGCCCTTGGACTTTATTTTACGCTAACACCTTCTGGGTGATTGCATCCAGTGGTGTTCACGTTTCACAACAGTGGCTGTGTTCTCGTGCCAGCACCACAGCAGGAAGTGGATATTATTCCACACTCCTGAGTGAGATTATCCTGTGGTGTATGTGTTGCATGGCAATGATCTGATGCCAGCACCACAGCAGGAAGTTGGACTTTATTTTACGCTGACGCCTTCTAGGTGAGTTTAACCAGTAGTCTACAGACTGCCAGCACTATAGCAGGAAGATGGACTTTATTTCACGCTAAAGGCATCTGAGACATGCACGTCTGGAATGTGGTTCTGGTCTGGTGGCTAGTTCCCATTCATTTTTCTTGGATGCTGAACTTTCTTACATTCCTTTCGATGTGTTGATGTACATTACGCAGGCACGGGCCTGGATGGCGTTTGGTAATAATTCCCCTTGCAGTGGGGATTTTTTTTCCCTGTTCTTGAAAATGCATCACATCTCACATTCATGCATAAAACACCTGGCCCAGTTGTGCAGTCACCCATTGTGTAATGTGCTGGGACAGTTGGTGAACCGAGTCCCTCTTTGTGTGCTGGGGTGAGGTGTGGCGCATAGCATAGGTTTTTGGCTGTGGAACCTGAAAGTCTGAGTTCTAACTCTGGCTTCCACACTTGGCTTGCTTCTGTGATCCTGAGCAAATCATATACTTTTCATGCTCAATGGTTTCATTAGCTGCCAAAAAGATTGAATATACTTAATAAAGCATAGCTAAATCGCAGTTAGAAGCTTGACATAAAACAGAGACGTTTGAGTATAGTTGCCTTATTGATCAACTGTGTTTTGTGTTTTTTCTGCTTCCTTTTGCACTTAAACACAAAGGGCCTGAATCACAAAGGTAGCTTACACTTTTGAGTAAGTTAACACTTTGAACTAAGTTTACTACTCTCAGTATTCATAAACGCCGAGTTTAAACTTACTAAAAAAGTGTAAGTTACATGACTCCACCCCAGAATAAACCTTTGCCTTACTGTTGTTTGGCTGGGTGATGTCCCTCCCTAATGCCCTTTCTGACTCTAACTAAACCCCTCTTTCTCCTCCCTAATCCCAGCCTCTTTAGGAGTAAGTCTGCCCCTTTTCTCGCCCACTCCCCTGAATCCCTCCCATATTTACAACTAAAACCTATACTTACTTGTGCAGAGACTCCACCGTCCGGACATAAAACTCCCCACGCATAAGTATAGGCAAAACTTACATTGTGTAGCTACAAAATGTACTACAAAGTGCAGTTTGTGAATCAGGCCCTATCTTTTTTTAAGGTCCAGCGTTAAAAGAAAGTAAAATGCAAAGTCAACTGATAATGCAAACTCAGCTGGCATTATAATTACAAACTGAACGTGAACCACCCACAGACTGTGTTTCGGGGTGCTTTCAAATTGAAAATATTTTTAGTCACTGACTTCGTTATAGGTTACTGTGTGATAGTTGAGCTCTTTGTTTTTAGGTTACTGTGTGATAGTTGAGCACATTTATATTCACCCCTGGGCATCATGTAGGTGTAACTAGTTATTGCTTTTATTTATTATCCTACATTATTTCTGTAGACTATTCCTGCAGACTATTTTGCAACTGTGCTTTATCAAATTCTTCAGATCTATTAAAAGTAATGTGCCTGTATTTTTTTCTTCTCAGGGTTTAGTAGCTGTTTGTGTCTATTTATCAATCACTTTGCAGGCATGTGCTGCATTCTCCAGTGTTAACTGGATGATGTTTGTTAAACACGCTGTTGCGTCATCAGATTCCAAAGGTGTGTGCTGACACTTCCTGTAATGCCATCAGGGTTCAAGGAGTACACGGTTCACCGCTACCTCTTGGGGTGCCAGCAGAGATTCTTGAATTCTGAGACTTTAATTACATCTACAGTGCATTATTTACCCATATTTCAACACATATTTATTTCTGCACGTGCCTGCCGCCCGAGAGGTACGATGGCGTTCTGCTCAACACGTGTCCTTCTAGTCGGCCCAGCTGACTAATAGGAGCACAACCCTTCAGAATCAGTTAATTCTGGCTAAGATTTGTTCCCATTCTAAAAATAAATGTATTTTCTGTAATTTCCCGTCACAGGCCTATCGCTTCCTGGCAACCCTGCCCTAACTGTCCCGTGCAGTAGATAAACAGACTCGCACGCCCCCTTTATCCGGTAACTCCAAGGATTATTTATGAAGTAAATATCAGGCAGAAATCCGGAATAAATACAATTTATTTATTCCACAAGACAACCACCACGAACGTTCTGGCATCATGACCAGAATCTCTCCTTCCTGGGCGTCCTGGCCGAGACTTGCTGAATCTGGGCTCGATACAAGGCAACGACTTCCTCCCTTACTGAAAAAGAGAAAGTCGGAGTTCAGAAGCAAGTGCCAGAAAAATATTACACTGACCTGAGCTATCAGCTGACATTTAAGTCCAACCTGAAGGTATCAGTTGGAGCATGAGCAGGGCCTATTTAGTACGTCATCCTTTGGGGGTAGACACATTCGGTGTCATTAAATTAGGTACTGTGGGGCAGATTTACAAGCACATTGTTCCACTTTTGCGTCATTTTTAACATGGGAAAAATGACGCAAAAGCGGCACAAGTGGCTTGTAAATCTGCCCCTGTATTTATAGCCAAATTAAATGGCAGCATTGTGGTAGCAAGTGCGATGTGCAAAATATGTTCTTATTTCTAGCGTTAGCCAAGACCTTTTGGGCCTCATTTATGAGAAATGACGCATCGCTGCGTGAAAGCAGCAATGCGTCACTTCTCAGTGCGCACTCCTTGCGACATGATTGATGCGTCATATTTACAGTATGACGCATCATGTCGCAAGGAGTTACAGATACGTCAGTATTTCTGACGTCTCTGTAAGTGCAAAAGTGACGCATTGCTGGAGTGTGTTACAAAAGTGACGCAACTCCAGCAATGCTCCCTTTCACATGGGGCAAGCCCCATGTGAAAGGACCAGTGTCAGTCTTACGCCTGCTGTGAGGCAGGCGCCAGATTTTGACGCAACGGGGTCCTAAATAGTGACGCAGTGAAATTTCATAGATTTCACTTCGTCACTTCTATGACCCTTCCTTGCGTCAATACGCCCCCCCTTGCATACATTATACCTGGCGCAGGTATAATGTGGCGCAGGGGTTTACAAAGTGACGCATCTACCTAGATCCGTCACTTTGTAAATATGGTGCAACAAAGCACATTATTTGCGCTGCTGATGCGTCACAAAAAGTGACGCACCGGTGGCGTAATAGTGACGCATGGGCTCATAAATGAGGTCCTTTGATTTTAGCTAACGCAGTAGTTATAGTTAGACTTCCCAGAGGTAGGAATTCCTTGGTTATGCAGTTGCTAATAACTTTGCACCTGTTTGATGAATACCCACTTTGCAGAGCTATTTCTTTTTTTACATTGGTGGACGATGCAAAGTTTTGTAGAGATTCGTCAAGAAGGGCAAAGAAGAAAGCGGGGCCCCAAAATGCATTTTGTCAACAATGCATTTCCCATTGACGTTGTACTCACATGTAGTGCAAAAATGTCTGACCAGAATTCAATGAAATTTGGCAGGAATATAGAGTATGTTGTGCAGATAATCCTTTTGGGTAGGACAGGTTAGTAGGGTAAGTATTTTTGAGTTATAAGACATTTTAACTTAGTGATATCTGTTGTCACTGTAGTTCTGTTAAATTTCATAGCATTTTGCAGAAGTAACGCAGTACATGGTGGTGACAAGGCATCATTTAATTGGTAAATGACTGGCTTTACAAAAGTTAAATATATCATGAAACAATGGTCCTTAGAAAAACATATAAATAGTGACAAATGAAATATAGATGGGCGCTATATTTATGCACTGTCCTGCCGGACAGAGAATTTTTAATAAATTGGATACATTTAGTTAAACATAAATGAGAGAACAACAATAGAGCGGGCGCAATCCTGCATCCAGTACAAAGGAAAACAACATGAAAAATTCCAGGCTAAACAAAAGAATGGTAGCTTAATTGGATCATAGAATGAACAAGGTATCCAAAATAGTGAGCACACTGTTTTTATCCATTGGTTAAGTGTGACACTATTGAGTTGGTCAACAACGTTTCGATCCCATGCAAAAGAAATAGTGGGATCATCATCATCAGGACTGAACAATTAATTGCCTGAATGTACATACAGAGCCTCCAGGCAGCACGATAACTGGCGAGATCCAGAAAGGGTAAGGGATGAACATAGAATGTCTTAACTCAGCAGATAGCCGGGATCCGAGGGTTCCAAGCGAGGGTTCTCATATTGAGATTCCCGCCTTTGCGCACTAGAATTCTCGGTGGATCCCCGCCAGTGTCTCCATAGAAAGACCGGCAGTGACACGGGCATAGTTACCCACCGCTCCCGCATCTTAATATTAATTTCGTGACCGACGGCATACATATATATATATATATATATATATATATATATATATATATATATATATCTATAACCTACTGGCGGTCGCCAGTAAGTAGTTATAGTTTGGACCTATTTTCCATAGGTAATCCGCAACATTCTATTTGGAATAACTTTGGCGCCGGTTGACGAATCTTCATGAAGATGGCCTGCTCCGCTCCTTCCCTGAAAGTTTGGGTGATTCGTGAACGCAGCCCCTGGCGAATACTGGAGGTTCCTGGTGGGCTACTTGGCCCCCAGGGAGCCCCAGTATTCAAGGGGATTTAGTTCCCCCTCTGGAAACGCGCCAGGGGGGTGCGTTGTAGAGAGGTGTAATGAGGCCACGTTCCTTTTTACACCTCTCTGCAATGCAGCCCCCTGGCGCATACTGGAGGTTCCTGGTGAGCTAGTTGACGCCCAGGGACCCCCAGTACCCGTGGGGATTTAGTTCCCCATCTGGAAACGCGCCAGGGGGCTGCGTTGCAGAGAGGTGTAATGAGGCCACGCCCCTTTTTACACCTCTCTGCAACGCAGCCCCCTGGCGCATACTGGAGGTTCCTGATGAGCTAGTTGGCGCCCAGGGACCCCCAGTATCCGTGGGTATTTAGTTCTCCCTCTGGAAACGCGCCAGGGGGCTGCATTGCCGAGAGTTGTAATGAGGCCACGTCCCTCTTTACACCTCTCTGCAACGTTGCCCCCTGGCATATACTGGAGGTTCCTGGTGTGCTAGTTGGCACCCAGGGACCCCCAGTATTCAAGGGGATTTAGTTCCCACTCCGGAAACGTGCCAGGGGGCTGCATTGCAGAGAGGTGTAAAGAGGCCACGCCCCTTTTTACACCTCTTTGCAACGCAGCCCCCTGGCGCATACTGGAGGTTCCTGGTGGGCTAGTAACCCCCCAGGGACCCCCAGTATTCAAGGGGATTTACTTCACGCTCTGGAAACGCGCCAGGGGGCTGCGTTGCTGAGAGGTGTAATGAGGCCATGCCCCTTTTCACACCCCTCTGCAACGCAGCCCCTTGGTGCATATTGGAGGTTCCTGGTAGGGTAATTGGCCCCCAGGGACCCCTAGTATTCAAGGGGATTTAGTTCCCCCTCTGGAAACGCGCATGGGGGCTGCGTTGCAGAGAGGTGTAATGAGACCATGTCCCCTTTTACACCTCTCTGCAACGCAGCCACCTGGCGCATACTGGAGGTTCCTGGTGGGCTAGTTGGCCTCAGGGACCCCAAGTATTCAAGGGGATTTAGTTAGCACTCTGGAAACGCGCCAGGGGGCTGCTTTGCAGAGAGGTGTAATGAGGCCATGCCCCTTTTTACACCTCTCTGCAACGCAACCCCCTTGGTGCATACTGGAGGTACCTGGTGAGCATTAATTCCCAACTTAAAACGCGCCACAGGGTGTGTTTGCACACATGTCACCTCAGGCCCCGCCCCCTTCCTTCACTATTGAGCAAAATATTCCTCTAAAAACAGCCGAACTATGAATTCCGATTCACTCACCTGTTATCACGAGAGACGTCAGTGCTGCATCTTTGAGCCCAGTACAGCCCCTGTAAAGTAAATCTAAGTGTAACTTTTTTTTTTTTTTTGTTTTTTTTTGAGAGTTTTATATAGCGCGAACTTGAACCGAACCGAATCAGTTATCAGAGCGCTTTACATAGCACCAGTTACGTTACATGAGGACACACTTTCATTTTTTTTTTTTTTTAGGCACGGGGAGATTAAGTGATTTGCCCAGAATCACAGGGGGTTTTTTGGCGTCGTTACCGAGACTCGAACCAAGTTCCCCAGGTCCGAGGTCGAGCGCCTTAGCCGTTAGGCCAACCCCTCTCCCCCAACTTGTATTTCCTTCCATAGGAATCTATTGTGTGGTTTTTACCAGAAAAGTTTCTGTCTATTTTTGAAATGTAAAAATATTCCTGTTATCAGGAGAGACCTCAGTACTGCATCTTTCAGCCCACTACTGATCCTGAAAAGTAATTCACTTAACCTACACTACATGATTAGACCTTGTAAAACAAGCTGCTTAGCACTCCTTCAGGATAAACTTGAAGACTGCTCTCTATAGCTACCACTTTGAGAGCTTACAAAAGGTTATCAAAGAACGCAAAATCATCATAATGGTTGCCTGGATTAGTGCCAGATGCTTCACTTAAATAAGTGCGCGCCATATACTATGCCAGCATCCTACATTGGTGTGCAGCGGTTGGGATTTAAGCCTGCACTGTTTTACCAGCTTATCTAAACCAGCTAATCTAGGTAGATAAAAACCATCACTAGCTTGGGCAAATATACAATACTTTTCTGTGATTAGTTAGTTCTACTGAACTTTTTGGACTGGCAGTTAAGGGTCTAGTACAACCATCTCTTCAATCTTTAGAAGTTTAGTCTCACTAGGCTAGGTAGGTGCAACACTACACTAGACCTAGTCACCATGTCTTTTGTTGGGGAAACCAGTGGATCCAACCTTCTAGCTACAGTGGTCTTAAATTCCAGGAACTTAGGGCCCTGGCTGCATCCAGGAAGTTAAAGACAGGTAGCAACCCTAACGCAGAGCAACACTTGCAGATGCTCCTGTAGTATGACCTTCAGAATTCTGAAAGGTGAAGCCCAAGAAAATGCCAGTGACCACAATTCTGCACCTGGCCAGGAGGGGTCTGAATACCCCACACTGGTAAACTTTGATCTTCCAGGGAATGGGTTAGAAGCCCTAGAGGTAGGTCCCCCTTTGTTCCTCCTGGGAGGGTGACAAAAGCCCAGGGGAGGCCTAGGTCCTTCTCAAATAATTTCAATGCCTCTAACACTTCCATACGGACCTCCAGCTCTGGCAAGAGAAAGGACCCCACAGAAAGGGAATACCACCTGATCAAACATTGGAGAGCTAAGCCCAGGCTCAAGAAAGAGCAGTTGGCCCTATATTAGGAGACCCTAGAAGTACAAGGTTAGAAAGAATTTCTGACTAGGGTCCCATGGTTGCAGCCCTAGGGAGCCTAGGGTCAGGGAACAGTATTTTGATACTAGGAACCTGAGCAGGATAGTCCCTCCTTACCAGGAGGGGGATGATATCCATAAATGGATCACTGCCTTGGAGAGGGTCTGTAAGGTACATAAGGTACCTCAAGGGCAGTGGGCAGCTATCCCGTGGCTCTCCTTTGCCAGCAAAAGTAGAGACAAACTACTTCTTACTGTCAAGGAGGAAGATACTAGGGACTACACAATTGTGAGGCGTGCCCTAATTGATGGGTTTGGTTTACCCACGGGGCAGTACAGGGTTACGTTTAGGGACACACAGAAGGCACACAACCAAGACTGCGTTGATTTTGTAGCCAGTGCTATTAAGGCTCTAGAAGACTGGCTTCATGGAAGTAATGGGCATGACAGCTGTTAACAATTGTTGTTGATCTGATCTTTAAATTAGACAGACAGTGCCATCATTTGCAGACCTGTTACAAGTTCCGGTGTTGGCAATTAAGTGCCGGCGCCGAGCACCGGAAACTACAGGCTCAAATTAAGCACTGCTAGCACCACAGCAGCAAGGTGTATGTTTTCCCAATATTAAGCCTTTTAGGTGGTTGTATCAAGTGGTGTACATGTTTCACGGCAGTGGCAGTGCTCTTGTGTCAGCACCACATCAAGAAGTGGACATTATTCCACACTCCTGAGTAAGATTATCCAGTGGTGTATATGTTTGACGGCAGTGCCCTGGTGCCAGCACCACAGCAGAAAGGTAGACTTTATTTCACTCTAACTGGTTCTGGGGGAGTTTAACCAGCAGAGTACTGACGGTGCCAGGACTATAGCAGGAAGGTGGATTTAATTTCACGCTAAAGGCATCTAAGACATGCAAGCCTGGAATGGGGTTCTATCTTGGTGGTTAAGTCCCATTCATTTTTGTTGGATGCTGAACTTTCTAACATTCCTTTCAATGTGTTGTTGATGTAGATTACGTAGCCCCGGGCCTGGATGACTTTTTGTAATAATTGTCATTGCAGTAGGGAAAAAAGTACATCTAAAATGTGTTGTTCTTGAAAATGCATCACATCTCACATTCATGCATAAAACACCTGACCCAGTTGTGCAGTCATCCATTGTGTAATGTGCTGGGACAGTTAGTGTACCGAGTTCCTCTTTGTGTGCTGAGGTGTGGTGCATTGCGTAGGTTTTTGGCTGTGGAACCTGAAAGTCTGATTTCTAACTCCGGCTTCCAGACTTGGCTCGCTTCTGTGATCCTGACTAAGTCACATTATTTTCATGCTCAATGGTTTCCTTAGCTGCCAAAAATATTGAAAGTACTTAATACAAACATAGCTAAATCTCAGTTAAAAGCTTGATATAAAACAGAGACATTTGTGTATAGTTGCCTTATCGATCAACTTTACTTTGTGTTTGAGTGGAGTGGCACAGAGTGGAGTGGCATCGAGTAAACTAAGGTACAGTTTGAGTCAAGAATCCCTACTGTTGCCACAAGTAAGTCCACCACAGTGGGATTGCTCAGACCTCATCGGAGGCCCAACCCTTTTCTTAACCACTCGGCAAATGCACCTCCTGGTGCACTACTGGTTGGAGGATGACGTCCCCTTGGCTGTTGAGGGTGGTTGGGGCCAAGAACCTCTATTGTTGTCACAAGTAACACCCCTCACAGTGAATTGCTCAGACCTCGTCGGAGGCCCCGCTCCCTTGCTCAACCACTCTGCAAACATGCTTCATGCCACACTACTCTTTGGGGATGAAGTCTACGGGTGAGCGCACACATAAACTCTGGTCAGCTGACTGTTGGCAGATTGTTTGCTGACTCCATGTTCCAAGTGGAGCGCAGAGTGGCAAAACTCTGCAAACTCCGCCAGCGAAGTGGAGTTTCCACCCACCCCTATCAGAGACTCACACATCCACTCACTGACCCACTCAGACACTCATATACCCACTCAAAGCCCCACTCATTCTCTCTCACACTAACTTCAAACCTACTCAGACAGTCATACACTCACTTACACACTCTGTGTCAAAGGTTAGTGGTTAGAGTTGGGAAAGAAAATTAAAAAAACATACAAATTCACTTAAAAATCCAAAGATTATAGGGACGTTATAGTTAGGAAATAGAATTTAAAAAAACGTAGAAATTCACTGAAAAAAAACAAAGTTTACAGGAACATTATAGTTAGGCTCAGATTTCACTTGTACAAAACCAGTAAAATTCAGCAGTTATAGTTACTTGAGCTACCTGTAAATTATTCCCCCGCAATGCACTGCCTATGACCTCACATATTACATCACTGATGACATCTCAAATGACTTCATTGATGGCATCATCCATGGAATCACTCACACACCCACTCACACCTCATTACAACCTTTCGTATACACACTCACACCCACACATTCACTCACGTAACCATTCACAGACCCATTCACATACTTACACAGCCACTCACTTATCCATAGACCCACTCATTGAGCCTGATCATACAACCACTCACCCATGCTGCCACTCACACAGCCACACACTCACCCATACAGTTACTGACACACCCAGTTATTCACCTATATACTCACTCACCCATGCAGCCTCTCAACACCGAGCCACTCATTCATCCATACAACCACTCACATCCTCACTTGCATACCACTTCACACAGCCATACAACCACTCAAAGAGCCACTCACTCACCCATACAGCCAATCCCAGACATTCTCTCCCCATACAGCCACCTACACACCTAGTCACTCACTCATACAGCCATTCATATACCCACTCATTCACCCATCCAGTCACTGACCACCCACCCCCCCATCCATAAAGCCACTCACTCACTCACCCACCCATACAGCTACTGACAGACCCACTCTCTCACCAATACAGCCACTCACACAGCCATTAAGTCACCCACTCAGCTACTGAGACACTCACTTATGAAACCCGTATAGCCACTCAGACACCAACTCACACACCTGTACATTCACTCAGGCACCCACTCACACACAGATGCACATAGTCACACAGCGACTCACATAAACTATGTCGAAAAAAGGAATCACTCATTAGTAGCACACAAAGTATACTCATTTAATTTTTGTGATACCTTAGTATACAAGTTTAACACACAAAAACCTTTATAAAACACTCACAATCACTGGATGATATCATCAGTGTTGTCATTTGAGATGTCCTAAGTGATGTCATCAATGATGTCACTGACCATGTTATGATTGAGGTAATATGGGAGGTCATAAGCAGTGCATTACAGGGGTGTAAGTTATATTTAGCTCAGGTAACTATAACTCCTGAAGTTAACTGGGTTTGCAGGAGTTAAATCTTAGGCTAGCTAGCTATACTGTCCATGTAACCTTTGTCTATTTTTGTGAATTTCCATGTTTAAAAAAATCTCGATTTCCTAACTATAAAGTCCCTGTAACCTTTGCAAGTTTGTTTTTTTAATTCTATTTCCTAACCATAACGTCCCTGTAACCTTTGTTTTTTCTCAATATATATGTACACCTCTTAAAATAAGAGAATGGTACTCCAACTTGTAGCCAACATAGTTTAATGGCTTAAGCGATTAAGGCTTTTCAGTAAAAGCCACGATCACGATAGCAACACCATTTCATTTGTTTGTATTTAAAAAAAACTTTAAGACAATCACAATTCACCTATAGACATAAACATAGATAAAGGACTAGGCAATTCAAACAATGTGTCACTCCATATTGTAGTGTACTAAATCTCTTAATGGCTATTTATGCTGTGCTTAAAAGGCTTAAAAATCAGTAGATCGGTAAATCATGCAGGGTAGTTATTCATGTTTCTTTTCCAATTGATTGAAAAATACTTTGTGCATGTCATCCTTGATGCAGAGTGACTATAAACATCACAAGATATTGATTCAATATCCAACCCAAGTGGACGCACCTAACATGTATTTGGTCTCCTTGCATCATTAGGAATAAAATGACAAAAACCCCAACATTAACAATTCCAATTTTTCACACACTACTTTAAACAACTTTGTTCACGATCCACACATGCCTAAATGGAAAAGATATTTAGTCCTTTTACTAAACCGATTCACACTAAGATCAAATGTGAGAACATTTTTAAAACATTGGGCCCGATTCACAGAACTAACTTAAGACAAAATCCTAAACTTACTAGTTTTGGTATTCACAGAAGTTAGGATTTTGTCCTAAGTTTGTCTTAAGACAGACTTAAGACAGACTTAAGTTAGGATTTTGTCTTAAGTCTGTCTTAAGACAAAATCCTAACTTATGTGAATACCAAAAGTAGTAAGTTTAGGATTTTGTCTTAAGTTAGTTCTATGAATCGGGCCCATTGTATGCATTTATTTGAAGCCCACAAGTTGCTGGCATATTCCACATATGCGGTTCAAGTACGGGGAGAAGATGTAGCCTTACGGATAGAGCGGTCGACCTCGAACCAGGTTCGAGTCTCGGCAATGACGCTCAACATTATGTGATTCTGGGCAAATACCTTAATCTCTACATGCCTAAAAAAAAATAAATAAAAAAAAAATGTTTTTAATGTGTTCTTCTGTAACGAAACTGGTGCTCATGTAAAGCGCTCCGATACCCGATTCAGGTCTAGTTCAAGCGATATACATTTTTTTAATATAAAAAATAATAGTTACTGTCCCTTCCAGGACTGCCCAGGCCTACGTTCTTGATATCACCAAATGTTTCACCACAGCAGTATAACTAATTAGTGAGTCTCATACCAGTAATAAGAGTGGGCACAGTTGGCAGAGTACTACTACTCAGAACTCCTCAAACAAAAACTCTGTCAAATCCGCAACTTCGCTCCGCCAACAGAGTCCTCATATATTTTTCGTCAAATAACAAGTAACTCTGTCTTTATATGCTAAAATGCATATAGTCATTTCACAAAAGTAAAAGTATTCATTTATTAAGCGGTGAGAGAGGTGACAATTTTGGGATCCTCCCTAACTTAGGGAGAGAACCAAGCAGATGCCTTGAAAACAAAGAGCACATCTTGCTGAACGATTCAGTGATGGTCCCATCCTCTTAGGACCACCACAAGCACAGTTTTTATGGGCAAAAATACAATCCCAACCAAAGGCCCTGCAAAGCATTATAGGACAAGATTAGCAGTGGGCAGTAGATATTATAGTGTCCAATATCAGAATAATTCTACAAAGAGCTGCAGTTCAACTCGTCATTACTAGGTGTCTCTCACGAGTCAAATGCAAAAGCATTGAATCAAGCTGCAGTTCCACTCGTCGTTACTAGACGTCCCTCACGAGTCAAATGCAAAATCATTGAAATTATTACATCAAGCTGCAGTTCCACTAGTTGTTACTAGATGTCCCTCATGAGTCAAATGCAAAAGCATTGAAACCCTGAGCTGAGAGTTAATACTATAAATTATACAAAGAGCTGAACTGCAGCTTCATGAAAAGGTTTCAATGCTTTTTCACTTTGACTTATTTACAGTCAAAATTATATGCTGTTTGTGTTCAAGGCATCTGCTTGGTCCTCCCCCTAGGTTAGGAGGGACCCCCAAAATCATCCCATCTCTCATTGCCTGATATTTTTCAATGTCAAAGTTCACTTTTGTGAATTGATTATATCCTTGTTCACATGTAAAGTTGCTTTATCAAAGCATTTGTGGGTGCAGTTTAGAAGCTGGCTACTCTACGTGGATTTGTTTACCTGACTACATGTTTTTCATGGAATGCATAGTTAACTAATCTCCGCAAACCAGTAAGCCTTTTTTACCACCAGGTTTACCTACCAGCACTTATTCACAGTCAAAATTCATCATTATGCTCTACTGCCACCGTCAAGGTTCTTCTAGATCTCTGCTGGTTTACATCCATTAGGTACCCAGTCCCTGATCCGACTCCAGCTGCCTGCTCTCACCAGTCACTGGGGGGAGCTTGTCTTGCCTCCAGTCTTTCTCGATGTAATGCTTTATGGGGTAAACTGGTTAAATCCCTTCTGCCAAATCGCGTAGATAGCCTCACCCATTAAACAATGTTGGCTACAATACTACTTCTGGAGTGCCATTTTCATATTTACCCACTTGCGTGCGTCGGACGGCCGCTAGCTGTCCGACGTCACGGTGGGCATCTGCGGAGGATGGCCAGCGGCCGTCCGAACCACGCCCATGCCATAAATCACCCGCACTGCGGCGAAATTCGAGCCGTGGTCAAGGGGTTAATTTCAAGAGCTGAACAAGAATGTTATTATGCACTTACAAGCACGTGTATCAAGCACAAGCGACGTTCAGGAGTATGCTGGCATTCATGGTCTTGGAATCCAGAAGATATACACACAGATATATATATTTTATTTATATATATATATATATATCTATATATATATATCTATATATATATATATATATAGATATATATATATATACATATATATATAGATATATTACCTACTGGCGGTCGCCAGTAGGTATATATAGTTAGGATTTTTTCTCTATGGGATTTTTGAAAATTCTATGTCTAATAACTTTGGCGTTTGTGGACGGAATTGGCTGAAATTTTCAGGAAAATGGCACATTTTGTTTCTGAGCAGCCCTTGAAAATTTGGGGGGGGTTCATCAAGGGGGGGCCGAGAAAAAAGGGGGGTCCCAAAACGTGTTTTTAACATTGAGTTTTCCATAGGGCGGTTGGCCTCACTTTTAGCCCGAACGGCTGAATGGATTTGCACGAAACTTGGCAAAATTGTAGGGACTGGTAGCCCGATGTGCCTTTGCTAGGTCTCAATATATGTGCTCCAGTGGATTTTGAGAAATTAACGTTCAAAAAAAGATATATATCTGTAACAGCGGACCGGGCAGCGCTCCGGTTCGCGGACTTTTCACGGTACGGAGCTTTGTGAAGCAGCGAAGCTGATTGGTTCTCCGGCATCTGTGAACATTCCAAACAGTCCGTAGCGGCCGCCATCTTGTCTCTCGGTAGGATCGAGAGACAAGAGGAGGCCAAAGCGAAGGGGCAAATGACCATAAGGGGGCATAGTAGATCCTCGCTGACCCCCTAGGTTTGATGTGGAGGTTTTAAAAGGGCCCCGCGGGGCAAAAAAAAATAATAATAATAATAATCGAACGGCTGAATGGATTTGCACTAAACTTGGTAAAATATTAGGGACTGGTAGCCCGATGTGCCTTTGCTAGGTCTCAATATATGTGCTCTAGTGGATTTTGAGAAATTAACGTTCAAAAAAAGATATATATCTGTAACAGCGCTCCGCTTCGCGTAACGGAGGTTTGCGAAGCTGATTGGTTCTCCGGCGTCTGTAAACATTGCAAACAGTCCGTAGCGGCCGCCATCTTGTCTCTCGGTAGGATCGAGAGACAAGAGGAGGCCAAAGCGAAGGGGCAAATGACCATAAGGGGGCATAGTAGATCTTCCTTGACCTCTTAGGTTTGATGTGGAGGTTTTAAAAGGGCCCCGCGGGGCAAAAAAAAAAATAATAATAATAATCGAACGGCTGAATGGATTTGCACGAAACTTGGCAAAATTGTAGGGACTGGTAGCTCGATGTGCCTTTGCTAGGTCTCAATATATGTGCTTCAGTGGATTTTGAGAAATTAACGTTCAAAAACAAGATATATATCTGTAACAGCGCTCCGCTTCGCGGAGATAAAATTATATCTGTATTACCTAGCTGTTGCTAACACCAGTTAGCGACGGCTAGTAGGAGATAGCGACCATCTTGGGCCCCACTTTGCATGTGAGTGATATTTATCACTAATGACATGCAAAGTGGGCATGCCAAGATGTTAGCGACTGGAAACAGTCGCTAACATCGCTATCTCCTATTATCAACTTTTGGAAATATTCGCGATAAGCGCGAATATCTCCAAAAGCTAGCACCTGCCCTGAGCAGTTCTTAGCCATGTTATCCAATGGGAGGTGGATAACATGGCTAAGAGCATTAGCTCGGTAATGCATGAATATCGCTGAGTTTTCAGCGATATTAATGCATTGCGGTCGTTTTTTATCGTATTTGCGATAAACCTTGATAATAGCAAGGTTTATCTGCGATAATTTCTGACGATGCTTAGCGGTAAAAAAATCGTTGCTAAGCATCGTTAGGGATAAATATTGCTTAACTTTGGTAATATGCCCCAACGTCTGTTAACGTTCGATTCGAAGGAAATCAGGAAGTGTTGAAAAACATTGTCTGCGCCATCTTGCCTTTTTTCAAATGCCACACTTTTGTTGTGCACGGCAGTCATTTTAGATGCCTTGACCAGACCCACTCTGTGCACGCTGTCGATCCTTAGCATGGCTCCCCACCCTCGCAAGCATCTCCCCCAGGCAGTGGTCACCCCCGCTCTCTGTCTTATGCATGGGTAATAAACCACCCCCCATCTGCGCTGCTCTTCCCTGAGAATCACACCCTGTGCCCGCCCGACACCTCCCTTTCGCCCTATTCACTACCGCACCCTCTGACACTCCTTTTCCTCTGTGTCCGATTGTCCAGGCCGGTCCTAGGGTATCAGCTAGCCCTGCAGATGTAGTTTATGGCCCCAGCTGTAAAGAATCACCCCTCTTCAAAGGAGTTATAGTAGATCAAGGCCCACACTCGATGAGATCCGTCACAGCAGACGCGTTCCTATTATCTGAAAACCATCCTGTATTGTGATTGGGGAGGGGACCGAGCCTGAAGCGGAAGATTCCAGGGATGACTCTTTGTACATCAAAGTTTTTACAATTATGTGTCACATAAAAAATATATAGCACTCCAACAAAGTAGTAAGATTATAAAACATTAATAACTTATAAATATATACAAGAAAACAAAAACAGTAATAACATATAAACATTTTTAGGGAAAAACAACGAAGTAGCGGTCGGCTGTGCGAATAGTCCCAACGCAGCACAACGTCCAGATTTCTGGCGTCGGGCGTCGCGGGGGGTGGGTCATCAGTAGCAAACTGTTGTGCGAATAGTTCCAAGGCAGCAGAACGATGGCACCAAGGTGATGTCCAGTAAGTTGCCGCACTGGTTTTGGTATCCTACAATGCTGCTCCGAATAACGGCGTGGGGCGCCCCGGGGGAGGCGGCGTGAACGGGCCTCTCCAGGTGGAGTCTCGTCTGTTGTAGTGGGGCGCCCCTTTACCGTTTCAGTTGCCATTCCGTCCGCTTTTGGTCCACTGTGTCAAAAGCCGCAATTCAGCTGAGTTGCGCCCACTCTTGCGGTGCAGCGATAAGCGGCTGTCACAGGACTCTCAAAATGGCGGCAGGCTGTTTCTTTTTTGGGCCTGGTCCACTGAAATGGCCCTGGGACACCTTGGAAATCGGACGCTTGTCTGCTAGGTCTTGGACCCCATTCTCGAAAGTGTCCCCTCCGCCTTGAGGATTCATCAAAAGTTTTGGGGGCCCCCGACTCCTGTAGGCTTCCGGTGGGGAGCGGCTGCCATGATTGCTCGCGGAATGACCATGACGGAGCCACGAGATGGTGGTGCTCTCATGCTGACGCCAGCTTCAGTCTAAAACATCCAGAAACAAGGTGGGGCTTTCATCGTTTGGGAAAAAAAAAAAGTTTTCATCCAATGAAAAGTGTTGTTTTTAGGTCATATGATCAAGCCTTCCATCATTAGGAAACCAAAAGTAAAATGAACCAATGAAAAGTTTTATAAACAAGTCACATGACCTGTTATGCGGCATAGGGTATAAAATGCGGAGAAAATACGTTGGCACGTGAGGCGGCGTCAGTAGCGGACCGATGTGCGAATAGGCCGAAGGCAACACAACGCGCCAAGATCCGGATGGCACCGAGGTGGTGTCCAGCAAGTTGCAGCACTGGTGTGGCCATCCTACAATGCTGAAAGTCGGCGTGGGGCGCCCCGTTGGCCTGTGAGTTTGCGTCAGTAGCGGACCGATGTGCGAATAGGCCGAAGGCAGCACAACGCGCCAAGATCCGGATGGCACCGAGGTGGTGTCTAGTAAGTTGCCGCACTGGTGTGGCCATCCTACAATGTTGAAAGTCGGCGTGGGGCGCCCCGTTGGCCTGTGAGATGGCGTCAGTAGCGGACCGATGTGCGAATGGGGCCAAGGGCAGCGCAACAATATTTTCTGACTAGAAGACACCACAAGGCGCTGAGATGCCAAGATTCGGATGGCACCGAGGTGGTGTCTAGCAAGTTGTGGTACTGGTGTGGCCATCCTACAATGGTAAAAGTCGGCGTGGGGCGCCCCGTTGGCCTGTGAGATGGCGTCAGTAGCGGACCGATGTGCAAATGGGGCCAAAGGCAGCGCAACAATATTTTCTGTATGGAAGATACCACTAGGCGTTGAGATGCCAAGATCCGGATGGCACCGAGGTGATGTCTAGCAAGTTGCTGTACTGGTGTGGTCATCCTACAATGCTGAAACTCGGCGTGGGGCGCCCCATTAGCCTGTGAGATGGCGTCAGTAGCGGACCGATGTGTGAATAGGCCGGAACCAGCACAAGGCGCCAAGATCCGGATGTCACCGTGGTGGTTTCATAGTTGAGAGGCACTTCATCTGCAGTGGGGCGCCGAGATCCGGATGGCACCGAGGTGATGTCTAGCAAGTTGCTGTACTGGTGTGGTCATCCTACAATGCTGAAACTCGGCGTGGGGCGCCCCATTAGCCTGTGAGATGGCGTCAGTAGCGGACCGATGTGTGAATGGGGCAAAGGTAGCGCAAGAATATTTTCTGAATAGAAGACACCACAAGGCGCTGAGATGCCAAGATCCGGATGGCACCGAGGTGGTGTCTAGTAAGGTGCACTGGTGTGGCCATCCTACAATGCTGAAAGTCGGCGTGGGGCGCCCCGTTGGCCTGTGAGATGGCGGCAGTAGCGGACCGGTGTGCGAATGGGGCCAAAGGCAGCGCAACAATATTTTTGGAATAGAAGAGACCACAAGGCGCTGAGATTCGGTTAGCACCGAGGTGGTGTCTAGCAAGCTATGCAGCTGAGTTGCGTGCGCACTTGCGGCGAATAGGTCGAAGGCAGCACAACAATGTTTTCTGAATAGAAGACACCACAAGGCGCTGAGATTCGGTTACCACCGAGGTGATGTCTAGCAAGTTGCCGCACTGGTGTGGCCATCCTACAATACTGCTCCGAATAACGGCGTGGGGTGCCCGAAGGGGGGGGGGGAGGCGGCGTGAACGGGCCTTCCTAGGTGGAGGCTCGTCTGCTGTAGTGGGGCGCCCCTTTACCGTTTCAGTTGCCATTCAGCTGAGTTTCGGCTGCTCTTGATGCTACAGCGACAGGCGGCTGCAACAGGACTCTCAAAATGGCGGCCTGTTCTTTGGATTTGGGCCTGGTCCACTAAAATGGCCCTGGGACACCTTAGAACTCGGACGCTCGATTTTTTTTTCCTTTCCTGTACATGCAAAAATAGGTAAATGCCCGGTACGTTACACGCTTCATCTGCCACGATGAACTCTCCAGAGGAACCGAAAAAAAATATAGTTATGGTAACTATACCATGCATCGTCATATGGAGAGGTGGCACCAATTAATTATAGTGCTGCATAAAAGAGAGATTTGGACGAGAACCCCTGACCTGCTAGTACATTCATCAAAGAAGTGGCACTGACAGCATCAGAGGCAAGGGAAACGGTCCCAAATATTTAGAAGAACTTTGGAAAGATTAAAATGACATGTTTAGATTGTGGCAAATTAATTTCATGTGGACAGATGAGTGTTACTCTAATAAATACAGCATATGAACATCATCATAGTCGATGGTTGGTAGAGACATTTTGACTATATCCTGGACCTGCCCGTCCTCGCCCAAAATGGCGCCGGAATAAATAGGACTCGTAACTCCTTGTTGTGTACTGGTTGCAGAACCTTGAAATCACGAGATACGTATGCAGTTTTGAAGCACATGGCGGGCGGGGACGAGAATTGATTGAATATTTCGACATCCCTATTGATATTAAGTTCTGATGTGTTATTGATTACTGTACTATTGAAAGTTCGAATTAACGTCACCCATGGTACTTGCCCGCAAATGTATATCTAGATAGTTTTATTGTAACTGGCCCTGTCGTATTTTAATTATAAAATGTACGTCCACCGATTCCGTAACTGTTAGAAACCTTAGTTCTTGCAACCTAATGGCCCGCCCGTTACGTTCCTCTACAGTGTAAATGTCTACTCATCATATAAGATTACAGTTTGCTCCGTGGCCGGCCCAAGTGGTTATAGGCTCGTATTTGTATAATGAAATTTTCACAATAAAGGTTTTTAAAAGAAAACATGGTAGTAGTATATACATTGGTAAAGTTTTTAATAATAGTCACTGTTTTAGAATCATTAAAAGGCAAGTGAAATAAAGCAGACCAATTACATGAAGGGTAAAAGGTATAATACGAAGGAACGCAGTAAAGATAAATGGTCAAGGGCTGTTGTGTTTTCTACTCCTGCAACATAAAGTGATCGATAAGAATCTCATATTCAGGCGTATCGGCGACTAAGACAGCAGGTCGACCCTCTTTTGCTCAACGGCTCCGTCATGGGACGAAGAAACGCTCTTTTTCTCGAAAAAAGAATATATTTTACTTGCAGGACAGTTGTAAATTTTCCGGGAAAGTACATTAGCCTGGAACATTATAACATATATTTAAGAAAAAATAATGTTCGGAAGTAATAAAAAGCGTAATTTTTAGGTCATATGACCAAGCCTTTCATCATTAGAATAAGAAAAGTAAAATGAACCAATGAAAAGTTTTATTAACAAGTCACATGACTTGTTATGCTTACGTTACGCGCTGCGCGCCCCGGATGACTTCCGGATGCGCTAACGCGGCGCGTCATATGACGCATTACGCGACAACGCAGGTCCAGAATATAGTCAAAATGTCTCCACCAACCAGCGGTCGGAACACAACCCCTTTCAGCAGGCTAAATAGTTCTGTTAAATGACAACAGAAGGGACAGGCAACAAGAACCATCAGTCAAAGAGGGGAGGGTTAGTTCTTCTCTACCGGGTTACATTGGGGCGCTACCGGAACTGATCGAATTGGTAGTCTACAGTGTTTCTGGATGCTTCAGACTGAAGCTGGGGTTAGCATGAGAGCAGCACCATTTCGTAGCTCCGTCGTGGCCATTCCGCAACCAATCATGGCAGCCGCTCTTTATCGTTATTTTGGGCGGGGTGGGTGGCGGAGCCGAGCTGTTTTGCAGCCATCATTGTGTGGAGTTCCGTTCATCTCACTAGTTTTGTATTTGTCATGAGGGGTTGTTCCTAATGTTTCTATTTTAGCGAGGTCAAAAAGAGATCCCATTAGTGGCCTACTGATTTTGCTCGATTCCTTTTCTTTTTTTTTTACACGATTTTTCGTTATCTGCAAAGACTAAACAGAGTATTGCGACTCTGTGTTTGTTTGTAAATAGAGAATGAACCAAAGAGAACCAATTCTAAAACAGTAAATACTTGGATAACAATCAATCAAATGGAGAGAGAAGCAGGCACGACGTATTACAACGGGGGCAAAGGCCTGCGTTAACTACCCTTCACTATGTGCAAAGAGAGAGTGCTCCTAATAGAAATGAGGGGGGGGGGCACCATTCAAAGCAGATCAGTGTGCATAAACACGAAAATGTTTTCACTTACCACGTACTTGACATTCGACAGCTTATGATATTTGCTATTAAAAAACCATTGAAATTCACTGAAAAAACCATAGGTTATAGACCATATATAGTTAGGAATTAGCATTTACAAAACCTTGAAAATTCACTGAAAAAACCATAGGTTATAGACCATATATAGTTAGGAATTAGCATTTAAAAAACCTTATTTTACTCACACAAAACCATTGAAATTCCATATATAGTTAGTTGCACTAACTATATATCGCGCACCCGCAATCCACTGCTGATGATGTCACATATTACATCATTCATGACATGGTCAGTGACATCACTGATGACATCACTGATGACATCTCAAATGACATCACTGATGACATCACTGATGACATCTCAAATGACATCACTGATAACATCTCAAATGACATCACTGATGACATCTCAAATGACATCACTGATGCCATCACTGATGACATCTCATTTGACATCAATGACCACATCACTGATGATATCATTCATGTGACAATACAATGCATCTCCTCACACTTTAATATAACCTCTGTTACACCCAGTGTTAAATACAGAGTATAATTTTTGAAACCATTGACACACCAATACTAGTTACTACATACGCACTCAGTGATTCCTATGTTTACACACACATTCACTCATTTACCCATACAATCATTCATACATACAATCACTCATCTTTACAACACTATCATATGCACTCATACACCTATACAGACTCTCACACTCACTCATCCATGGAGTTACTCACACACCTAGTCAGTCCTGTAAATAATCAATCACACTTCCATTTTCTAATCTATACAGTTAAACATAGAGCACCTTACATTTTGAAACATATACTAACACATACTTACTCTCTTATACAATCATTGATACAAGTACACATTGATCTGCACAGAGTCACACACCTCCCAGCCAGCCACACACACACTCAGTCTCCCATACAAATACTTGGGCAATAAATCAATAACCCATATAGTTACTCATATAGCTACTGACCAACACATGCAGCAGTTTACAGAACAACAGACATAATGATGCACAAATTAAGACAGTTTAGTCACTAACCCATGCACTCAGTGAGACACATTTAATCACTCACTCATACAGTCAGTCACGCACCTACTAAATCCTTCATCCAGACACTTCTACATCTACTCATTCTTCAATATGTAAAACATATTTAAACTTTTCAGAAACACACAGTCACTGGATGATGTCATCAGTGATGTCATTTGAGATGTCATCAGTGATGTCACTGACCATGTCATGAATGATGTAATATGTGACATCATCAGCAGTGGATTGCGGGTGCGCGATATATAGTTAGTGCAACTAACTATATATGGAATTTCAATGGTTTTGTGTGAGTAAAATAAGGTTTTTTAAATGCTAATTCCTAACTATATATGGTCTATAACCTATGGTTTTTTCAGTGAATTTTCAAGGTTTTGTAAATGCTAATTCCTAACTATATATGGTCTATAACCTATGGTTTTTTCAGTGAATATATATATATATCTATATATAGATATATATATATATATCTATATATAGATATATATATATATATATATAGATATATATATCTATATATATATATATAGATATATATATATATATATATACATATTATACATATATGTATTAAAAAAATATATATATTACCTACTGGCATTTTTCGATTTGCTAATGACTTTGGCGTTGTTTGACA
Organism: Lissotriton helveticus; assembly: GCF_964261635.1. Classification (NCBI taxonomy): domain Eukaryota; kingdom Metazoa; phylum Chordata; class Amphibia; order Caudata; family Salamandridae; genus Lissotriton; species Lissotriton helveticus. The sequence goes on from NC_136058.1 coordinate 263,493,508, forward strand.
AATCTTCGCAAAATTCTCCAAAAAAAGGTCTATCCAGGTTAGCTCATATCCTGAATGTTTGGGGGCGATTCGTCAAGCGGGGTTGGGAAAAAAGTGGGGTCCCAAAAAGTGTATTCTCCATGTTAATTTCCCTAGGAAATTTTATTACAGGCTACAGCCCGAACTGCTGAACGGAATTACACCAAATCTGGCAAAAAAGTAGTGCTTGATTCAGAAAGCGACTTTTTTTTAATGTTGTAAATCCGTTACGTAGTTGCTGAGAAATTTAAAAAAATAAAAGTTTTGATATCTGGGGCAGAGGTGGGTTTGCGCACCCTCCCGACCACGCGCTTCACTGTGATTGGCTGCCACGACCACAAGCTTCACTGTGGTTGGCACCAACACTCCAAACCAAGAAGTGTTGGCAGCCATCTTGTGACTCAGTAGACCAGAGTCACAAGAAAACAGTCGAAAAAAGGTTAAAAAAGAAGGAAAGGGGGCAGGGTAGAAAAACCCTGACCCCCTAGGCCAGCTCAGAGGGCCCCACTATGACCCTAAGGCCCACTTCTTTTAAATGAGCCCCCGGGTGGGCCAGGTTCCGGGGGCAATCGTATAATTATATTGCGGGTGCTTGCGGGGCCTCCACAGCCCCAGGGACCGCCACCTCCCCGGGTCTATGTCAATTAGGTGCGGGACGGCACACAGCCCTTCCGCTGCCCTCGGGGCTTTAATTAAATATGCAAGGAGGGACTCACAGGCCCCCAGTAGCCCCGGAGACCACCACCTCCCCGGGGCTTTTAAAATAGAGGGAGGGGGACCGCGTGGTACCCCTGCTGGAGACCTTGATGGCCCTGGGGGCTGCCAACCCTCAGGGCCGGCTCCTGCAATGTCCCGGGGAGCCCACTCCGGGACATTGTTGTTTTCTATGACAGGGTGGAAGCACGTCTCCCGTCCTGTCATAGCAATCCCTGGTTTGCTTCATTGAAGCGAGAGGCGGAAAACCTGCTCTCGCTTTAATGAAGCAAAGAAGGATTGCTTTTTGGGCAATGGGAGCTGCTTGTTAGCAGCTGCCCTTAACCAAAAGCAATGCCGTTTCCCCCCACCATTCCCAACGAAGAGGCCAGGCCCAGGGGATGGGGTCCCCGGGGCCAGAAGTGGAAGGGAGACCATGTGGTCCCCTTCCTAATGATTAATAAAAACATTCAGGAATTGGGCATGCCCCGGGGGATGGGGTCCTCGGGGCGAATATAAATTAATATAAATTAATGGAAGTGGACCAGTTTTTTTAGAAAAGTTTGGAGTGGCGATCCTAAAGTGGTGCTCAGAACGCCCCCCTGGTGTGAACAGGCTGGGTGCGCAGCTCTCAGTGCAAACCCCAAGTGTGAACGCGCTGGGTATGTGGCTCTCAGCATGGCCCCCTAGTGTGAATGCGCTCGGTGCGCAGCTCTCAGCACGGCACCTGAGTACTTCACAGGTCTTTAAAAGACCATTTACTTGTTAATGAGGCTTTGTTATATTTTTACCCCTTCTTAGAGCCCCTGTATCTCCACTCTGCCTATGACTGGAAGAATTAGCCACTCCCCGAAATTTTTATCAGCCTCCCTCGAAATGTGGCTCTAGTTGCGCCCCTGATTGGCGTACGCCGGCTCTGCCGACTCCGCTTATGCTTACTGAATTTTGTAGATTCTATCCGTTGTATGTCAATGATCCAGCTGTGGGACTGGTAAAATCTTGGAGACAGGATTCTGGGCCTTTTAATACAGGTTCTCCACGGACCCAGCAGCTTGCTTTAGAGGCCAGTGTAATGGACTCCGGGGATCCAACAGTCAGAATTCCTTTATCCAGAGATTAACAACCTGGGAGGGTATCCACTGAATGAGAATGCAGTATACCACAAAGAGAATTCCAAGCTCCTGGACTCGGTTTGCCAGGCATCCGTGCGGTATTCCTGCCAGCCAGTGGCCCAGATTTTAGTGAGCATGAACCCAGGGTACTAGAGAAAAGGCTTTGAGGATCCCGTAGCAAAGGTGGGTGCCTCATGAACCGGAACAGTGCATTCTCATGCTCCGTGCGAAGCATTGGCACTCCTGAGGCTTGGTGTGCAATCATGACGCTCCCCTGCGGTTGTCACTGGTTGACAGCCAATTAGAACCAAGCTCGTGCTCGGTGGTTAGGCTCCGCCAACATATGTACTTATCGAATCACTCCACCAATCCCCAAGCACTTATAAATTCACCATACACGCTCCTTGCTATACTCTAATCATTGAGTCGCTACCCATGTACTCATAGAATGACCCAGACAAAGTTACATAACCGAGGTCTTCCCCACTGCCAGAGGTAACATGGTTGCATGCGCAGGAAAACAGCACAATGTAGTGTGGTAGGGCCCAGGGCCATCATGCATAATGAACACACGGACACTGTTAGATAGATAGTGAAACTGAGCTGCACAGTTAGTGGGACCTGAAGCACTCAGCGTGTTAGCAGCTTGCAATGATGCGTGGTCCGGGCGGGCCATTCTGGGAGCAATGTATTTTGTCTAATGAATTCTGACCTCTTGTCATTGCGCGATTCGCGCCGCCGTCTTGTATAGTAATGCGCATGCGCGGCCGCCCGCGCATGCACATTTCTCGCGAGAAATGCGCATGCGCGGGCGGCCGCGCATGTGCATTACTATACAAGACGGCGGCGCGAATTGCGCAATGACGAGAGGGAGCCCCGGGGACACGGCGGACAAGGTAAGTGGTTTTTAATCCCTTCTAAAATGTAATTTAAGTATTTAGGGAGGGCGGGAGGGAGGCGGGAGGGAGGCGGGTGACGCGTAGTGGGGCTACGCGAAGTACGTAGGTGGACGTAGTGTCTCGCCCACTTCGCGTAGCTTCGCGAAGACCCACTACGCCCACGTTAATTCTTATTCATGGGTGACTTGCCTCATTCACATATACTTGGTTGCCACGTCTCCCAACATTCAGCTATTGTGTGGCTGAGGGGCCATGCCATTTTGGGAAGTTCCGCTGTCCTGTTCTGCGTGCCTCGGTGGTAGTAGGGGGGTGGTCCGGGGGAGAGGTCCTGGAGTGGTGGCGGTGGATGTTGTGGCCTTCTTGCCTTCTTGGGTGTCGATGCTGCATGATCAGTAGGTCTATGACGTGCTGGTCTTCAGATGTGGCTCTGGGCTGGGCTCCCTTTTTAGGTCTCGCCCTGGAACAGGGACGGAGACTTATAGTCGGCTGATGCCGGGGAATGAGGGACACAAAACTGGCACGATTTTTAGCAGTCGGATTTGGCTGCGCGAACGCGCACGTTCCGTCCTGCGCCGCCCTCCCAGCCTACTGCGCATGCGCCGCCCTCCCAGCCTACCGCGCATGCATGCATGCACACAGACACAGACACACACACACACACACACACGTCGCAGACAGACACTCGCTCACACACACACCCCCTCCCCCACAGTCACACACACGCACTCCAAGACACATACACACACGCACGCAACGCACGCACACACATACACACACATACACAGGCCGCCCCCCCCCCGCGCCTACATGCTCCTCTCCCTCCGCCCGCCCGCCGCTCAGCAACGCACTCACCGGCTTCCTCTCCTCAGCTGCAAGGCCCGGCAGCAGGACTCTTCTTCCCTCCTTCGGCACCGGGGCGCAGGGTAGGCTCCTGCCTGCTCCGGTGCTCCCTGCTCCCAACACGGCTCCAATCGCGGCTCTTCCGTGGGAGGCGGGGTAGGCTCCCGCCCTCCTACTTCCTGTCGCGCCGGCCTGCCTGACTTCCTGGTCGCAGGCCGGCAGAGTAACGAGGATGTTTTGCGGTATGTATTTATTTATTTAATTATGCATTTTTATATAGCGCAGACTTTACCCGAAGGCGGTATTTATTTATTTATGTATTTATGCATTTTTATATAGCGCGGACTTTACCCGAAGGCGGTATTTCTTTATTCATGTATTTATGCATTTTTATATAGCGCTGACTTTACCCGAAGGCGGTAATGCTTGCCTTAGCGTAATGGTGTTCCTTCTTAATTTATTGGTGGTGTCCCTGTTAGAATTATTCCCACTTTTAGTCTAGCAATGCTTGGCATGATGTTGGCATCTTTGGCATTATTGAGCCCATCCCTGGTATAATGGGACCACAACGTATTGTGGGCATTCTTGACCCAATTGTGCTTCTCTTCACCAGCGGTGATGGTCATCCCTGGCATGCGATGGGTGTTCATGGAATTGGATGTTGATATGTAGACATGTAAAGCCAGACTCTGTCCATGGGGCAGTAATATTCATGAGTACTTGATGACATGGAGATCAAAGATACAACTAAAACTGAAAAGCCATTATTTTGAGAGACTGTCATATTTGTTTTTGGGAATCAGAAATATTTATTAAAATGAAATGCTTGTAATAACAAGCCAATGCATGATTACCAGCTGTGATCGTGTTTTCAAAATGTTTGTAAAGTTGATATTAAAGTGATAATTCATGCTAATTTCTGTAGTCTTATTTACATCTTGTTTACAATTATACTATACTACTAATGTATGTTTACTAGCCATAACTGTACTGTTATATGTTACATTTTAATTACAGTGTTTGCCTTTTACAATCATTTTCTTACAAACTACCTCGTAAAACAAAAATATTTATGGCTAAAATATTTTGCACTGTTTGCACAATATATTTGTGATGTTTACACTTACCTATTTGAAATTAAAATGTACAAATGGACATTTAGTCAATTACCATTAAAAAGTTTAACTTTTTTGCTAAGATATTCTTGTAATCTTTTATGCAAACAAATTTAAATACTGCATAAATAATTTTAACAACAAATACTTTATATGTAGCTTTTTATGTACATAAGAAAACTATAGCATAAAGCAAAAAACATTGCCATTTACAATAATAATAGCTCAAACTTAAATAATGCGAGACCTATTGCATTGCAAATGCTTGTCTACTGTAGGTAGTGGTCCTGCTTTACACCAGTAAAAGGAAGATGTTAAATTCTTACTGCTAACGCGGCCTATCGCCTGTTTTTGGATCGCATCGCAGATTTGGCTGGTTGTTGAAAATATTGGTAGGTTGTGTTTTCGTGTTTTTTTTGCACTGGAACATCTACTCTGCATATCATTAGCGTTAGTTGTTGCTCTCATTCGTGGCGATGTTTTCTGCGGAAGCTATCCCTGGGAGACTGGCGATATCAGCTGTTTTCACCAGGTTGAGAATGGGATAATTCTTTCGCTGCGTTAAAGAGCGATAACTCAGCGATAAGTCCTTGAGAATATGCCCCATCGTTTTTTGGAGTTTTTTGTCCGGATTCGTGCACCCAGCTGCTTTACAAAAAAAAATCATAATCTTTTGGCCCTGGGGCTTTTTGAGGGTTCCCTGAGCAGGCCTAGGGAGTCAGGGTGTTTGTACCATGCCCACTTTTCTATTTTTTCCATGTTTTTTCTTGTGATTTGCATGTAGCTACAACAAAGTCCTAAAAACACTAAGGCTCTTTTTATAGTTACCCTATAAATAGGCATTCCTGTTTTCAGTTTCTATTTTTGTAAATTCTGGTGGGGTTTTTCAGTGTTTTTAAGTGTTTTGAAAACGTGAAAAAAACAGTGGTTATCAGTGGTTACACATTTTTGTGCCATTAAAAACAACATAAACAGTGTTTTTCCGGTGTTTATGGAACGTTGCTTTTAATGTTGCTTGCTTTCTGCACTGATAGCACATGGTATACAGACATTGTACGTATAGTATATATGAGGTCCAAATACATTTTTGCAAATTAATTATTATAGTACACCATACAATACTTCTTTAGTGAGTCTTTGGTCATGTGCGCTCACTCTTTCCTTACCATGCAAACTTTTTTCGGTGAAAAGGCCCTCTCAACATTGACACTTGAGATGGGCCAAGTGTACTGGCTGATGGGTCAAATCAGCCAGTACACAATTTGTTAACTCTAGCCATTGACATAGCTTTGCATGCCATTACTGGTGTACTTGAAGATTGCGATTCTCAGGGCGGGTTCTGCAACATTTGCGTTGAACTGGCGCTAATGCCCTCAGAGTTATTGAAGCGGTCAAAAATGAAGCAGCACTTTGAAACTACAGAGGAAATTCCCTTTTACGGAAGGGATCGAGAACTTGTACAGAGTACCACAGTGAGGTTTCATTAACATCAAATGCCATGGTTGGTGAAGGGACATTTCTATGCATCATTGCAAGCCATTTTTCATTTATTCAATCAATCAAGCATTTGTATAGCGCGCTACTCACCCGTAGGGTCTCAAGGCGCTGGGGGAGGGGGGTCCGCTACCGCTCGAACAGCCAGGTCTTGAGTGGCTTCCTGAAGGAGAGGTGGTCTTGGGTCAGGTGGAGGTGGATGGGGAGGGAGTTCCACGTCTTGGCAGCCAGGTAGGAGAAGGATCTTCCTCCCGTTGTGAGTCTTCTGATGTGGGGGACGGCGGCGAGGGCGTGGCTGGTCGATCGTAGATGGCGGGTTGGAGTGTAGAAGGTCAGGCGGTCGTTGAGGTATCTTGGGCCTTGGTTGTGGAGAGCTTTGTGTGCGTGGGTGAGGAGACGGAATGTGATTCTCTTGCTGACGGGGAGCCAGTGCAGGTTTCTCAGGTGTTCGGAGATGTGGTTGTGTCGGGGGATGTCCAGGATGAGGCGTGCCGAGGCGTTCTGGATGCATTGGAGTCTCTTCTGAAGTTTGGCTGTGGTTCCGGCGTAGAGGGAGTTGCCGTAGTCCAGATGGCTGGTGACGAGGGCCTGGGTGACCGTCTTCCTGGTTTCGGTGGGGATCCACCGGAAGATCTTACGTAGCATGCGGAGGATGTTGAAGCATGACGAGGAGACGGCGTTGACTTGTCTTGTCATGGAGGTGGAGGAGTCCATGATGAAGCCCAGGTTGCGTGCGTGGTCTGTCGGTTTGGATGCGCTGCCCAGGGACGGGGGCCACCAGGAGTCGTCCCAGGTGGAGGGCGAAGATCCCAGGATGAGGACTTCCGTCTTATCTGAGTTCAGTTTCAGGCGGCTGTTCATCATCCACTCGGCTACGTCTTTCATCCCTTCGTGTAGGTTGGTCCTGGCGGGGTCGTTGGTGAGGGAGAGGATCAGCTGGGTGTCGTCGGCGTAGGAGATGATGTTGAGGTTGTGTTGGCGCGCGATGGCCGCAAGGGGGCTCATGTAATTGTTGAACAGCGTGGGGCTGAGTGATGATCCTTGGGGTACGCCGCAGATGACTTCGGTGGCCTCGGATCTGAACGGGGGGAGGCGGACTCTCTGGGTTCTCCCGGCGAGGAAGGAGATGATCCACTCCAGTGCCTTCTCTTGGATCCCGATGTTGCTGAGGCGTTGTACTAGGGTGCGGTGGCAGACCGTGTCGAACGCCTCGGAGAGATCCAGGAGGATGAGGGCCGCTGTTTCGCCGTTGTCGAGCAGGGCTCTGATGTCGTCGGTGGCTGCGATGAGGGCGGTCTCAGTGCTGTGGTTGGCCCGGAAGCCAGACTGTGAGTGGTCGAGGGATCCATTCGTCTCGAGGAAGGCGGCAAGCTGTCTGTTGACGGTCTTCTCAATGACTTTGGCAGGAAAAGGAAGAAGCGAGATGGGTCGGTAGTTTTTGAGTTCGGTGGGGTCCGCTGATGGTTTCTTCAGTAGGGCGCTGAGTTCGGAGTGCTTCCAGCTCTCTGGGAAGGTGGCGGTGTCGAAGGAGGCGTTGATGATGTCCCGCAGCTGAGGTGCGATGACGGAGCCGGCCTTGTTGAATACGTGGTGAGGGCAGGGGTCGGTTGGAGATCCGGAGTGGATGGAGTTCATTGTGCGGATGGTTTCTTCGGTGTTAACCGGGGTCCAGGCGCGGATGGTGGTGGTGGGGGGCGTTGGTGCGGTCGTAGGATGCGTCGGCTGTGTGCTGAAACTGTTGTGTATGTCTGCGATCTTGTTGTGGAAGAACGAGGCGAGCGAGTTGCAGAGTTCTTGCGATGGGGTGATGTCGTTATCTCCGGCGCTGGGGTTCGAGAGCTCTTTGACGATGGTGAAGAGTTCCTTGCTGTTGTGGGCGTTGTTGTCAAGACGTTCCTTGAATGCGGTTTTCTTGGTGGTGTGGATCAGCTGGTGGTGTTTTCTCTTGGCGAGCTTGAGGGTGGTCATGTTGTCTGTAGTTGGGTCTCTCTGCCAGACTTTCTCGAGGGCTCGGCAGTTCTTCTTGGAGCTCTTGAGTTCGTTCGTATTGTAAAACAAAAGTTCCTGAATTGCTCTTCAACATTGCTTTGCTTACCAAGAGGCAATCACTCTAACATGGAACATGTTGCAGTGCCAAAGTCACTAAAGGTATCACCCAACCTACTCTCAAGGAGATGTTACACATCTAAACCAATTATGCTGAATTCTTGGCAAACAAGGGTGTTTTCAGACTCTAGTTTTTTTATTATGTCCACTACAGCAGTTATGTTTTCCTGTAAAAATCTAAAAATGCAGTAGAGTATACTTCTTTCACATTACTATCACTATGTGACCAAAGATCCTCACATTTCTTGCCTTTAGAACCACCACTCAGCAAAAATCTTCAAATGCTTGTCACATGGATAATATAGCATTCATATCCCCTTGGACTGAGAAGCATCATCTAAGTGACACAGTTAGGATGACTCTTTCTTTGATGCCACACAAAGCATGAAATGAGAAATCGTTTCGTTTTAGATCCTGTGCATAACAAAACAGTGCACCAGAATGGACAAAAAAGTCAATAACATTCTTCATTAACTCTGAAGATTGTAAACATACCATGTAACCTGAAGCAATGATCTCTTACAGGGAAGAACTTAGGTATCAATTTTGACAGGTCATCACACAACTTTTTCATATACGTAGCTGAATCACTGCAGATACAAACAATATCACTTCAATCTTTGTTGAACCTGGAAAGATCCTTTTTGCAGAGCATTCCAAGTGACACTGCATTCCATGCTTTCCAAAAGCCTGGTGCCATGTTTTCACCACTATCCCAGATGCTCGGTGATTGAAATCTTTTCACATATACTTGTCACTATAACTTGCATTGCATGCTTAAAGCCTGAGGTGTTGGCAATTCACCTTCTATCAAAACTGACACACTAGAAACTGGGGGTTGATTTATCAAGGATTTTTACCCATTGTCTGTGGGGAAATGTGATGACACATATTGGGAAAGATTCTCAGCCATTTTACCTATCAGGGAAAGAACCAAACACAGCCAAAATATCAAATATGAATCTGATATTTCCTGATTCTCTACAGTTTATAAAATAATTAAACAAGACCTAAAACATGTTTCTAAACCCTGCATCTTTAGACCAAAGACGGCAAAACTGAAAAAATAAAAGGAAGAAGAAACAATATTTTAGTGGCATCCCTAAACAACAAAACTCAAGCAGAATATGTTAGCCCAGTCTTTCTTGCTGCTAGCTTGTATAACAAAGTTACATTGTATTGGCCCTTCAGGAAGAAAAAAATGACTCTTTCACTTTCTTTTTTCTTTCTTTGAATGTCATTTAGTTTGTGGTTGTGCAGGTGTTTTTTCAGTGTTTGTTAGAAATGGGATTTCTGGTTGGCTGAGGCTTGCGCCAAAGCCAGGCAGAAACCACCATTCTAGTCAGGGCAAGGAAGTCACCCGCCGAAGATAACCCCTGCTCACCCCCTTGGTAGCTTGGCACGAGCAGTCAGGCTTATCCCGGAGGCCATGTGTAAAGCGTTTGCACGCGCACCCAGCAACAAAACCCAAAGCCCACCACAAAAGAAACTCCACACAAGGTTATATATAAAGATAGCCTTTGTATTAACCAAACACATTAGATAATAAACCCACAATTTAAACTGTGCCACTGGCACGGGCGGAATTTACAGGGGATTATAAACACAGGACAGGGCCACATGAGCCACTGTCAGGAATAAGCACTTGGTAGAATTAGCACTTTGTAGGAATAGCACTTAGCACATAGCACATATAATAACTGTAGCACCAAATAGCAAATGTAGCACACAACCAGTAACCACTGGTAAAAGGTAAGTACCCACTACGCAACCCTAACCACCTTAGGCAAATATCAAGCAGAGAACCATGAACTCACTAGCATAACTATACTAGGAAACACACCCTCCTAAACATAAAAATACATTTAGAGGTATAGGCAAAAAGCATTGCATAAATCACATTAGGCAAGCATCACATTTGCGCAAAAGTCACATAAGGCAACAACATGTACCCCCCGCAAGGGCACAACACATGAAACTGTCCCTAGGCCAAGTTGGCATCTCATGTGCTGGAACGCCCTGTGTCCACAATGTCATGGCAGGCTGCCCAGGCAGCCAAGGAAGGATGCGCAAGGGGAACAGGCCTAAACGTAGCAGCTGCCCACTAAGTGCTGGGCAGCTGGGGGACTGAGCCTGGCACCAGCGTGCCTCCTGGCTCTTCTCTAGGGCTGGGAATACAATGATGCGACCAAATACGACGTGGGAGCCTCGTGAGCTCTAATCAATAAAATACCCCAAATCACGTGGGAGTCCCGCTCTGGGGACTCGGGAATACAATGCCCCCCTTGAAGCCTCGTGGGCTCTGAATAAATAACTGGGGCCTCAGGAGCCTCGTGGCTCTGAAATACACTGTGCCCGGGAGCCTAGTGGGCTCTGGAAACGGAATGCCCCAGAAATCGTTGGAGTCTCTCCTCTGGGGATTCGGAAACAATGGCCCCCAAACTGTAGCAGCACCACTGAGGTGGTGGGCACCGGCAATGTGCCCAGATGCCCCCGTTTCACCAAGTAACACAGGGGCCCCACTCACCGGGTCTGCAGGACTCCTCGGGCTGGTCCTGCACTCCGGTAATAAGCACCGCAGGACTCTCTCTGGGGGACGTCTCCTCAAGGCAGCGGCTGGGGCTCTACTCCTCCACTGCACTCCGGGGCTCTCCCTCGCTCTTGAGAGCCCCGGGGGATAGACGCCAGCCTCTGCTCTGTGGCGCAGGAGCGCGGGGTAGGCTCCCGCCTGCTTCCTGCTTTGCTCCCGGCCTCCACCAATACCAGCGCGTTGAGGGGTATGACGTCACGGGGGTGCCCCGGGTCAGCGGTGATTTCTTTTCTCTACAATACGGGGTAGGCTCCCGTCTAGAACCGCGGTCCCTGGCGGGGTGGATACCCACTAGGTATTTAAAAGGAAGTACGGCAAATAAACGGGGTTTGCTCCCGTGTAGTTACAACGTCCCTGGCGGGGTGGGCACCCGTCAGGGGTCAAAACTTGGCATAAACTCCCTGGCGGGTGGGCACTAGCCAGGGATCTCAAACTTGGCAAAGATGCGGGAAATCAGAAGCGCGGCCCCTCAAGACAGTGCAATCCTCTTCAGGCACCACAAAATAAAGCGCTACCCTGGAAGTGAAGATCCAGCACTCCCCAGGTGCTGGGAGGCCAAAAGTCCCAGGAAAGTCTCTAGCCCAGGGAAAAAGTCTTTCAGCAGGCAGGGGGGGGGGGGGGCAAGGGCTGGGCCCAGGGCCAGCTCACAGGGCCCTCCAGGCAGGGAGGCAGCACCTAATGGCAGTCCTCCTGGCGCCCAGCAGCAGCAGCAGGCCCCCCTCAAGTTAGGATCAGGAAAGAACAAAAACATTTTACAGGAGGTCACAGCCTCTTTTTATACACCAAATATCTTTGTCTCTAGGGTGCAGGGTGGGGGAAAACCAGACGCAGCTGGTTCTGGAGCACTCTGTTGTGCTCAGCCCCTCTTCCCATTAACAGGACAGGCTAGGGACATCAGTCGCAAGACAGGGGGCGGAGCCAGCATTGTGGAGGGAAAGCCCAGCCCTATTCATGTCCCAGGTTCACTCCTCCCACCCATCTAGCTGTTACTCTCTCTATTCACCACCGGGGCAGACCCATTCTGACTCCTGGAGCCAGGCACACCAGCCAGCTCCAGCCAATCACAGGCCAGTCCTTTCACCTTTATTACACAGACATGCCAACTTCTAGAAGTGGCACTTCCACACTAGGCACATTAAGGCCACACACATCATCGCGCAGCATTTACTCTCACGAGTTCGCACATACCAAACTCAACCCTGTACTCCCCAAGCATCAGGAACTACCATGGACACATACATTCCCCTTGCATTCCTATGGGAGGGCAGGCCAATCTCACCACACGCACTCAGAGTGCGCACGCACTTTACACTGGGACACAGTAGTAAAGTGCGCAGGAGCCAAAAATAACTAACACTAACCAAAGCAAAAAGTTTAGGGGTGAACCTGCCAGAAGGGCCAAGTCCAACAGTGTTTATATGTTTTCACTGGTGAGGGCTATTTCTCTTTTAGTGGGGTTTTATCAGTTATTATAGATCTAAACCTACAACCGGAGAGCCTACCTATAACTCAACAGTGGGGACTTATCGCCGAGTTATCAGCACTGTAGTGCAGCAAAAGTGGCAAAAGAATTATCGCCCCATTCTCAAGTTGGTGAACACTGCCAAATTGCCCACAGGCTGACGGTACCAACACAGTGGACAATCAACATCCTTCCACAGATAAAACTGCTGGCTGTGCTGTACCTGTTGGCCTCTGGTACCTTCTAACTAACAACTGCGAGCGTTGGAGGAGTCTCACAGCCAGCCCATTAAACTTCCTCACACGTCTTGGATGCATTCCAACAAAAGCAACGTAGGGCCCCTGTATCCGCACCACCCGCTCGTCCCAAGTCGTAGTATTCCTGCACAACCAACCCCAGCCGTTGCTTGATGCCTCTGTGTTCCAGATCCAAGATTGTAGTCACTGAAATGGGAGTGCGCCAGGTCAAGAAGTCTAGTAGTTAACAGTAGTGTAAAAACAGTACTTTATTTGAAAAACATAAATTAACAACACAAAAACATAAAACAACGAGTGGCATTGTCAATGGGGAACATGGAAATCCCAAAACTCCGTTATCAGAAACCGGTTGGATAAATGAAGACAATGGTCAAGCGTTAGTATGGTCACAAACGTAATATGGTACAATGTATTGCACTTGGACAAACCGGAAAGCTTACAGGTATGATCCATCCTGCACAAAGTGACCGTAACAGAAGTTCGTGTGGTTGTAACCTTCATAGGAAACAAAAAGAACGTTACAACCACACAAAGTTCTGTTACGGTCTCATTAAACAGGATTTATCACACCTGTAAGCATCACAGTTCATTTCCATTTCATACACCTTCATGTTCACTTCACCCAACCTGCGTTGGAACAGCTGGAGACCAAGCAAGGAACCATGCCATAGCAGGCGTCCTGCACCTGTTGGGGGCAACTGACTGCACACATGTACTACTTGCGCTCCCTTCTGACACTGCACACAACCACTGTAACAGAAACCACACGCATTCCAACAATGTGCAGGCAAAACTGGACCCCCGGGGCCTGTACACTAATGTCGTCGCAAACTTCTCCGGCAGTGTGCATGATTCCTACATCTTCCGCAAACATCTCAGCCCTGGTCCCCAGAGCAGTCCTCCTCCCAGCGATGACTGCCTGACCCTGCGCCCCCAGACCTCAATGCTCACCTTCCACCACCAGCATGTCTCCAAGAGGGCCACCACGTGCCGGAGCAACCTCCTCAGCCATCACTGGATTCTGCGGCACAGGCCCCCAGCACATCCTGCTGCACCGCGCCGAGGAGTCATGTCTGTACAGCCAGCTGTCTTTGGCATACACGCGATCCAGCCGAGCTTACAATTCAAATCGGGTCTTGTTTCTCAGGATGATGCAACAAGGCCTACACATCAATGCAGGCTGCATACCCGCTCAGCTCTGGTGGCACTAACGCAGTGCAGCTCAAGATTTCAGGGACGTTATAGTTAGTTGGACATTTCTCTTGTACGAAACCATAGAAATTCCCGTTATAGTTAGTTCACCTAACTATAACTCACGCCCCCGCAATGCACTGCTGATGACGTCATATGTTACATCATTCATGACATGGTCAGTGACATCACTAATGACATCACAGATGACATCTCAAATGACATCACTGATGACATCATCCATGTGAAAATCTGATCCACCTCCTCACACTCTAATATAACCTTTGATACACCCACTGTAAAATACAGACTACCATTTTCGAAACCATTGACACACCAATACCAGTTATTCCTGGCTCTACACACACAGCCACTCATTCATCCATACAATCACTCATACATGCAGTCACTCATCAATACAACAGTATCATAAGCACTGAAAAACCTATACAGACACTCACACACCTCCACTCATCCAGAGTTACTCACACACCGTCAGTCATGCAAAGAATTAATCACACTTCCATTTACTGACCTATACAGATATACAGACACCACATCACTCATTCAAAGAGAAACAAATGCATACTTACTCTCTTATACAATCACTGATACAAGTACACACTCATCCATACAGCCACTCTCACAATCACTGACTCTCACGTATAGTCATTTATATACTTCAACTCTCACATTTACTGCCTTTTACATATGTAGTTACTTGGACATGTACCATTGAGACATCCATTCACTCACCAACACACCCATACACACACTCACCCACCAATACAAACCTGTTCCCACATGCATTCTTGAACCCATACACTCAGTGAATCAACCACTTAAACATCTATGCACAGAGTCACACACCTCCCACCCATCCACATACCCACCTAGGCACCCATACAAATACTCAGGCAACCAACTATTAACCCAAATAGACACTCATATAGATACTGTGAAACACATGCAGCAGCTTATACAACAACAGACAGACTGATACAGACATTCACACAGTTTAGTCACTAACTCATGCATTCAGTAAGACATATTTAATCACTCACTTAAACAGTTAGTCACACACCTGCTAAATCCTCCATTCAGACACTTATGCACCCACTCATTCTTCAATACAGCTTGGCATATAAATATTACATATGTAAACTTTAAAGAAAAACACCGTCACTGGATGATGTCATCAGTGATGTCATTTGAGATGTCATCAGTGATGTCAATGACCATGTCATGAATGATGAATGATGTCATGAATGATGCAATATATGACATCATCAGCAGTGCATTGCGGGGGCGTGAGTTTTAGTTAGGTGAACTATCTATAACGGGGGAATTTCTATAGTTTTGTACGAGAGAAATGTCCAACTAACTATAATGTCCCTGAAATCTATGTTTTTTCAGTGAATTTCTAAGGTTTTTTTAATGCTAATTTCTAACTATAACATGCCTGAAACCTATGCTTTATTTCAGTGAATATATATATATATATATATATATATATATATATATATATATATATGAATACACATACACATATATATACACACACACACACACACACACACACACATATATATATATATATATATATATATATATATATATATATATATATATATATATATATATATATATAAATTCACTGAAAAACCATAGGTTTCAGACATGTTATAGTTAGGAATTAGCATTTAAAAAACCTTAGAAATTCACGGAAAAAAACATAGGTTTCAGACATGTTATAGTTAGGAATTAACATCTAAAAAGCCTTAGAAATTCACTGAAAAAAACATAAGTTTTAGGGGTGTTATAGTTAGCTGGACATTTCACTCGTACAAAACCATTGACATTTCTCTGTTATAGTTAGTTGTACTAAGTATAACTCGCGCGGCCACAATCCACTGCTGATGATGTCACATATTACATCAATCATGTCATGGTCAGTGACATCACTGATGACATCTCAAATGACATCACTGATGACCTCATCCAGTGAATGTGGTTTGGTTCGATATTTAAATAAGTATTATATATATATATATATATATATATATATATATATATATATATATATATATATATATATAGCAATCTGCGTTGAAGACTGAGTGGATGTATAAGCTTCTGGATGGAGGATTTACTAGTAGTGTGATTGACTGTCTAAGTGACTAATTTAAAGTGTCTCACTAAATATAGGGGATAGTGATTACACTGTGTGAATATCTGTATCACTATCTCTTGTTGTGTAAACTACTACATAAGTTGGTTACTAGCTATGTGAAAGTCAATATTAGTTATTAATTAGTTAAGTGAGTATTTGTATGGGATAGTGAATGTGTGTGTGGTTGGGTGGGAGGTGTGTGACTGTCCAAAGATGTGTAAATAGTTGATTTAGTAGGTATATGAGGTTAAGACTGTATGTGGAGAAAGTTGTTTGGGTGAGTGAATCTCTTTATGAGTGTGGTGATGAGTAATTATATTTCTCGATGATAAATGTCCAACAAACTAGAAATATAAAAGGCAGTGTATGTGACAGTTGTATATAAATAGGTATACATAAGACTCAGTGGGCCTGATTCACAGAATGAACTTAAGACTCAATCCTAAACTTACTACTATTTTGGTATTCACAGAATGCACTTGCTACTTTTGGTATTCACAGAATGAACTTACTACTTTTGGTATTCTCAGAAGTTAGGATTTTGTCTTAAGTTTGTCTTAGGACAAACTTAAGACAGACTTAAGACAGACTTAAGACAAACTTAAGACAGACTTAAGACAAAATCCTAACTTCTGTGAATACCAAAAGTAGTAGGTTCATTCTGTGAATACCAAAAGTAGTAAGTGTATTCTGTGAATGCCAAAAGTAGTAAGTGCATTCTGTGAATACCAAAATAGTAGTAAGTTTAGGATTGAGTCTTAAGTTCATTCTGTGAATCGGGCCCAGTGATTGTATGAGTGACTATATCGGAAACTGTGTACTTGTAATAGTGATTTTATAACACACTAAGTATGAGTTACTATCTATATGAATAAATAAAGTGGTGTTTGTATAAGTGTGTAGCTTAGTAAATGTAAGTATGATTAATTGTTTGCATAAGTGAGTAGGATGACTGAATGAGTGAATAGGATGTGTGCTGGTGTGTAATGTCGATGTAGGTGTATAAGTATATTTCATAGTGTTCTATTGATCTTTGTTAGCATGAAAGAGTGAATCTATAGGCAAGTGTTTGAGATGTGTGTGTAGATATAGGAATCACCGAGTGGGTTTTTAGAAACTTGTATTGGTGTGTCAATGGTTTCAAATGTGGTACTCCATATTTTATAATGAGTGTTAAAAGGTTATACTAGTTTATGATGAGATGTATCAGATTGTCACGTGGATGATGTCATCAGTGATGTAATCAGTGATGGCATTTGAGATGTCATCAGTGATGTCACTGACCATGTCATGAATGATGTAATATGTGACATCATCAGCAGTGGATTGCGGGCGCGCGAGTTACACTTAGTACAACTAACTATAAAGGAGGAATTTCAATGGTTTTGTATGAGTGAAATGTCCAGCTAACTATAACACCCCTAATACCTATGGTTTTTTCAGTGAATTTCTAAGGTTTTTTAGATACTAATTCCTAACTATAACATGTCTGAAACCTATGGCTTTTTCAGTGAATTGCTAAGGTTTTTTAAATGCTAATTCCTAACTATAACATGTCTGAAACCTATGTTTTTTTCAGTGAATTTCTAAGGTTTTTTAGATGCTAATTCCTAACTATAACATGCCGGAAACCTATGGTTATTTCAGTGAATTTCAAAGGTTTTGTAAATGACAAATTTTAAATGTATTAATTGTTATATTTATTTTTTTATACGGATTTACTATTTATTTTTAGATATTTTATTTTTAAAATTACATTATACAATACATTACAAAATATACTTTCTCAGAATGAATTACTTTAGTTTAAATACTTTGCAAATAGGCAATAGACTTTTGCGTACAGTAGTTACAGTTGTTGGAATGGGCAACACTATTTCAAACACAATGCAACATTGAGCTCAATGGGAATTTCTAGTGAAAATCAATTAGTTTCTTTATGGATTACTTTTATAACCACAGGACTGGATCCTAGATTCAGTCCTGGGACATCTCCTGTAAAACAGTTGAGTAAAAGCGTTTTGGTTACAGTAGTGATTTTTAAAGAATATTATTGTATTTTAAAAGTTGCCACAAAAACTTTTTCACACAGACTCACCAATGTTATCCTATGGGAGGAAATTCACTTAGCAGGTAAGTAGTGTTATCTTTACTTTTTCTTACTCAGTGGTGGATCCTGGATCCAGCACTGGTGCATCTCATGTAAACAGTTGAAAGAATGCGTTTAAGTTATACAGGCGATTTTTAAAGTATATTTGTAGTTTGTGAAAATCAACAATTAGAAACTTTTCTGGTGAAAACTAGACAATGGATTCCTATGGAAGGAAATACAACTTACTGGTAAGTACGGTTAGAATTACTTTTCAGGGTCAGTGCTGGACTAAAAGATGCAGCAATGGGTTCTCTCCTGATAACAAGTGAGTAAGTTGCAATTCGTAGTTCGGATGATTTTAGGTGAATATTTTAATGTTCCAAAACTCTACACTTAGAAGAATTTCCAAGTTAAACCAGTCAATGTTAGCCTATGGAAGGAAATTCAAGTTACTGGTAAGTACGGTTAGAATAAATTTTCAGGATCAGTACTGGGTTCAAAGATGCAGCACTGAGGTCTCTCCTGATAATAGGTGAGTAAATCGAAATTCATAGTTCGGCTGAATTTACTTTGGTCCTGTATATATAGAGACACTTTCCTACACCATCCCCTTCCTTCACCACTGTGCAAACATGCCCTGTGGCACATTTTAAGTTGGGGAAATGATTCCCCTTCAATCCTGAGGGTCCCTTGAGTCCAGCTAGCCCACTAGGTACATCCAGTAAGCGCCATAGAGCTGCGTAGCAGAGAGATGTAAAAAGGGGCATGGCCTGCACGAACTCTCTGCAACGAAGCGCAGTGGCGCTTCCTGGAAGCACCTGGTGGGCTACTTGGCCCCCAGGGTCCCTCAAGATTGAAGGGGAATTTTTTCCCCAACTTAAAACGGGCCACAGGGTCTGTTAGCACACATCACCACTGTGTAAACGCGCATTGTGGCCGTTCTAAGTTGAGAGATTAAGTCCCCTTCAATCCTAAGGGTCCCTAGGATCAAACTAGCCCACTAGGTACCTCCAATAAGCGCCACAGAGCTGCATTGCAGAGAGGTGTAAAAAGGGGCATGGCCTCTGAACACCGGTCTGCAAAACAGCTCCTTGGCGCATACTGGAGATACCTGTTGTGCTATTTGGCATTGAAAGAAAATTAATTCCCCAACTTAAAATGCGCCTAGGGGTGCGTTTGCACAGTGTTGAAGGAAAAGGGCGTGGCCTGAGGTGACTTGTCTGCAAACACGCCCTGTGGCTCGTTTTAAGTTAGAGAATTAGTTCCTCCTCAATCCTTTGGGTCCCTGGGTGCCAACTAGCCCACCAGGTACCTCCAGTATGCCCCAGCTCCGTGGCGCTTTCTGGAGGTACTTGGTGGGCTAGTTGGCCTCCAGGGACCCTCAGGATTGACAAAGAATTGATTCCCCAACTTAAACCGCGCCACAGGGTGTGTTTGCACACATCTGAACTCAGGCCCCGCCCCCTCCCTTCACCACTGTGCAAATGCACCCCATGGCACGGTTTAAGTTGGGGGATTAACTCCCCTTAAATACTGATGGTCCCTGGGGTGCAACAAGCCCACCAGCTAACTCCAGCAAGCACCACAGAGCTGCGATGCAGAGAGGTGTAAAAAGGGGCATGGCCTCAGAACACCTCTCTGCAAAGCACTCCCTGGCACATCCTGGAGGTTCCTGGTGGGCTAGTTGGCCCCCAGGGACCCCCAGTATTCAAGGGGAATTCTTTCCCCCTCTGCAAACAAGTCAGGGGGCCCATTTGCAGAGTGATGAAAGGAGGGGGTGTGGCCTTCAACCTTCGGCCTCCCGGGCCACCTATATCCCCGGGGACCCCATCTCCCGGGGCTGGCCCTCTTCGTTGGGGACCTCGGGGTGGTCTCCAATCCCACCACGGTCCCCCCGGCTCCCTGCCTCCTGCGGGAGCTGGCATTGCTTTTCCACATGGGGAGCAGCTAACATGCTGCTCCCCCTGTGAAAAAGCAATCTGCTTTACTATTTGGAAGAGAGAGCAGGTTTGCTGCTCTCTCTTCCAAATAGCAAAGCAGTTTGCTATGGCAGGGTGGGAGTCGCGAGGCTCCTGCCCTGCCATAGCAAACTACAGTATTCCGGGGTGGGCACCCCGGGACACTGCAGGAGCAGGCCCTGGGGGTGGCGTTCCCTAGGGCCATCAAGAGCTCCAGGAAGGGGGCCGCGCGACCCCCCTCCCACCCTTTTTAAAGCCCCAGGGGGTGGTGGTCCCTGGGGTTGAGGGGTTTGTCACAGACCCCCCAATTTACATATTTAGGGCCCCGGGGAGGTGGTGGTCCCCGGGACGTGTGGGGGGGTTCAAGCCCTCCCACAGAGGGTTTTAAAAAAAAACTTGAATCAAAAATAAACCCCTAGGGTGGCGGTCCCCGGGGCTCGGGGAGCCTTAGAGGACCCCCCTTAATTAAACTTTTAAGCCCCGGAAGGGGACGGTCCCCGGGGCTGCAGGGGGGCCGTGCGCACCCCACAATTACACATGCTTTTGCCCCGGGGGTGGCGGTCCCTGGGGCAGTGTGGGGTGATTGGACCCTCCCACACTTTCCTTCTTATAAACATGCCCCCGGGATTTGGCCCCCCAGGGGCTAATTATCATAGAAGGGCTGGAGCCCGCGATTAGTTCTTTTTTTTTTATCGGCAGGATTTTGCCAATATTGTATTTTTGTTCCGGCCTTGGGGGTCAGGGTGTTTCTACCCTGTCCCCTTTTTGCTTTTTGTGCTTTTGTTTTATAGGTTTCTTGTGCCTCGGTATGGCTGCCAACACTTCCTTATTTGGAGTGTTGACAGCTAATTAGAATACAGCTCGAGCACATAGGGTGCATTTATGGTACGCGGATCCTGCGCGGCCATAGATATATATGTACTTTTAAATGTCAGGAATTACTGAACAGATTTACACCATTTAAGCAAAAGGCACGAGTCTAAATCAAGTACTACCTCTTTGCCAAATTTGATGTAATTCCGTTCAGCAGTTCGGGCTGTAGCCGCGATGAACAGTTCCTATGGAAAATTGCATGGGGAAACATGTTTTTGGACCCCCATTTTTCTCGGCCCCTGCTTGACGAATCACCTCGAGAATTTCAGGATAGGAGCGGACCGGAGCGCCCCACTAGTTTTGAAAAATTCGTGACGATTTGTCAACCAGCGCCAAAGGTATTCCAAATAGAATGTTGCGGATTTCCTATGGAAAGAGGTCCTAACTATAACTACCTACTGGCGACCGCCAACAGGTAATACACACACACACACACGCACACACACACACACACATATATATATATATATATATATATATACATGCGAAAATGAGGAGAAATAACTGTCAGGCTGTATCGAGGGAAGGGCGGTAACTGACACATGTACCGGAGGGTGTGCGCGGTGGTTAATATCACGTGCCAAGTGAGCCCGTGGATCCCTGGGGTAGCTGAAATTTTACAAGGGTGTAGTCCCATGCCGAACTCAGCAACTGGATGTGTTAAAGAATACACAAGTGCCGATTGTAATTAAGAGAGCATGGAAAAAATTAACAGCGAGAGCAGCACAATTTAATTTTTTATTTATAAAGTTTTATATAGCGCGAACAAGATCCCAAAGGATATCAGAGTGCATTACAATATGATGGGAGGAAGAGCATAAATGCAATTTCAACAACCGGCAGAGAGAGAGAAAGAAAAAAGACTGGAATGGTTGCAAAATGTGAGACAATTGCCCCCAGGATGGTAATACAATAAGCAGGTGTACATGGGCAACGTGGGGGGGGTCTTAGTGTGCATTAAAGAAGATCGGTTCAAAATGGAGGTATCATGATAGTGGGAACAATGACAATGAGCAAGTGAGCCTATCCCTCTTAGGGTAAGAATGTGTTCATAAGGAATCGTTTAGCTTCCAATGTCGAAGTCTTCGTTGAAGACATTCTGCGTACTTCTGGTGGATGAGAATTCCATATCGTTGGTGCAGCGCCTGAGATATGTCGGTGACAAGTTTTTTTTTGTGAAGGATTTGTGGTTTCAAGAGGAAGGTAGTGGCACTTCTTGAGTGAGGCTCCCAAACCACAGGATAGTTCAAGTTTTTGCGTAAGGTACCTGGGAGTATTGAAGTGAAGGGCTTTGTGCAACAGAACGGCAATCTGTAACTGAATTTCGTGCTTCGTATGGCAGCCAATTGAGAAATTTTAGGACTGGGGATATATGTTCGTATCATTTGGTGCATGTGACCAGTCTACCCCCCGCGTTCAGTGATGACCTTAGTCGAGCCAGGCATATTTGGGAAGGCCACAGAGGGTAGCACTGCCGTAGTCTAGCCTCGGCAAGACAAGTGCTTGTACCACCTGCTTGAAATCATTTAGTGAAAAGAATGGTTTGATATTTCTGAGTGACATCATTAAATGGTTTGCTCCCTTACATACATTGCAGATATGATTTTTCATATTCGGGTGCTTGTCCATGGTGACCTTGAGAGATTTGGCTGAGTCTATGATGAGAGGAGTGCAATTGAAAGCAGTGAGGTGACTCAGCCATAGGTCTAGCTTTGGGATGGTGTTTCAGAGGGGAGATGAGCAGGAATTCTGCTTTGGAAGTGTTAAGCAGGAGATGGTTCTCCGTTAACCAGTTTTGAGTAGACGTTAGGGTAGTGTTGAGGGAGATGATGTTTTCCAGGGATGAGATTTTCAAATAGAGTTGCGTGTAATCGGCATACATGTGGAAGAGAATGTTCATGGAGTTTAATGAGTTAGCGAGAGGTTCCAGGAAAAGGTTGAAGAGGATAGGAGATAGAGCGGACTCTTTGGGCACCTCTATGAGTACAGGAGAGGGCTGGGAGAGAGAGTGGTTTGCCTTGACTCTTTGTGATCTGTGATGTAGGAAAGACAAGAACCATTGTAGCACCTGATCAGTAAAACCCATTCTGTTTTGCAGGATACAAAGGAGGTTATCATGATTAACTGTGTAGAATGCAGAGCAAAGGTCAAGGAGAATAAGGAGGCAGGATTCGTTTTTGTCAAACATTTTTAAAATGTCATCCATAACGTGAGTGAGAGCAGATTTGGTGCTGTGCCACTTCCTAAAACTAGATTGATGCTGGTCCAGGAGTTGATAATTCTCTATGTGAGCACAAAGTTGAGATTGAACACATTTTTCTAGAAGTTTCGCTAGGGTGGGAATATTGGAAATGGGGTGAAAATTCTTGAGGTCAGATTTGTCAGCGTTAGGTGTTTTTAGAATAGGTGATACCTGAGCTGCTTTTAGGCAATTGGGGATTGTGTCTTGTGAAAGAGAAGCGTTTACTATCCTCGTTCAGGTAAGGATGAGTGCATTCTTGATTTTTGAAGATGGCCGGGGGCAACGGGTCACTGAAGTGGTTGGAAGCGTTGATATTCTGAAGATTCTTGTGGATGTCATTTTCGCTAAATGGGGTAAAGGAGCCCCATGACGCATTGTTCTTGGTGGTCGATTAGCCCTTTTCACAAGGGTCAAGGGGGGAGGCGGCACTTGAGGAAGGCAATAGAGCCTCCTTAGAGGCAAGGTCATCAAAAAAGAGTCTTGATTTCTCTGAGAAGAAAGCGGCAAGTTCTTCGCATGAGAGTTGGCTGCCACCAGGTTCAGAGTGGTTTGGACCAACGACTGATTGCTGTTTGACCAATTCGAACAGTTTCTTGGGGTGGTTTGCTGCTTGATCCAGTTGCTGTCTGAAGTAGTCAGCCTTGCCACTCTTGATTTATTTGTTGTAGAGGCTCCTGACATCTGTAAGGAGTTTTAATTGGTCCAGCGAGGGATTGGATCGCCAGGAACGTTCAACTGCCCTAAGGTTGCGTCGTTCTGTGTTTAAGTTGTCTTTATACCACGGTTAGGATATTTTTGTTGAGGCATTTTTATGTTGGAGTGGAGCAATGTCATCCATGATGTTGGTGATTGTCGAATTGTAGGCGTCGGTGAATGATTGCACCTCGACCAAGTTAGCTTGGGCGGAGAGGGCAGATTTACATTGGGCAGCTAGATCATCAGAGTTGATTGATCTGAGGTCTCTTTTCCATATCTTTGCTTTCAATGGTTGAGCCTTCCTCATCAACACCTCCCTGTTAATGTAAAAGAGGATGCTATGGTGGTTGGACCAATCACAAGGGGTAATGGAATCTAGGGTGATGGTCTGCCCTTTAGAGATGATGAGATCTAGAGTTTCTCCTTTAATAGGAGTTGGTTGGTCGCAGTGCTGAGTCAGATCTTGATCACTTAAGAATAACTTAAGGCAAGATACAGCACAGTCGGGGTTAGACCAGTGAAGGTTGAAATCACCAAGGAAGATTTGGGCCACCGCTGAGTTGACATTGCTAGTGATGATTTCCATTAGTTGCTCAATGAAGGGGAGATTGTCACCCAGGGGGTGGTAAAAGGTGTGAAGTTTGCAAACAGGTAGGTTCTTACTTGAGATGCTGAGACACAGGTATTCACTGGAGGAAGGTGCAGAGGACTCCAAGTGAGAAGTCGAGAGTTTGTTCCTGTAAATACAGGCTAGGCCACCACCCAACTTGAAAGCTCTGTCTAGCCTAATTATTTTACGAGTGGGAGGTACTAGGAGGTCTAAGATAGGAGTGGAAGCGGGATTTAACCAGGTTTCAGTGAGGATGATAATGTCTAAATCATTGTGTTGGATGAGTACGAAGATATTGGAGGTGTGTTTACTGGCTGATCTGCAATTAAGTTGTACATATTTAAGTCGTAGTAGATTAGGGGGGAAGGAGTCTGGGTGATGTTCACACTGGTGAGGTTGTCGGAATTGCTGCATCTAGGATTGCAAGGAGGTTCTCTGTTCGGGTTAGAAAGGATGGAATGTATTTGTCTCTGCTGGACCATGTTAGATTTGGACCAAGAAGAACAAGAATTATGACTGTCCAGGAGATCAGTAGACGCTGGGTGTGTCTCACATCCTCTGGGGCTGGCAGAGGCATTGGGTAGGGGAATGGATTTCGAGATGGAGGGGGCTAAAGTCTAATCCATGTGGTCACTATCCCTGGTGGACGCTCTGGGCCAATTCAAAGAGGTGAGGAGAGAGCTGATCTCAGGGAAAAGATCATTTGGAGGGCTTTCAGGTCATGTAGCTCAAAAGTGAGAAGGTGCAACTGTCAAGATACCTCATCAAGGCACGCAGCCAGGTCTGAGTGTTGGTCCAGGGGTGGAGGGTGGGAGGGAAAAACGAGCGGTGAAGGATAGCATCTGTTTAAGCCAGTTGAGGCCTGTGTGGAGGATTGTTGTCCAGATTCTCGCATAGCATGTGGCAAAGTTATAGGGATGGGGGAAGGGGAATCGTCTAATAATCGAGAATACTGTAGGCCTTGATGGAACCTCTCAGCTCGAGGGAAACCCTGTGACGGACTGACAGACGGTGAGGAGATTGAGCCCATAGATCCGTCAACCACCTGAGAGGGAGTTCTAGTGGGTTGACATAATTCCACCGGGGGCAAGGCGGCTCTGGGATCAGCTAAAGGAGATGTGGGGTTAAGGGAGAGTGGGGTCCTCACAACTGTTAAGGGGGAGTAATGGATAAGCCCAGAGGAGAAGGAGTGGTTGAGGAGGGGTCACTGGAGTTGCCATATACCGAGTGGGGTAAAAATTGGCCATCTTTGGTAGGTTGATATTAGAGGCTTGGCTTGGATTAAGATGATCTCTTTTGAAAAGAAAAGTGTACCGGGCACAGTACTGAATACTATCAGACAAGCATGTAAACTCTAGAAATGCAAAAATATGGTGCAAATCATAAGAACTAACACATAAACATGTTTATAAAAATATACTCTTTTCTATTGATGAGATTTTTTTAAATAAACAAAATATATAACAATTCATAAATATGTATAGATACTTCCAATATATAACTGCATACACATAATGGATAATATTGTGCAAATTAGAACCACATATTCAATCACAATGGTATAACCTGAGACCATAATAGCTTCAATTTTATGTGCAATATGGTCAGAAACATTTTATAAGGCACATGATGGTCTATATACAGAATATTGGGCTGAGAAATGATTCAAGCCGTATTTATGGAAACACTGGTAATGTTTGTAGAATACCAATGCGTTTCGGCAAAGACTTCTTCAGGATTTCATACCAGTGGTTACTATAAATGAAAAAGATAAACATGTTTGTGATCTAGAGCCTAGATGCATATGTCAAAAATTACTTTGTCTTAAAAATTCATGAAAAAAATACATGGCAATTACGGTCTGAGAAAACTTATACCAAACAATGATGTAGATCATTAACATTGTTATTGTAAATTGATGCATCTTATCATTTCATAAACCCCTATAACACCCATACTGTTCTAATTACTCATGCATCTATGTACAACATAAAACAAACTGTGACATGAACTGTGAACCTTAGAACTTCTCCTCACTTATTGTTAGGAGTCTCCGTGCAGATCACTTTACAGGACAACTAAGTTTAATGACTCACAGGTATCTATCAGAAAACCTAATGAAGGACTCTAGAAAGATGCCTAGATCCAATTATGAGCGAAAAAAAAGCAATAATCACTAAATGTATTACCTCAATAAGATCTTTGGATGGTGTTTATACATGCATCCAACACTTTATTCTTTGGAGATGGATGTTCCAACTGCCTACTCTGTTTGAATCTAAAATGAAGAGTGAAAATACACTTAATGACCTCTTTGTATTATAACACTGGGCCCGATTCACAGAATGAACTTAAGACTCAATCCTAAACTTACTACTATTTTGGTATTCACAGAATGCACTTACTACTTTTGGCATTCACAGAATGCACTTACTACTTTTGGTATTCACAGAAGTTAGGATTTTGTCTTAAGTTTGTCTTAAGACAGACTTAAGACAAACTTAAGACAGACTTAAGTTAGGATTTTGTCTTAAGTCTGTCTTAAGTCTGTATTAAGTCTGTCTTAAGTCTGTCTTAAGTTTGACTTAAGACAGAATCCTAACTTCTGTGAATGCCAAAAGTAGTAAGTGCATTCTGTGAATACCAAAATAGTATTAAGTTTAGGATTGAGTCTTAAGTTCATTCTGTGAATCGGGCCCATTGTCTTTGGACACAGGAGTTAAACTCTAGGTCTATACCCTGATGTTTACAGATGATGAAAATAGATATACCCTCATTTATCGGCCTAATGAATTGAATAGTTGGCGTGATCTGATACTGGATCAGTTCCCAAAGTGGAATCCTGCTATCTAAAATGCACAGAATATGTGACGTGCAATATTAGTCATGGGAGGATCAAACTATGTTGACCAAACTTAACAACGTCCGACAGTTCTACCTAATCGATGCTTACCTTATATCTAGTGATGTATCCCCTATGTTGCTTCTAGTTATATATTCTGTTCTATATTATCGTCTGGAGGCTTGCAAAATAATAAGTAACCTGAAATGATAAGGTATATGCCATAAGTAACCTCCTTTCTAAAAGACATTTAGATGTGAAATAAATGGAAGTCTATATCTTAATTATACATTACTGGCCTTAAGAGTTAAGGCAACACTGTCGACAGAAATGAATAGATATCCTTCATACTTTTGATGAATTACTAACTTCAAGTGAAGTAGATTAACACATCTGAATGTTAAAAAAGGGAGAGAAAACGGTGGTTCATGTAAATAGCCATTCTAAGTCACAAATATAAATACATTACCTACCAAAAGCTGTGCAAATAATGCACTTTGATGACACAATAATATATGTGTGTATAACTATTGCCCTTCTAATCGATATCACAAAGTGCACAAGACTGTTCTCAACTGACCTAAACTGTGCTTGCTAATGACTCACCACACAGTCTTGTGTTCCCAAAATTAATGGTAATAAGATCTGAAATTAAAACATAAAGTAATCTGGCTGATCTTATTACATATCTATGGTAACACAATGCTAAATGCACAAGCCAGGTGAATGTGTGCAGTTACATCTGCCAATAACAAATGTGGGAGAGGAGTAAATATGCAAGGGTGTTTAAAAGAAGCCTAATTGATCCAGACATAGCACAGTAATATAGCGCTTAAAATGCTATAGCATAAATCTCACTGACATGCAGATGTATAAAATGCCGGATCACTACTAAACTCGCTATTACGTGATAAATCACTTTACCGGTGTGGCTATATGTGTTGAAAAAACCTCGTACCACTAAACTTTCAAAAGGATCAAGTATAGGTACCGGACAAATACTCATCTGCACATGATGTTACAAAATGGACATACACTTATATTTAGCGGTCACGCGTAATGTTTGTGGCAGCGCCTTATGGGAACCATTGTCAAGACATGCCGGTTGCACACAGAAATATGCATCAAGATGTTAAATATTGTCTACATTGATCTCCCTAACTGTGCGATCTGATAGACTAGCAAGAACACTCTCGATGGCACTAATCTGAAATAAAAATAATTTGGATGCTAAATTATACAAGAAATTGGATTAAGATGATACCATTATTGTAGAGGGTGATAGTTGTTGAGGCTTTGAGGGTGGACGAGGGAGAACGTTGTTAGTTTGAGGCCATGTGGGGTTTTCTTAGATCCTGGTATTCGAAGCAAGGAGTAGGGCACAACTCGCCAGCAAGTCTGTTTTCTGGTATAGAAGATGAGGTCATTAACCAGAGTACCTTTGTTGGTGCAGAAGTAGGGGTCTGAGAATAGAATTTCAGGTCTAGCTTTCAGTGCGCAATGTGAACGGCTTAAAAAAGCATAGTTAAATTGATTCTGCATGATTTAAAGTTTAAATGCAAATGTGTAGAAGACAGACAGGCAAAATGTAAGCTGGCCGCAGAACACACTTTTAGTGAAAAAGCTAGGGTGATAGGAACAGAAAAACCCTCTAATGCTGCAAATAAAACACCAGTCTAGTTAGTGAAGGGACTGGGGAAAGCAAGAAGAATGGAAGCTAAGCAATTGTTGGAAATGACATCACTCACTAGGTATTTGGAATGCAAACAAATACAATCGGGGCTGCAGATAATGTTATTGCCAACATATATCCACATGGATGAGGATTTGGTGAATGAATGGTGTGAGAATATGGAGGAGTGTTCGGTGACACTAATGAGAACATTAACCAAACATGCCAAGAGAAAGATGGTACTGCAATCAGCAAATGTGGAACTATTGTAAAAGAGTTGGAGAAAGATAAAGATGACACAACAATAAAAGATCTAAGAACAAAAATTGAGAAATTGTTGCAAGAATATGGCGAAGAAATAAAGGAAAGCAAGAATGTTCACCAGGATAGGCTGGATCACCAATATAGACACGTTTACACTTTCGCAAAAAAGTTTGACAACTTGAGGGCCAAGGAGAAGATCGATGCACCGACAAATGATGCCCCAAGTGAAAGTGAAGTCAGCTCTGATGCAGACTCCAGCGCAGATGAGGCACGCATAGAAAAGGTGGATTTTCATAGGGAACTTCGACTCCTGCGAATGACGATGAATCAAGGTGGAAGAAGCATGATGCAACACAATTACAGAAAATAGACTGCAGGACAAGGAGGGGCAAAAGGAAGGGGGTGAGGAACAGAGGGTGCAAGTAGGAACAGCACATGTGAATGAGGCGCCTGAAACAAGACCCCCTGTGGTGAATATCTCATCAATTAAATTAAATTGTAATCAAGAGAGGCTATTAAATCTAGGCCTAACTTTTGCCCAACATCATGTCCTGACTTCACTAATTGTAGAATTGAATTATACAAGTACACTAGGAAGTTTAAGCTCCGTAAATACCATCAGATGAAATCTAAGAAAGTCACCGATAATTAGCTAGATTCAAATCCTCGACTTTCAAAATATCAGATTGCCATTCACGACCTCATTGCCATACATGATCTAGAAATGAAAGATATGTGAAATATCATACAACCAGCTGACAATAACATAAATGGTGGTGCAGGATCAGCCATATGTATAGGTATTGATGATGAGGAGTGAGAATCAAGAGAGCTGACCCTCCAAAGAGATGACTTTAGAAACATGGGATTTGAGGCATACCATCAAATAGAGAGTGGGTTGAAAAACAAAACTTAGATTTTGCACTCAGCTACCTCCAGGAAACTGAATTGATTTATTCCAAGAGCTGTTCGTTGAAGAGTCGAAAATATTAAGGCAGAAGTGGCAGAATGATTAGAAAAAGAGTAACCTTTCAGTGAAGGACTGGAGGGACACTTATGATCTAAAAAACAACCCCTCTTTAATCATCAAGCCCTCTGATAAGTGGGAGGTAACATTATTCTGATGGATCAGAGTACATATTTATCAGAAGCATGGAGACAACTGTATAACATCACACATTACAGCTGCCTCCCGGAAAATCCCATGAAGGAACTGGAAAAAGAATATCGCTGGGTGGAGCATGCAAGGATTGCAACCATCTACTTTCTTCCTAAGGGAGTCATTATGATGGCGGTTGCATGCTTGCAGTCAGGGGGCTGCCGGGCAAGACGTTGGTGGACCCACTGCCCAATTACAATGTGTCCGTCGGGTTACTGGGTGGAAAAGTGCTTCATACCATTGGGGCTTGTGCTGTGGCCCTGGAAAAGTGCTGTAGCTCAAGCTGCAGTTTAATTGAGTCACTTCGCATCCGCCACCGCTGTCACTGACCCTCCTGGACTTCACATCGCAGATTGATGACACTCCCCCTTCTCTCCTTGGAGCTGACTGCATCCGACGCGTGTCTGCGGGAGCTTGGAGCTGCTTGTGCTGGTTCGAGCTCTTGGTGTCAGGAGCTTCGGAGCTCTTGGCTGCCGCTGCTGCCTGCCTGCCTCCACAGTAAGGCGGTGAGGCTGAGTTTGCGGCGGTGGCGGGTAGTGCCGAGAAGAGCGGATGGGAGTGGGTCGAGGAGCGAGAGGAGGAGCCGCCGGAGTTGCGGCGGCATGGTCGGCACGGCCTTGAGTCCACCGCACAGTGGTGTTTGAGCGGTGAGCGGTGTGGAGCGGTGCTTCTTCAGAGGGGGGGCAGGCACGCGGCGGGTGCTGTCTGGTGTTGTTAGTAATTGCGCTCTTGTGCCTGCGCCCACCCCCGGCCGGAAGATTGCGGCGAGGACAAGTGGCCACGGTACACAGGGCAACAGGACTCCTGCCCTCTCGCAGTGCCCATAGCTGCCCATAGCTGCCCACAGCTCCCCATAGCTGCCTACATAATTGCCATAGTTGCCAGCCTGCCGCCCGGAGGTGGTTGGCGGTGACGAGGACAGGAGGCCACTGGGCTACTGTGCAAAGGTCTCTCGCACTTTGCTGTGCCCATAGCTGCGGTGGTGGTGGGCCTACCCGTGGTGCCCATGCTTGTGGCTGGTTTCGGACTCTGTGGAGAAAACAGAGAGGGAGTGGTGGTGGCAGCAGTGGCAGGAGTCGCTTGAGCCTTCTCTGTGAGCCTTTTCTGCGAGTATCTACGGCTCTCTCCAAAGCAGCTGGGAGTCTAAGGCTCAAAAGCAAAGCCGCAAAAGCAAAGTTAAAGAAAAGGGCAAAAGGTAAAGGCACAAGCTATTGCTCACTAAAAAGCAGAGAAAAGCGGGGAAAGCGGGGAAAGTGGGCTGGTGAATAAAAAACGCTAAACAGCAAAGCCGCACCGAACCGCATTGAACCACAAACAACTTCTAAGGGCCACAAAGAAGAGATATTTGCATGGAGAAATGAGATCAGGTAGAGTCAGACAGACTCCAACCCAGAAGGCCAAGAGTGAAAAGCAAAGTAAAAAAAAGCTCCCAAAGCAAACAACCAAAACTGAAGGCTTTGATTTCAAGCAGAAAAAGTCCATTAATATCCCCAATAATAACAATGTTCAGAAACATAGAGGAAGGCAGTAAAAGGAAGTCAGCTTTCAGTGATAGATTCTCATTACTCAAAGATCCTGGAGCAGCTATTTACTCGACATCAGCAGAGGTTCCAGGCCTTATGACACCATTAGCTCCTCAGGCAGCCACCTCATTTTCTATCGGAAAAAAAAGATACAAAACAATGCCATACAAGACATAAACGGTTCATTCAATCTATGGATCGCGCAAAAACTGAACCAGGAAATGGATAAGTCTGGTATAAATCTGGCTGACCCAGAAAAGGTCTATAAGGAAGTCAGCATAGACAAGATAACTAAGGAGAAAACACGCATAAGCAAGGAACTGCTCTTAGATGAAAGAACAAAAACAACAGACAACATAAAAGATAATAAGGAAGGAAGACCGGAACACATGAACAAATCAGCGGGCCCGCAACATTACGACCTAAAAGCGCTCGGATGTGGGAAAAAACCCAACTCCCCTACAACAAACTTTAAAATACCCCAAGGAAACCTCATGTCCTACACCCCTAAGCTAGCAAAAAACAACGAGAGGGCATCAAGGCTACAAATAGCAGCACAGGTCCATCAGGAGGACCAAGATGACCCCGACGGTTTGATAGATCTATGGCAGAATGCTTCTATGTCCGTATCAACCAAAGACGCTATACAAATGTCCGTATTCGAAACAAGCGCCCCAATGGGGGGGAAGCACAATGACAACATACAAGATAATACGGACTTACATGGATTAAAAACCACTCAAACAAACAACAATAATAACCCCTTTAGGGTGACTAATGACATTAGTTATTCGTTTAATCAAAATCAAATACTCAACCAAGAAATACAATCACATCTTCAACAAGGAGAGATACTGAGTGACCAAAATAGTTTTTTTGAGATTTTTAAATCTTTATTACAAACGTTACAGACAACAACAAAGGCATTCAATATGCAAACGGACAAAATGGACATTCAAATAGGCTTAATGAACATCATAGCACTACAAATTGCAGGGATAAACACAAAATTGGACAACATGAATAACCTTATATCAAGAGTTCAATCGAAATACTCAGTTCAGTGTGCTTGCAGCCCAATTATTGATAAACTGACTCTTCTGCCAACATTATTAGAACAGATAATATTATTCAATAAATCAACATTGGAAATGGGAGACAATAACGTCGAACCTCAAAAAAAGTATATAGTTAACTCCTTGCAACCCTGTAAGCCTCTATTAAAAGAGGAGTTTAAGCAAACTAAAACTGAATTTAATCCAGAAGATACACAAGTCCATTCAAGTCCGGCTCTTCGAAAAGCCGAAAAAGACGATCAGTTAACCGAAAGTGATGAAGCAACAAACCAGGATAAAAAAAATAAAGAACCAAAGTTGTCACGGAAACAAAAAAAACTTGACAGGAAAGCAAGAAACAAAATGTCTTTATTAACGAAACAGCATACCACCGAGGTATATCCAATTTTCTGCTCGGCCAGGACGAACAATACAGCTACAGGCCAGGCTAGTTTTACATCAAGAACAGATAAAGACTTGATAAGTATTAAAAAGTCAGAAAAGGCAGACAAGGACAAAACAGCAGAAGCTAATCAGACACTAGGAAAAGGAGGAGATACAAACTCGGTATTAGGTATAAACCTTGGGGGTACTCAGGAGATTATAAATATAAAAGGAGACAAAACATATGGACCTAAGAAAAAATACATAGCAGCCAGGAGTAAAACAGGAAATAAGCAATTAACTAAGACAAATGAATTCAGCAGGGCTCAGCCACAGAATAAAATTAGGCAAGGCATTGACCCCAACGATGAAGAATGGAAATTCCACGAACAGCCAGCAAGGAACAACTGAGAGAAAACCATCGGTTTACAATGCCCTCGTTCAAAAAAGCGCCAACAATAAGGCAGCAAATAGACGAAGAGGGCAGAAAAATGGATAATGTCCCATAGAAATTCATGAGGCTGGATGGCGAAAGCCAAAAATGGAATACGAAAAAAAAGAGAACTCAAACCCAGAGGCTCTCAATCTTGGAAACAGCACCATGGTAGTAATGACAACGGAAAATCCTAAGGCCTATGATCTCGGTAATGGGGAAGTTAGCCCAATGGAGAAAACGCAACTGAAATACCAATTGGTACAAAGATGTGAGATCACCCAAGGGAATTCAGGGCATGAATTAGCAATTAACCACAATGAAGAGATCTATCAGGAGAACATTGCACCGGTAGAACATCAAGCTCTAAACACTTCACCGGAAAACAAGACCCAATATGTAAACGTAAGAGTTCAAATTGAAGATGAAAAGAAACAAATCACAGTCGACAACAAGAATGACGATCCAATGTTACAGATAGACCAATGGAATTCACCTCCGAAACAGCAAATACTTTTAATACCGGAATACGACTCAAAAGGGCCACAAGACATACTGAATAGGGGGAACATATTGAAATTAACAGCTAATATTCCAGCCCAAAAAATATTTGAACTCGTCGAACTTATTGGCAATAGAATTTATAGCAAAAGGAAATAAAAAAAATATTTAACAAACGCTGACTACATGGCAGTCAGAAGAAGACGTCCAGCACATCATGAACTCCAAGCTGCAATTCGAAGCTTGGGGAATAAAACTGTCAAGGCCAACTATACCACGCTATCCTGGCCCTTTAACTGTAAACTCTAATTACAACAAGAGCTATGGACAAAGTCAAAGAGAAAACATCCAGAACAAATATACAGTCCTCAAAGGAGATAAAGGCAGTAACCTTCCAACCTCGCTGAAAAGAGAAATGCAGAACGATCAGACAATTGGAAAGGATTCAGTCCAGGACAGATGGAGCTGGCTGCCAGGAGCGTTAAGCTCTGATAAAGGCCATTGACCACTGGAAAAGACACCAGTCGAACAAGACTTAGGAAATATACAACTGCTCTCATGGAACATTGCTGAGGCACAACATGGCTAGAAAATGGCTGTCAACCAAATAATTGGGAAAAATGTGATATAATAGCGCTTCAGGAGACTTGGGCACTGGAAGATCTTCCCCTGGCAAATTACATACACTACACAGTCCCTGCTACAAAACCCAAAATTTATGGATGGCCCAAAGGGGCACTGGCAGTTTATATATCCACAGCACTAAATATTGATACGAACAGATTGTCTCAGCAGGACCAAATATCCAACTGATAAAACTTACTTTTGGGACAGTCGGTAGAACAAAAACAGTCCTGCTGATCAATACATATGCACATCCCCTAGTAAGGAAAAAAACAGCCCATATTGCTCAGTTGATCACTACAATCACAGATATAAGGAGTACATATCCCTTATGGGACATGATACTGACAGGGGACTTTAACTCTAAATTAATACATAGTCTGGATGAAGATGATAGGTTAGTAGCCGATAATATATACTGTAATGTTCCACAGCAATATCAGCCAAAGAGATCTACCCCAGACCGCGAAGGTCAACGACTGGTAATAGCACTAGAATTTTTTGGTCTGAGAGTAATAAACGGTAGAACAACAGATGATTCCCCTCCAAAACACACATTTCACGGAGGAAAGACACGATCAAGACTGGATTATACAGCTATCTCAGTAACACTGATGTCATTTCTCTCCCACTTTTCCATAGAGTATACAACCAGGAGTGACCATTCCTACCAGCACATACATTTCAGGCTAAAAATCGCCAAACATCAAGCAAACACGATAATAGAAGGAAATATCCATAAAGTTGACCTAAAACGCCTAAAATGGTCAAACGAAACGATAGATACACTACAGTCTAAAATAAAGATGATGATAACGGCTAGTGAATTATAGGCCCCAAATAAAATTCAAGCTTGGGTAAAATTCACCTCGGATCTCACAACATTATTGCCCAGCGGACAACACCAGACTAAAAATCAAAGAAACAAAAATGACTTCAATAAAAAAACAACGGTTGGGCTGAGAGCCTTGAAATGCAAACTCAAAAAAGCTATTAGGAGGCTAAAAAGAATCGTTCACGACCAAGGGCCCGATTCACAGAACTAACTTAAGACAAAATCCTAAACTTACTACTTTTGGTATTCACAGAAGTTAGGATTTTGTCTTAAGACAGACTTAAGACAGACTTAAGACAGACTTAAGTTAGGATTTTGTCTTAAGTCTGTCTTAAGTCTGTCTTAAGTCTGTTTTAAGACAAACTTAAGACAAAATCCTAACTTCTGTGAATACCAAAAGTAGTAAGTTTAGGATTTTGTCTTAAGTTAGTTCTGTGAATCGGGCCCCAAGTTTCCTGGTCCAATGTACGTCAGCTGAGGAAAATGTATAAAAAAGAGCTATGGGAAGAAAAATGAACTAGCAATGAAAAATTTTGGGCGGAATTGCTTTCTAGTGCTAAGAAAACCAATTCGAACACATTTTGGGAAATCATAAACAAATTACACGGTGAACACGCTATCATCAAATATTCAAGAACATGAGTGGGTTGAATTTCTAACCACAAAGGTTACAGAAATCGTAACTCATGATATGCTAGAAGCAATCACCCAGGGACAGCCTGAGGGAAAAAATATATCCGAACCTATCATACAAGGGGTCAGTGATACAAATGTTTCAGGAGAGGTTACCACGCGTCACACGAGAGATAAAAAGGTCTCCGGGGCTAAGCTAATAGAGGCAAAAGGGAAAACGCTGGGGAAAAATGGCACTAGTTCCCCAAATATAAAGACAAGTCAGTCCTCCATGCTAACCAAAGGAGTAATACGCATAATTAAGAAAGGTAGAGGCGACGGTGCTCCGGGCCCTAATGGAATCCCACAAGCTATTTTTAAGCATGACACATCTTTCTGGGGCAATTATTTATTGAAGCTATATAAAGAAATAGAGCTCCTAAACTGCATTCCACCGAATTGGCAAGGCTCGATAATGACACCTATTTTTAAAGGAGGAATTAGAACCAATCCATCAAACTACAGGCTAATCGCCCTCCTAGACTTTGAAGCCAAATATCACGCCACACTTATTTTAGAAGACCTGAGGGATTGGTCAGACAACCTCAATCTTATTCCAGTAAATCAGACAGGCTTCAGGCAAGGAATAGGGACGATAACTAACATCTTAGCTTTATCTCTAATAGCTAACAAATGCAAGCAGAGGAAACAACAACTTTACCTCTGCTTCATAGACCTAAAGGCAGCATTTGACAGCGTTGATCGTCACCTCCTTTGGAAAAAACTGCGAGCCTGGAGCATACCTGAAAGGTTACTAAAAGGAATAAAGCAATTCTACTCCAATACATGGATAAGAATTAAGGGCCCGATTATGATGGCGGTTTTCCCGCATCCTCCGGGCCGGCGGAAGCCACCGCCGGCCCGGAGGATGCGGGAAAACCGGACTGAGGGATCGTTTTTCAGTCCGCAGCTTTTCCGCCGCGGTCGCCTCCCGTCCGCGGCGGAAAAGCACTAACATGGCTGGCGGTGTCTATCAGACGCCGCCAGCCATATTAGGATGTCTGGAGGAACATGCCTTTACACGGCGGCATTTCCGCCGTGCAAAGGCATACGGATTTTTGTTTGGGGGCCTGTTGCGGGCCCCCAGGGGTGAAGGGGGGGTGTGGGGGGTGCACATGTGGGGTACCTATGGTACCCCCCTGCATTTGCCTGCACAAAGCGGCAGGCACCGCGCGGTGCCTGCCGCTTTGTGCATGCAAATGCACAACTTACATTTTTATCATTGCGGCGGGTGCTGCTTCAAGCAGCACCCGCCGCAATGATAAAAATACAGGATGTGACCGCCAGGGTGGCGGTCACATCCTAATTTGCATGGAGGGACCGCCGCTGCCCCTGCGGACGGTCCCTCCTACTCTATGGTGGGGGATGGACTCAGGTCCGTCCGCCACCATAATCGGCCCCTAAGATAGGAGATGGCTCCAGATTATCAAGAAAGTTGACTACGATTAGAGGCCTCACACAAGGGTATGTATTGGCCCCACATCTTTTTAATTTGTTCATGTCTGATCTTTCACAGTGGCTGGACTGCAGTAATTCTCATCCGCCGAAACTTGGTAAGCTAGTACTCACACACCTCTCGTACGCAGATGATGTGGTGCTAATGAGTCTAACAAAGATCGGTCTTCAAAGAGTTTTAAATGAAATGTCAGATTACATTTCAGCGAACAAACTTGAAATAAATACATCAAAAACTAAAACAATGGTGATTGGCAGCCAGCGGAGACGCAAGCAGACCATCTGGCTTAATGGAAACCAATTAGAGGAAGTTAAAAACTATAAGTACTTTGGATTCTATATTGACAACTTAGAAAATTATATAGAGCAAAAAAAGTACGTGACTCGGAGAACCAGCACTCTCATATTCGCCTTCAGTGAATTGGCAAAAAAGTTGAAGGGTCCATCATATAAACCACTGCTAGCGGTGATGACGGCGAAAATCCTCCCTACGATAACATATGCCAGTGCTGCTTTTCATTGTAAAGACTCAGAGATTTTAAACCAACTAATAGTTTCTACCTATAAAAAAGTATTTCAGCTACAACGGTCGGCCTCACCTGCACAGGTTCGTCTTGAATTCGGGCTAACAAATGAAACTATAGGGAGAATGTATTCCACAGTAAAACTCTGGTATCGGCTGAAACTGAATGCGGCCACATCACCAATTAATGAAGCCCTTTGGACCGAAGTAGATGATGACAGAAAATCACCTTATATTCAATACCTATGTAAATCTCTGTCAATAACTTGTACAACTGATTTATGGATCAAAAATCTGCCATACCAGTCCTTCAAACAAGCAATAAATGAAGCAGCAAAAATTCACTAATTACAAATTGATAAAAATATCTTCAGGTTAGGGTCGCATGCTTGGATGGTGATTAATAAATATAAGTCACTTGCACCAGCCCCGTACTTGAATATGACATTTTCAATTCATTTGAAAAAGCAATACATGGCAATACGCTTCGGAAAATTACCATCAATAGCGGACCTGGGTGCATATAGGACCTAAATCATGTCGGCTCTGTGGTTACCACAAAGAAGACTTTATTCATATAATCTGCATATGCAATAAACTCTACAACGAATGAGCCACCTTGCTCAGACAAAGTTTTAACGCTAGAGGCATCAGGTCCTGTGGAGCTACAATAATCGCGTGTCTAAATCCATCAGACACCCAACTAAATTGTAAATTGATCAAAGTTTTTGAATGTTTTTTTAACAGGGTCGGAACTCTGGCAGAGAAAAATGGACAAGAACCTGGTAACTGATTTTTAACAATGACATTTTATGAGTTTCTTATAGAGATAAAGTGAACATATCATTTATTTTATTTTCATTTTGTATTTGTTTTATATATATATATGTCTTTTATATTGTTACGGTTTTAATTGACCAAACAATAAACATTTACTTACTTACTTACTTACTTAATTGAGCACTTTGTGCACATTCATGCACGGTGTGCAGGTTCCACATGGTGCCTGACACATGATGCATGGATGTGTGTATGGACCCTACATGGCCCCCAGAGCCACATTACAGCAGACCACGGAGTACAGGGACCCTGCTTGGGGCCCCCCAAGTCCTTTTCCAGGTGCCTTATTATGGCGGTTGGTTTGCCATGAACAGGCAGTTGGAAAGGGACATCGTAATCCTGACGGCACTTCCTGAACAGACACTGCCTCCATTCAGGACCACGATTCTGACTGCTGCCATGTCGGGATCGGTAAATCCTGTCTGAGGTGACAATCTGTCCCCCATCTGTCAATGGTCAGACTGCCTGCATCGTAATATGACGGTTGGACCGATGCCCTGTCTGCCAGGAGGACGGCCACCTATGGCTTGTCGGTGGTGGTTCGCCTACTATTATAATGAGGGACTACGATACATAAGAGCATTCAAAATCCACCAGGGAGACCAATTGTGAGTTCAATTGTGTCCTTTTTGGAGAAAAGTTCACGATACCTGGATCTGTTTTTACAAGAATATGTTGTCCATCTGCCATCATACTTAAAGGGCTCAACAGATTTTTTAAAGAAACTAGACCATTTCCCATGCAAGCAGGAGTATATATTGGTCACACTTGATATGACATCACTATATAGATACATTGGTCTCGATAAGGGAACTCAAGTATGTGAATGTTTCTCAAAGGATCAGACTATAGAGTTGCTTGAACACACCCAGATGGTAAAGGAGATGTTAAGGTAATGCCTTACCCACAATCTCTTTGTCTTCAATAATAAATACTATCTACAGCAGCAAAGAACGCTAAGGAGGCCCCTCCTTCGTCATCACCTACGCAAACTTGTTCATGGGGTGGTGGGAGAAGGTGGCGGCCTGGGCTGATGAAAACGAAGGACATGTCTAGAAGGCTGCACTGTGGACATGGTTTATAGACTATGGGCCCGATTCACAGAACTAACTTAAGACAAAATTCTAAACTTACTACTTTTGGTATTCACAGAAGTTAGGATTTTGTCTTAAGTTTGTCTTAAGACAGACTTAAGACAGACTTAAGTTAGGATTTTGTCTTAAGTCTGTCTTAAGTCTGTCTTAAGACAAACTTAAGACAAAATCCTAACTTCTGTGAATACCAACAGTAGTAAGTTTAGGATTTTGTCTTAAGTTAGTTCTGTGAATCGGGCCCTATTTATTTATCCTGTGGGAAGGGGACGAAACTGAGTTGGACTCCTTTTTAGAAAAACTAAATTCCAATGACCTTAATTTACAGTTTACAAGCATGTGCAGTCGATCCCACAAGACTTTCAAGATGTGGAATTGGACGTGGTCAACAACCAATTAACAACAAAAATACACAGATAATCAACTGCCACTAATACTTTATTACATGCCAACAGTGGGCACCCTTATAGTCAAATGTTGGGAGCCAGAAAGAAATGCTTGACTGATAAACAATTTAATATAGAGTTGTGCAATATGTTCAAATGTTTCAATGAGAGGGGTTACCCTAGGAACATCTTGGAGGATGCAAAGAAAAGAGAACAAGAGAGCAATTATTATATCCACAAGCACAACAGTATGGGTAAAAAGGAAAACTGGGTGAAAAGATTATTTCTGTAATATAACACGGCACAATCTAGCATTAATTACGATATTACAAAAAACTGGCATGTGTTGAATAAAGATGAACACTTGAAGGATATTGTGTGCATGGGCCCCTGGATAACATCTAAAAAGGCCAAATCATTGGGATACATACTCACGTCGATCCATTTTGACCCCTTGGAGAGGAAAGAATTGGTTGTTCAATTACACCAGATGCTTCATAAAATGCAGCTCGTTCAAGGCATGCTGACACGGACTGAATTGTAAGAGTTATCAGACCTTTGAGGGCCAAGAAATCACAATTAATGCCAGGATAACCTGCAACACGGACCATGCACCATATGTTTTGAAATGTTAATGTGACAATCTACATGTGGGGATTACCATCAATGCGCTAAAAATCAGGATCCTCCAGTACATGAGAGCAATCATGAATGGCGACAAAAATTACCCCCTGGCTTGTCACTATGAGCAGAATCATAAACGATCTCTTGCGACTTTTAAATACTACAGAATCATGCATGTCAGGGCCCACCCAAGGGTAGGAGATAGAGAGAAGGAGCTGCGAAGACAAGAGTTGCGATTAATACTGGCATTAAGAAGTGAAACTCCTTGGGGCCATAATGCAGATGACGAGCTATATATTCATCTGTGAAAATATTGAATTAAAAATTTGCCCTGTTGGAACCTTTTACGAAGAACAAATGTAATTGGTTTTGATGATGATGTATGATACATTAATTGCTCTTAACATATGAGATGGTTGCGCATAGTACTTTTTCTGTTATCAAATATATGACTGAGATCCTTTTAGACTAGGACAGTACCTAGAACCGAATATATAGTACTCCTGATATATTTATATAATCGCACCTTTGCACTTCCAGATCAAATAGATATTCGTGTATACACTTTTGCATTATGCACTTTTAAGTGAGAAACTGATTATGGACACTAACATGAAGTTGTAATATGCATGTCTTATGCACTTTAAATCAGATGTACTGTAAGGGGTAACATGCATGTACTTTTGAATAAGAGGACTAAGCATGAATAATTGTTGATTGGGAACAAGATGTGGTTTTTATAACATACACCCTAAATACCTCAGACAGAAACATTGTAAAAACATTGTAGATAGAAATGTATTTGCGCTTTTGAATGAGAAATTTGGGATGTTTAAAATGTTTGTTTGCATATATGCAGTTTGCACTTTAACCCCTTGGGCGCGGCCGCGATTCTGCACCTGTGCGGCACTTTTATTGAGTGGGCGGGTTCATGACGGCCTCCAGCCGTCATCAGCACACGCCCACCATGGTGCATGACGTCCGGGGGCCGTCATCAGCATGGAAGGGGTTAAGCATGAAATGCACTTTATGTCAAATGAACCATATGGGACCAAATATTCGCCATCTGGATAATTATCCTTAAATGATTCTTAATATACATCTTTAAATCTCAATAGTGCTCAAGGTCTGTCGGATTTGAGAAAGGACTAGAAGATAAAATGATTTACAGTGTCATATTTTACAAAGCCATGTTGAAAGCGTGTAGCCCAAATGAGTCAGCCGTATTTTTTTTTATTGTTTTGCACATGTTGTGAATATCAGCTTTCATGGAATAAATTGTAATAATGCATCACCAACCTTGCTGCGGAGGATTCTGTGCTGTGCAACCATGCCAGCAGTCTGTGTCTGTGTGTGTGTGTCTGTGTGTGTGTGTGTGTGTATATATTTATTTATTTATTTATAATTAAAAACACTAGAAATTCACTGAAAAAACCAAACATTAAAGTAATGTTATAGTACGGCCTTCTAATAATTTTAAAACTTTCATTTAAAATAACAAAAAAACACTGAGGTTTACCAGTTATAGTTTACTGAGTTAACTAGAACTAGCTTCCCAACATGTACTGCTCATGACCTCACATTTTATATCACCCGTTACATGCTCAATAACATCATTGATAACATCACTGATGACATCTCAAATGACATATTTGATTATGTGGATGATGGTTTTTTAACGTTATAAAAGATATTTTTACCAAGTCTAACAATAACATCATTTTAACCATTGTTTTTGTCAGTGAATTACTGGTGTTTTTTTAACTTATATTAAAACCTAATTACCTTGCCTAACTATAATGTCACTTTACCCTTTGTTTTTTTCAGTGAAACCTTTTGACGATGTGCCATAGGGGTTTGGATGCAAGGCCTGGACGCAGAGGCTGATCCAGTCTTGTATGTGACTAAAGTATCAAATTTAGACGTGTGTTTCTTGTGATCACAACAACATACAAAATTGTATTGCTTTATTTAGTGAGGCAATTTGATGCCTGTTCGATTCAATAAACTCAATAAACCAGATCAATTTGGCATAAGTTTGTTAATCATCAAAGATCAAAGGGCCAGATTCACAGAACTAACTTAAGACAAAATCCTAAACTTACTACTGTTGGTATTCACAGAAGTTAGGATTTTGTCTTAAGACAGACGTAAGACAGACTTAAGAAAGACTTAAGTTAGGATTCTGTCTTAAGTCTGTCTTAAGTCTGTCTTATGTCTGTCTTAAGACAAAATCCTAACTTCTGTGAATACCAAAAGTAGTAAGTTTAGGATTTTGTCTTAAGTTAGTTCTGTGAATCAGCCCCAAAGACTGTATATATATATATATATATATATATTTATATATATATATATATATATATATTACCTACTGGCGGTCGCCAGTAGGTAGTTATAGTTAGGACCTAGTTTCCATAGGAAATCCGCAACATTCTATTGGGAATAACTTTGGCGCCGGTGGATGAATGTTCGCGAATTTCTCAAATTAGGTGGCCAGCTCCGCTCCGCTCCTTCCCTGACAATTTGGGGGGGATTCGTTAAGCGGGGGCCGAGATAAAAGGGGGGTCCCAAAACGTGTTTTCCCCATGTTAATTTCCATAGGGCGGTTGGACTCACTTTTAGCCCGAACGGCTGAATGGATTCCCACGAAACTTGGCAAAATTGTAGGGACTGGTAGCCCGATGTGCCTTTGCTATGTCTCAAGATATGTGCTCCAGAGGATTTTGAGTAATTTAGGTTCAAAAAAATATATATATCTATAAGCGCGCCCCGGTACGCGCACCGGGGAGCGCACCCGGCGCGTAACGCGAGTTCGCGCGCGGAAAGCTGATTGGCTCTCGGGTGTCTGTCAACATTCCAAACAGTCCGGAGCGGCCGCCATCTTGTGTCTCGGTAGGAGCGAGACACAAGAGGTGGCAAAAACAAAGGGGGAAATGACTATAAGGGGGCAGGGTAGACCCCCCCAGACCCTCCAGGTTTGATGTGGGGGCCATAAAAGGTCCCCGCGGGGCAAAAAATAATAATTTTTTTTCCCGATTTTCACGGGGGGAGCGCCCGGTACGCGCACCGGGGAGCGTACCACGGGGAAAACCCATTGAAACAGTAAAATAATAATTTAAAGTGCTTAGAGGTAGGGTAGCTTTGAATAGAGTTGTTGTGTTGTGTGGGTGATTTAAGTACCAACATGTAGGTACCAATGCAGAGTCTTAAATTCAATGTACACCTTTTTTTCTGTAGATATCTTGCATGTTGTTACAGAAGTTATTGTGGTATATGGAATCCATACCATAGTGTGTCAGGAAAGCAGAAACAGAT
Organism: Lissotriton helveticus; assembly: GCF_964261635.1. Classification (NCBI taxonomy): domain Eukaryota; kingdom Metazoa; phylum Chordata; class Amphibia; order Caudata; family Salamandridae; genus Lissotriton; species Lissotriton helveticus. Next base: position 263,538,127 of record NC_136058.1, read on the forward strand.
CCTTTAAGCACTCCCTGAGAATACCTAGGGGATCATGGGTAGTCTACCCTGCTCCCTTATGATGTTTTAAAATGTGGGGGTGATTTAAGTACCAACATGTAGGTACCAATGCAGAGTCTTAAATTCAATGTACACCTTTTTTTCTGTAGATATCTTGCATGTTGTTACAGAAGTTATTGTGGTATATGGAATCCATACCATAGTCTGTCAGGAAAGCAGAAACAGATCCTTTAAGCACTCCCTGAGAAGACCTAGGGGATCATGGGTAGTCTACCCTGCTCCCTTATGATGTTTTAAAATTGCACAGTATACTGTAAGTTTCACTTTATACTATAATATAAACATAATCATTTTGGTAGTACTTCATGAATTACATATAAAAATGAATAATGTCTCAAACAATTTTCGATTAATAAATATAAATTTATTCTTCTGATTCTTTTTCAAAATTTAATAAAACTTCTAACATTATATTGTCTGGAATTTCTTCATAATTATCATTGCATGATTCAATTTGTTCCAATCAGTCAATTAATTGTTGGTCTATAGAGTCATCCATGAAATTCAAGACATCGTTTTTTTCATCTGGATTGTTTTCAATCTTTACTTCGAAAGAAATAACATTGGATTGTTGTTGTTGTTTTTCTTCCATTTTCTTTCTGTAAATTGTATAAAAAATAACTTTATCAGTTGAGTTAGGGTACTTTTGGGTTTAAGTTCAGACAGGTATTTCTGAGTTTTTAACAGTGAAGTAAATTTTCGGCAGTGTATGGTTTCAGGCAGGAAGTAGAACTATTAAAAAGTGCATGTAATGAAACCTAAGTAAATTCATAATTATACCAGAGAAGCCTAACTCAATCCATAACTATTACAGAGAAGCCTATCTCAATCTATAACTATTACAGAGGGATAGTATATAACTATCAGAAAATGTTTTCCCAAATTAACTTAAAGTGCACAGCATACTTCCCTTTCCAAATTAACAACTTACCTTTGTGAAAGCAGTTGAAGTTTTCAGTGAAAATCCTTTTCAAATGTACTTCAGGAAGTACTAGTCAAAATGGCTGTGTTTCCCTCTCTTTTTTTATATATATTCATGTACATAACCAATCAAATGTCAGAACATAAAAGTACAAAATGTAAGTAACATTTTAATTGGTTGTAATTTCTAACACTTTCATATGTGTTTTTGTCATGTAATTTACCTCAGGATATTTAGACAGGGCTATAGCCTAAATGGCTGAATGGAATATCACCAACTTTGGGAAAATGGTAGGGACTGGTATGTAGTATGGCCTATTCTATATATGGTGAACATCTCTACAGAGGTTTTTATGTAAATTACCTTTTAAATTTTTTTGGTAGCGCTTACCGGTGAGCGCACCGGCAGCGCTACGGAAGTCCTCCATCTTGTGTTTCGGAAGAATTGAGACAGAAGATGGAGGACAAACAACGTTGGGAATGGGTAAAAGGGGGCACGGTAGACACCCCCTGACCCCCTAGGTTTTCTGAGGGGGCTTAGGAGGCCCATATAGGCCAAAAAAAAATTCACGGGGGGGAGCGCCCGGTACGCGTACCGTGGAGAGTACCGGGGAGCGTACTTTGGTGAAAAACAGTGAAAAAAGTTAGAGTAAAGTAATCATTTTGAGTGATCAGAGGTAGGGTAGCCCTGAAAAGAGCTTTTGGGTTCTGTGGATGATTTAGGTACCTACAAGTAGGTTCCAATGCACAGTCTTAAATTCAGGAGGAATATTCTATTCCCCTCATCTGAGAAGTGCACACCATCTCCTCTGTAGATATCTTGCATGTTGTAACGCAAGTTATTGTTGTATATTGAACCCATTCCATAGTCTCTCATGTAAGCAGAAACAGATTTATTCAAATGTTTCAGTGCTTTCTCAAATTGTGGACAAAATTGGTTGGACCACTTCCATTTCTGTCTTTGGCATATATTGGAATATACCAAGGCAGTTTGTGGAAAAAGTGTCATCAATTGCCCAAAGGTGTCCTTTAAAACCATTTCCAGACCTACCCCAGTCAAAGTGCCTAGGTCATTTCCACCACAGTGCAAAATTATAAGGTCAGGGTGTGGCAGATGGTGAAAGGTTTTCACCAATGGTATCAATTGATGACATCTCAATCCTCTTTGGCCAATCCATTTGATGTGCACATTTGGTAAATCAAGGTTGTGAAAATTTCTGAGAGCTGCATACCTTTGAGCCCAGTGGATGTAGCAATGTCCAATAATCCAGACAGAATACATGGTGAGAGGAGGTTCTGGTGCAGTCAGATGAAGTGTAGGAATAAAATGGCAGTTGGAACAGTAGGAGTTTGCAAAAAAAAAATCTGTGGAGTTTCAGTGCTGTTGAATCACAAGCAATGATTGGTGGATTCAGATAGTTGAAAACTGAAAGTTAGGGTGAATGGTTCTGTTCTGTGAAAGAAGTAATTTGAATGGTTAAGAAAAAGTCATTAAAAGAAAGATTGCACCTGATAAGCTGGTGTATTGAGAGGTCAAACATCCTTGCTGAGTTCATTTGCAACATTGTAGAATAAACTTTTAACCCTGAGAGCTCAGTGAGGAGGGAGTTGCTATGGTAACATGTAGAAAGGGCTGAGGGGGGGAAGGGTGTTGGTTTGAAAATAGAGAGGGAAGAGTTTTAATTGGTTAACATGAGGGATATGTGTGTAGAATTAGAGGTTTTCTGTGCCATTCATGGTTGCAGTGCCTGGAGTACATACCTTTTGCTCTGCTAAAGAAATATTGGTGTGTGTTTCTGACACTGTTCTCAATCTCCCAAAGCATTTGTAAAGGTGAGTTATAATTCATTCAATATAGATAGAGAGTTCAGATTAGGAAGCACATTGAGCTTCTTTGCTGTTGGTTTGTGTGATGCTTTTTGAAAATGCATGGTATCAATATTTGCAAGATAGAGGATTTGTATTTTGTGAAATAGTGAGGTTTTAGTAGTGACATTGAATGCTTGTACATAGGACCTGCGCTCTGTTTCTAAAATGTTATTTAAAAAACGATTTTAGGGCAAATCAATGGGTTTCAGTAGTGAAATTGAATGCTTGTACATAGGACCTGTGCTCTGTTTCTAAAATGTTATTTAAAAAACGAATTTAGGGCAAATCAATGGGTTTCAGTAGTGTAATTGAATGTTTGTACATAGGACCTGCGCTCTGTTTCTACAATGTTATTCAAAAAACGATTTTAGGGCAAATCAATGGGTTTAAGTAGTGAAAATGAATGCTTGTACATAGGACCTGCGCTCTGTTTCTAAAATGTTATTTAAAAAACAATTTTAGGGCAATTCAATGGGTTTCAGTAGTGAAATTGAATGCTTGTACATAGGACCTGCGCTCGGTTTCTAAAATGTTATTGAAAAATGATTTTGGGGCAAATCAATGGCTTTTACATTTTTAAGAAGGAATAAATAGTGTGTGCATGATTACATAAAAATATTTGAACCTTTCACAATCATGTCACCTGTGTTACCTCAGATTAGGAAGCACACTGAGCTTCTTTGCTGTTGGTTTGTGTCATTTTTTGGGTAATGCTTGGTAGGAATGCTTGCAAGAGAGAGGAAATGTATTTTGTAAAGTAGTGAGTTTTCAGTACTGAAATGGAATGCTTGTACATAGGACCTGCGCTCTGTTTCTAAAATGTTATTCAAAAATCGATTTTGGGGCAAATCAATGGCTTTTACATTTTTGAGAAGGAATAAATAGTGTGTGCATGATTACATAAAAATATTTGAACCTTTCACAATCATGTCACCTGTGTTACCTCAGATTAGGAAGCAGACTGAGCTTCTTTGCTGTTGGTTTGTGTCATGCTTTTTGATAATGCTTGGTATCTACATTTGCAAGATAGAGGATTTTTATTTTGTGAAATACTGAGGTTTCAGTAGTGAAGTTGAATGCTTGTACATAGGACCTGCGCTCTGTTTCTAAAATGTTATTAAAAAAACGATTTTGGTGTAAATCAATGGCTTTAACATTTTTGAGAAGTCAAGTCAAGTCAAGTTTGAATTTATATAGCGCACTACTCACCCAGAGGGTCTCAAGGCGCTTGAGGGGGGGGGAGCTTTACTTATCAAATATCCAAGTTTTAAGTTGTTTCCTGAAGGAGAGGTGGTTCTGTGTGAGGCGGAGGTGGGTGGGGAGGGAATTCCAGGTCTTGGCCGCTAAGTAGGAGAAGGATCTTCCTCCCAGTGTGGATCTTTGGATGCGTGGAATTGCGGCGAGGGCTTGATTGGACGATCGAAGTTGGCGGGTGGGGGTGTAGAAGGACAGGCGCGTGGAATAATAGTGTGTGCATGAATACATAAAAATATTTGAACCTTTCACAATCATGTCACCTGTGTTTCCTCAAATTAGGAAGTGGATTGTGCAGATGAGGCGAGGCATGTCCAGGGGTGCAAAGGAGTTGAGGCCTGTGTCCATGAGTGCAATGGAGAGGACTTACCTCCTCTGACCCTTAGACAAGCATTATCTAATCTGTGCCCCTTGGACAGACCTCAATACATTGAGTATAATTGATGGTAACAGGGTGCAGATGAGATGAGGCGTGTCCAGGGGTGTAGATTAACTGAGGCCTGTCTAATGGTGCAGATGTGTTGAGGTCTATTCAGGGTTGCAGATGAGGTGAGGATTGTCCAGGGGTGCAAAGGAAGTGATGCCTGTGTTGAAGAGTGTAGTGGAAGAGAGGTCTGTCCAGGGGTGGAAAGAAGGTGAGGGCTGTGTGTAAGAGTGTAGTGGGGGATAGGCTCCATAAAGTCCAGTCCAGTGCACTCTTAGACACCAGTCTCACCACATATGCTCCCCAGGACAGGCCTTACCTCATGTGTACAATCTGCTTACTAATCTGAGGAAACACAGGTGATATGATTGTGAAATGTCTTCTGTCCAATAAGCTACGTAACTGTATAGTCAGAAGTAGCACGATTGTGGGAACCCACAGCCAGGTAGTGAGGGTTGAATGTAGTAAGGGAAATGACTTGGTCCTGGTAAATTTTTATAATAACATCTTTGATGCCTCCAGAGGGAACATCCTATTCCCCCTGGAAAAGGAAATTTTAAGGGTTCTGGGCATCTCCAATAGAAGGGCAGACGTTCTATGGGCTGGGGATTTTAATCTCCAGCCATGCCATCTATCAAAAGGAAATCCCTGCGGCCTTGGAATGGTGATGGCTAATCACCGGGGGAGTGCGGGAGAGAGTGAGGATTTTCTTCACTTCCCACATTGCCATTATGGTTCAATCTTAAACAAACTGTTAATTAAATTTGACCTACACCTGTTAAGCTGTAACAAAAACAGTTTGAATGTTACTTGTCCTACCTTTACAGGGAGGGATGCTGGGACATTCATAGACCATATTCTGTTCTCCAGCACAGGAGACTTCATAAACCTGTGTATCAGAGAGGAAAGTCTAAGTGACCACAACAGCATCTGCGTTACCCTTCCGGGACGAGGTGCTACACTAGTGACTGGAGAAACTTGTTCCACTGATTTAGTACCCATTAGACCAAATGGTCTGAGGATCAGATGGTCTGGAACAAACTCTATGGCCAAACAGAGGGAGGTCATAATTAGTTGTAAAACGGAAATTAGTTACTGTTTTAAAAATGTTATTAACCCTGACTTCCTATTGTCACAATTTATCAATATTAACACCATTATAGAAGGTATTTCTACCAAGACATCCCCATCTAATAGAGCTATAAAGCGGGGATGGTTTGATAAAGCCTGCACAATCGCCCTAAAGGAATTGAAGAAGGTACTATGCATCAAACCCCGAGACAGTAATGGAATAAAACAATTAAGGGTCAACTACAAAATGGCAATTTTTAATAGGAAAAAGGTTTTACAAAGTGAAGCTTGGGATAAGCTAAAGGAAGCAGCTGAGACCAAAAACTGTAAATTTTATTGGGAAACAATTAACAGCCCCTTTCTAAATACTGATGGTATCCCGGAAATAACTTCCTACGTTGCATGCAATGACTGGATCACTCATTTTACTAGTATTTTTAACCCAGAGGGGACACCCCTAGTTGTATCAGCTAGTGAGGCTTCATCCTGGATACCTCTACCCCTGGGAATAACCCTGGAGGAGGGTCATGATGGGCTCTCCAAAAGCAAGGGGGGGGAAGGCCCCGGGCCCAGATGGGGTCCCCATTGATCTATTAAAAGCAGAACCGAATTTGTGGGCTCCTATTTTGGTGAGGACTTTTAACTGTGCGGCAGAAGGTAACATCCCTCCCTCCTGGGGCCAATCAGTTATTATTCCCCTATTCAAAAAAGGTAGCAAATCTGAGGCTTCCAATTATCGTCCTATTTCTTTGCTGGACGCCTCAGTAAAGGTCATGAGCAGAATTCTGCTCAAAAGGCTAGAAACCTGGGCAACAGACTCGAATATTTTAACAAAAGTGCAATATGGCTTAAGGAAAGGCATGGGCACTCTGGAGCAATGCGTAAATTTGGACCTCATTTTTTTTTTTTTTTTATAATTTTATTTTTGTTGTTGCTGTCACATGGTATACAGTAACGTACATTAGATCTTTGGTGCAGCGTCAACATTCAGCTGCCATAATCAGTAAAGCAACTTTTTTAATATTTCACCCCCCCAACTGCAACTTGCTACTTTCAGGGTAACTCCACGAGTCCTAGCAATGGTCTACATCAACATCAGAGTGCCCAAATGCAACTACCAGGTCTCGGTCCAGATATACAGTTCAGTAAGGGCATCTGTGGGCAGGTTTCCAAGGTTCTGTAGCATTCATTGTCTCCACATCACACTCCCCCCTCCCTTCCATCAATCCAGACCTTCGTCATCCTCTGAGCTGTCCCCATCCCCTTCCTCGGGCAGTGGCTCACATAGGTCTCCCCTATACTTGTTCCAAGGTGACCAAATCCCGTTCCATTTCCGAGGATTATGTCTCTGCTGATATACTGCCCGCTCGGTCAGCATAGTCATATCCATATTTCTGCACCACTGCGCCAGTGTCGGTGTATCTTGTGCCCCCCAGTTTTTCGCGATGTCGCGTTTCGCCAGCATTACCCCTATGACCACCCACCTCTTCGCATGCAGTGAAAGATCCGTTGGGCCCCACACATTCAGGAGGCAGATCCTGGGGTCTGGTGTAAATGGGTTCTGTAGGGTCTGACCGATCGTGCGCGTGACACGCCGCCAGTAATCCTGTATATGTGGACACGTCCATATAGTGTGGTATAGCGTACCCTCCTCCCCGCAGCTTCTCAGGCAGTGTGGGTGTTCAGCTCTATGTATTTTATATAGTGTCGTGCGGGTGTAGTAGACCCTGTGCAGCACTTTGAACTGGATCAGTCGGAATCGAGTGGAAATACCCGCCTCCTTGGGCGAAGCCAGGGCCGCATTCCAGTCAGCTTCATCTAGGTCCCCTATCTCGTCCTCCCAGTACTCCTTTAGCTTCCCCAGGGGGTCCGGCAGGTTATGCATGAGTTTCCGATAAGTGAGGGAGGTAGCCCCGGCCTCCATGTAGTCCGTCAGCAAACGGTCCTCTAACGGAGCCGACTCCGGAAGCGTCGCCCCAGTGTCTAGCACCGACAGGAGTGCGTGCCTAATTTGTATGTACCTGTACGTTTCGGTCTCCGCAAGGTTGTATTGTTCCCTTAGGGCCGTGAAGGAGAGCACACCCTCCCTGGTCCACAGATCACCCACCGTGGAGATCCCAATGTTGTCCCATTGGTCGAACCCCCTAGAGCTGCGCAGGTTACCGAGGGCCTTGGCGTCCCATAGTGGCGTGAGCCTGGTGATCACTCCCTCCCATCCCAGCCGTCTCTGAGCTTTGTGCCATAAGGCTACAGTGTGTTTGGTAGGCCCCTCTAACTTCCTCACCATCCCTTTGTTATAGAGTGGGGCTAGCAGGGTGGACAAGCCTAGTTGGTGTCTATCCGCCCTGAACGCTGGGTCGTCTTGCGCTGCGTGGATCCACTGGTTAATCACCTTAAGGTGAGCCGCCCAGTAGTATAGTTCAAGGTTGGGGAGTGCTATCCCACCGCTATACCAGTCTCTGGTTAGTTTCAACTGTGCGACCCGGGCCGGTTTGTCTCCCCACAGAAGAGTGGACAGTTGAGCCGAGACGTGGCGGAAGAATGACACGGGAACCATTGCCGGCGTGTTTTCCAGAACATAAAGGAAGCGAGGTAGCGCCAGCATCTTAAAGAGTGCCGCTCTACCTAGCAGTGTTAAGGGGAGATTTTTCCAAAGGCGCACATCAGTCTTCAATTTGTCCAGCTGTGGCTTAAGATTCAGGTCAAGGAAGGTCGAGTGCTCCCTTGTGATCCGTATCCCTAGGTATTTGAAGGCGAAACGTTCCACGAGTAATTGGCAATCTTCAGGCAGTATTGGAAGGTCGCCCTTTATCATATATATCACGGATTTGGACCAGTTGAGCTTATAGCCTGAGGCCGTACCGTGGCTTTCACATAGTGCCAGTAAAACCGGGATACCATTCGTGAGGTCCGTAAGGTAGACGAGCATGTCGTCGGCATATAGGGAAACCCTATCCTCGCCTCCACCTTCCCATGGTATACCTTTCAGCAGCTGGGTGGTTCTGAGGATCGTGGCCAAGGGTTCTAGCACTAAGGCAAACAGTAGTGGCGAGAGTGGGCATCCCTGTCTCGTGCCCCTTGCCAACGGAAACTCCCTTGATATGTGTCCGTTCGCGGTCACTCTAGCCATGGGTTCGGTGTATAGCAGTCTGACCCATGATATGAACGTTGGGCCGATACCCATGTGTTCCAGGACCGCAAAGAGATAGCGCCACTCCACCATATCAAACGCCATTTTGGCATCAAGCGACAGTACTGCTGCCGCTTCCTCCAACTGCGGGGCTCGGGCCAATACCCCATGCAGCCGTCGCAAGTTCAGCGCCGTACTGCGGTGTGGCATAAAGCCCGACTGGTCCGGGTGTATAAGGTGCGCCAGATGGGGCAGTAGCCTGGTGGCCAACAGTTTCGCCAGGATTTTACTCTCGGCGTTAAGGAGGGAGATCGGGCGATAGGATTCGCACTCCTCAGGGGGTTTGCCAGGCTTAGGTATTGCGACTATTGTGGCCGTGCGCTGATCAGGGGGCAGTCGTCCCCGTCCCCTGCACTCCCGAAACACATCGAGCAACGGCGCGGACAGTGTCTCGGACATGAGTTTGTACCATTCTATTGGCACACCATTGGGGCCCAGTGCTTTCCCGGGGTGTATCGCTGCTATGGCTGCCTGTAGTTCCTCCTCCGTTAGATCGGAGTCGAGCTCGTCCCGTTGGTCTGGGGAGAGAGTGTGGGTCGGCACTCCCACAAGGGAGCCCTCCGCCATTTCCCGTGTGACCTCATAGTCAGGGGAGTATATAGAGTGGAAATGGTCAGCTAGGAGTTCCACTATTTGTGCCGGACTGGTATGTACCTCACCCTGAGAGTCCCTCAGTTGCAATATCGCCCGTTGGCCTCCCCGCGCCCTCTCCAACCATGCCAGGAGCTTCCCAGCCTTATCGCCTATGTCGTACACCCTGCTCGCCGTTGCGGACATATTGTCTCGCACTCTGCGGCGCAGAAAGTCGGAATGACTCTGCTGGGCCATTCGGAGTGTGTGCTGGGTGTCTCCAGTCGGGTTCCCCTCGTGTTCTCGTGTTGCCTTATCCAGTTGTTCCTCCAGGTCTGTTAGTTCCTGACGTTGTGTGCGTCTGTGTTGTGCGATCACCGAGATTGCCTGTCCGCGGAGGACTGTCTTGTAGGCCTCCCACAGAATAGTGGGCGACTCCACCGACCCCACATTCTCTGCAAAGTAAGACCGTGTGCTTTTCCTCAAGGCCCTGGACACGCCCGGTTCTTTAAGGTAACCCGGGTAAATAGGGTAAAGTCGTCTGCGGGCTTGACTCTGACCGGACAGAGTCAGTGTAAGCGGGGAGTGGTCAGAGATCCCTCTCGGCCTAATTTGGGAGTCAGTGAAAGCGAGGAGTCCCCCCCCCAGCGTCAGGAAATAGTCTATCCGCGACAGGCTGTCATGGACTGTGGAATGGTATGTATATTGCCTATCATCTGGGTGTATCCCGCCTCCACACATCCACTAAACCCTGCGCTTCCATGAAGTCACGCAATTTGGAGGGCCCTGGTGTACGCATGCGCGTCGGGTGGCGGTCTAGAGAGTCCAGTGCCACAGCATTGAAATCTCCCCCCATAACAAGATCCCCTTCAGGAAGATCTAACAAGAATTTCCCTAGTTCCGGAAAAGCTATATTGTGTAGCGCTGGTGGGATGTAAACTGAGACCACATTCAGTGGCTTTCCCTCCCACTGGCCGTGTATCGCCGCAAAACGCCCCTGTGTGTCTGTTGCCGTTGATTGGACTATGAACCTGGATGAGCGATGAATCAATATCCCGGAGCCCCGGGACCCCTTTGTGAACCCAGAGTGGACTATCATGCAATAACCTTTTCTGTCTAGGGCCTTCGTGGCTGAGCCGGTGAGGTGTGTCTCCTGCAGTAGGACCAGGGCGGGGTGTAGCCTCTTTATACTCTGCAAGACCAGCCCACGTTTAATCTTGTCGCCCAGGCCCCTTACGTTCCAGGACATGAGGAGTAGCGGGGACGCCTGCCCTACATTAGTGTCTTCCCCCATCCTGCGTGGGTGTATGGCCTGTGAATTTACGTTCGGGGACGACCATGAGGTCCGTGCAATGCCCCTGTGTGTTGCATTGTGACAATACCACCCTATACTCGTGTGCCCTTTTGTAGCAACTCTGCCCCTGTGTAGAAACTAAAAACCAAAACTCCCTTCTACCCCCAACTTCCCCCCTCCCTGCCCCCCTGCTCAACGGACTCAGAACTGCCCGCCCCCCCAACTCAGCAGAGTGCCTGATCCCGCCCCATAACATAGTACTTGCTCGCTGGGGTGAAGGTTTCTCCGTGGTCAGCGGCCCCCTTCTTCAGCTGCGGAGGCCTTTCCGCCCAGTGTCCAAGGCGGCGTTGCCTTTACATACCAACGTCCGTTCAGTCGGACCATGGCTGTGACTTATTGATCCCCGTTTACATTGTCCTCCTGACGGTCGGATAAAGGGGAATGTATCTCTAGATCTTCGTCGTTGGCTTGTGAGTCTTGTCGGGAGCCAGCTGTACGGTGTTTGTTCTGTCTATTTGAGCGACGAGGGCCCGCTGTTCTCCAACCCTCCAGCCAATCCTGCGCCATCTCCGGGGATTCAAAAAACCAAGTCTTGTTGTCCGCTACGACCCGAAGCCTGGCCGGGAAGAGCATCGAGTACGGGATTTCTCTGGCTCTGAGTTCTTTTTTGACCTCAAAAAAGGTTCGCCTCCTCCGTGCCACCTCGGCCGTGTAGTCAGGAAAGAATGCCAGCGTCGCGTTCTGGATCTTAATGGGGGGCGAGTTCCTCGCCGCTTGTAGGATGGCGTCCCGGTCTCTGAAATTGAAGAGCCTCGCTATGATCGGTCTGGGGTTAGCTCCCGTCTTGGGGCGTCCCCCCGGTACCCGGTGCGCCCTTTCCACCGTGAAAAAGGCGGAAAGTCCTTTGGGCTTCAGGGTGTCTTTGATCAAACTCTCTACGTATAGGTCCATCGCCCTCGTGTCTTCCGATTCTGGCACACCAATAATACGGATGTTGTTCCGCCTCGAGCGCCCCTCCTGGTTGGACCTCATTTTTAATAAATATACTGTAGCTAAAAAGGGCAATCTTTTTTTATGTTTTGCTGACCTGAGCAGCGCGTTTGATTTAGTTGATCACGCCATTCTTTGGGAGGTTTTGTTAGAGTCAGGGGCACCGAAGGAAATTGTCCATTTTCTGGCCAGGCTTTACGAGAAACTTTCCTGTAAGGTTCGTTATGGTACCCTAGGTGAATGTACACCGTTCCTCAAAGTTTCAAGGGGAATTCGCCAGGGATGCGTATTGGCCCCTCTTTTATTTTCCCTTTTCATTAATTGTATTGATCGTAACCTGGCCGATATCCCAGCAGATGCTCCCCTGATAGGAGGTAAACCTGTCCCAATCTTACTATATGCGGATGACGCTGTTCTCTTATCCCGCACTCAGCTTGGGTTACAGCGACTAATTGATAGTTTTATGCTGTTTATTCAAAACAGGAGGCTCCGTGTGAATAAATCCAAGACCTATGTAATGTTGTGCGGGCAGGCTGTAAATAAACTGAAGCATAACTTTTTTTTGGATAGCAATAAGATGACACACGTTAAATCTTTTTGTTACTTGGGAATTACTTACACTAATGACGGGTCATGGACATCCGAGTTCGACAACATCAGACTGAAAATGTTGCGGTCTACCAGTAGTATATTCCGATTTGCATCCAAGCTTGGATCGAGAAGTATCCCAGATATGATCAATATATATAACATCCGTTGTGTTTCTTCTGCATTGTATGGGGCGGGCGTGTGGGGTCATACTGAAGGCCCTTCGCTCCAAAAAGACGAAAATAAGTTTTTAAAGAGACTGTTATGTGTCCCTCCTTCTGCCTCTGTACAACTAATTCACGATGAGGTAGGGATCGAGTTTATCTCTGACTTAGCAGCCGTTCGGCCACTCTTATTGTGGCGCTCTATTTGGGCTAAGCCAGAGACCCGATTCACTCAAGAGATTATCATTGATTGTATAGGATTGGATTACTCATTACGCATACAGTGGTTGAAATACATTCATTTCTGGTACAAAACCTTATTTGAAATTGATGTTCTGCTTGACCCCGAATTGGCAGTTGCAATCCCCAAAAAAGAAATTAAACAAACATTTTTAAACTTTAAAAAGAATGAGCGAGATAAGGTGCATGGCAAGTTAGCCACCGTGAAGTTCTACAAGGAACTGAACTTAACCCCGGGGCTTCAAACCTACCTTGCGAACGTGTCCCGCCCCTCCCATCAATTTGTGCTAACCCGAGTTAGACTGGGTATTGTACATCACCTTGTTGCATTCCCAAACCAGAAAATAAGATCTGAAACTCCCTGCCCGTGCGACAACATTTCACGACAGAGCTGCTGTCATTTTCTACTTTTTTGTAAATTTTATCACTTTTTAAGGGTAAAGTATCTAAAACCCATCTTTTTAAAATATAATATCCGATCTTCAAAGAGCGCTCTAGTACTATTATCTTCCCTAGAGAACGTGGATATCTGTTTCTTTGCTGCTACTTTTATTTTAAAATGTACAGCTGCCAGGAATAGCTGCTATAACTTTATATATTCCTGTCTGTACATTAATGTCCTTGTTTATGCTGTATTATGCCCATAGTATGTAAACGTATGGTCCTTTTTACATATATCAAATTATCATTCCCGTGTTTGTCCGAGCCATATTTGATTTTTTGTTTTAAAATGTACAGCTGCCAGGAAAGCACTTGGTGTGATAAATATATTTATTCCTGTCTGTACATACATGACCTCTCTTATAGCTTTTTAGCTATGTTTTATATTTTTTTTATTATATTGTTGTCCAGTGTATGTCAGTATATGTTCCCTTGTATTACTCCTGAGTATATTTTGAGTCATTTTTAGAATTATTATATATGCAATGAATTGTTTTTAGTTGTTTTGCTTGTATGATTTGTATTTCTCAAATCGAATAAAAGCTTATGACTTGATTGTGAAATGTGCAAATATATTTTTTTAATCTTGCAGATACTATCTAATCCTTGTCAATAATGTAAAACCAATTCATGTGCCCGAAATATTATTTTAGAATTACATTTAAAAAAACAGAGATAAGGTCATATGTATAAGCATTATAGTGTTTATATCGTTTGCTTATTGTCATTGTTTTGTTGTTTGGTAATAGTGGTCTATAATGAGTTTTTTATTTTTTTTTTGTTTACCACAGATTGAAATCAAGATTTCAATAGTAGGGAAATATGCCCTCAAGGCAGAGGAGACGGAAAGATGCTAAGTGGAAAAAATCAAAAACAGTAACGGAATTAAAGCAGTCTCCTACAACAAATACTTCAAAAAACAGGAAAAAAGCTCCTGGTAAGACAACTAAGTCTTTCTTACGGAATATATGTAGATAAAAAAAAAAATGTTGGTCAGAATGTGGATAAAGAGAAGGAGAGAGCAAATTTGAAAAGGGAGGAGAGGCCCCCCAAAAATGTTACTACTGGAGCAGGAGAGAATAATATGTATAGGAATAGAAGGCAGAATCAATTTAGGGACATTCGTAAACGAATGTTTCGCAATAGGGTGGTTTTAAATTTGTTAAAAAACATTAGGAAAGGTAAACAGAGAGCTGCTTTTTATAAGAAAAAGAAAAGTGTAGAGAAGATTGTTGATCAGGCTTTTGAAGTTAAGAAAAAATTATTTATTTTAATAATCAATAGAATTAGGACACTTAACAAGACAATTGATGTTTTCAAATCAAAGAGTAGATGCAAAAGAGTAATTAATCGGACTAATTTTTGTAAAGTTTTTTCTGGAGAATGGATGCATAGTTCAAGTTGTGAGCCATTTTTTAATGAGGAGAGTTACTTCCAGGAGAATGATTTGGTGCATGCAGTTGACACCAGTGGTCGAGCATATGAGGTGAAAGACGGTTGTCCGATTGAAAAAGAGAAACTTGTGCCTAGAGAAGCAGAAGAGGTGTTAGCTGATGAAGTTTTAGGGAGGCGTACTAAGGGTCCAGTGTACACTTGGAAGTGTAGTAGTATTTGTAGTGTGCGACAGGATTCAATTGATGTGCTTCGTAATTTCTTACGTACATATAGTAAGAAAAGTCTAAAACAGAAAATGAAGATGTTGCAAGACTTAGATCCTTGCAAAGTGAGAGAAAACACAGGTTTGCAAGGGCATTCACTGGTTTGTCTTTCTAGAAAAGTCTGTCAGAGTGTTTTTCATCATTTTAGGATGTTAGCAGTGCATCATAACAAAATGAGGAAATTAGTGAGAAGGTTGTATTATGCAAAAAGTCCAGCACTTAAGCTTAAACAGTTAAATAGTGCTCTTTTGCATGGAACTGAATTAGATGTGAAGAAGATTTGTGAAGAAATTGAGATTTGTTATTTTTGTGAAAAAGAGGACAGTGTAGAAATTGACACAGTAATACAAGGTAATGTGGAAGACAATGTACAGATTTCAGGTACAGAAATGTTTGACCAGGAAATTACCAGGTTTAAGGTGAAATCAAGTGAAAGGCCTAATTTTACTTGTGTGTGTTGTCGACGAACTCATTATAAGCATCAAACTAGATTAGTTGATTTATACGTAAAAAGTGAAAAGATAAATAATTATGAGTGGAAGGATTTTGCAACTTATTTGTGGGTGGACAATTCTTTTGATTTGAGTTCTGATCAGCATATTTGTAAATATTGTTATAATAAATTAAATCAAAACAGAATGCCTGCTAGAGCTGTTCATAATAATCTTGAGTTGGTAGACATTCCTCCTGAATTGATGGATTTAAATACATATGAGTCTATTTTGATTCAATGTGTCCATCCTTTTCAGGCAATTGCTCACATAGAGCCTAAGATAGGGAAATTGCCTCCTTCAGATTTACAAAGAGGATTAAAGGGAAGAGTTGTTTATTTGCCTCTAGATTTCAAGAAAAATATTGATACAATTGGTGTAGAGAAAGTGGGAGAGGAACCTCTGGTTATTCTAGTTAATTGGGTTCCGACAAAGAGTAAGAAAATCTGGCAAGATTTAGTGGATGTTAGGAAAGTCAAAAAGGCAACGTTGTATTTGGTCAAAAACAATGAGTACTACAAACATGTATGTGTTGGAGCAGAGGAAACAGCTGCAGATGAAGACAGTGATTGTTCAGCTGGCCAAATTGAACAAGCATTTACAATGCAACGGTTTCGCCTTTGGAAAAGTTTGAGCTATTGGCATTGTAAATGACAACATTTGTATTTATGTGTTGGTTTTGAAAACAGATAAATAAATGGCATTGTCATTTACATTGCAAATAGCGAAACCGTTGCATTGTAAATGCTTGTTGTTGCTTTTGCATTCCAGCTCGAAATGATTTAATCGCTTCCATGCTTACAATTATGAAAATGTCATTCCAGTTTGCAGCTGCATCGTCCATTTTACATCAGTGTAATACATATACATGTTACGCTCACATCACACAACTATTTGTGATCTCTCTACCTACCACATTCCAGGCACTATGAAACAGGACATGTCTGGAATTACACAGTGTGATTCAGAGGATAACAAAAACGGCATGAGACACTTGATTTACATGCAGCAACATTTTGCTTTTGCTGTCTGTTTGCTTTCTGTTCTCCACTGTGGCCATGTATGCATGCATCCGCTTCTTTTACCCGGTCTACTGTCAGCTGTACTGTGCTACCAAAACACATTTGCCCTGGTTAAGTTGGCCCCCAAAAAACACTCTTCTACCTGCTGCATCAAATGTGCCACATCTTGCTGCATAGGCGTCTTTTCCTGCGAGACCACTGCCGATCTCTGAAGACATACAGCTCCAAGCAGCCTCCAGGGGGTTTGATGGCAGAGTTAGCCATCTGAGAAACGAAGTACGCATAACGGTTAAAGCCCGACGAAAAACCATATCTGTAAGCAATGGCCGAAGGGGCGCAGCTATTTTTGTGAAGATACAGGCGGAGCAGGACATAGAAGAAGGACTATGATTAGGAAAGCGCTGCATGTCAAAGAACGATTTGTCGTGTTGTAGAGGTCCTACGTGCTTAAACAGGAATAGGTGCCCACCACAAGGGCATATTTTTGTATAAAACTGTTATTCCGTTATAAACCAATGTTCAGTTTATTGAGACATTCAAAGTTCTATTTAATATTTAAATTCAATATTTTAACGTACTTAGTTAAAATGTGTTGTTTTAGAATCATTATATTGAATTGCTAAAATAATGCATGGACTAACATGGAACACATATATTAACACGCTACCCAGATCCGTTGCAATTCACTTGGAACACGTCAGGTCCCGGGCCGGCCAGCCAATCACAGCGCGGCCCGGGGAATGACGTCACGGGGGTGTCCCGGGCCGGCAGCCAATGACAGCGCGGCCCGGGACAAAAGGGTGGGGCTTAAAAAAGTCCGAGAAACGCCCCCGAATCGCGTTTTCTCGAGAAAGCGTGATTGACAGCCTCTGTCTCCCAATGGCTAGCCTCCATTTATGGAGCTAGCCAATGAGTGACAGAGGCTGAACGAAGCCCCATATGTAGGAACATGAGATTTCTCCTGGGCGGAGCTAGTGCTCCGGCCCAGGCGAAACCTAAAAAGCAGCCGCCGCCGCCAGTGGCTGAAGAGGGTCCAAGGGCTTGGGTCAGCATTGCCTTAACCTGCCCTTGTAGGTTTCAGGGAGCTATTGTGCCTGAATACATTGAAAGTACTTACTAGCACTAGCCCCCTCCCTTCTGCTGATACAAAGATGCCGCCCCATGAGGGACAGACGGGTGATTCGACTGTCTGCCTGTAGGTAAAGCCCCCCCACCTTAACACCCATCTAACCCCTCCCTTGTTAGTACACTTAGACGGAGTTTAGAGGCCGGATTCACAAAGTTTGGAGGTGTGCGTAACTTAGGCCAGACGTAAGTGGAGTCCCTCATACAGGCTCAGAACTCAGGACATTTTATACCTCAATAGGAGCTCTGAGGAACTTTGCAATTTCGACGAACCCGTAAATTTAGGCCATTTCAGGTGTATTATATCACCCGTCACAGCCACGAGTCACACACGGGCTAAAAAAGAACTGAGAATGGTGGCCCTTTGTGTTAAACAACACACCTTTGGCGGCTTTCAAACATCACACTGCTAATACAGCTATGTACATCTGAATAACAGTCATGAGAACTGCATTTCCCTAAAAAGTAAGTTAAGTAAACAACTCAGATTATGTAACAAACAAATCCGACAATCTACTTACAAAAACGACAGGTTGCTTGGCGGTACACTTCAAATGAATCCCAAAGTCACGGGTTTACACGAAGTGTTGTGAAAAGAACTTTCTTCCGTGGCTAAATAATAAAACAAAACTTTGTATTAATGGTAAACATAATACAAAGGACGCATTGACACACTAGGCGCATTTAAGAATTTAAGATGCACTTACACAAAGACGAAAACTGGAAAGAGCCCGAGTGCCACAGGACACGTCTCTGGTCTCATGAACGAGGCGCCGTCCTGAGCAGGGGCGTGTGTGGAGTTTAAATGAGGAAACAGAAAGAAATGTAAAGCCTGTACTTTGTTCACAGCAAGCAATGACGTGTACCCTGGCAACCAACGAGGCAGTCCTGGTGTGAATGGGAAGGTAGCGCCGAAATCCAAAGTGAGGTGCTACTAGCGCTGCTTGTTGTAAAGATGGCAGACGGCGCCTCCTTTCATCCCGTCTGATATGTAAATGTCGGCGGCGCCAGTGACCTGCAGAGGTCAGGTGGATGCAGCGACATGGAGTTGTTGAAAGTGTGAATGTGTCTGAGGCTTTTCAAAGGAAGGGACCGCCCTGCAGGGTGTGGCGGCCTGGCCTGAGTTAAAGTATGGAGGGGGGGTGGCGACCTGTCTTTGAGTTAAAGTCTGGTATGTGTGGGGGGGGGCTGATGTAAGCAGTAAGAGCGATGCAAAATCCAAGGGTTTGTGTGATGTGTTTGAGCTTGCAATGGCAATTTTAAAACATCCCTGTAATAAAGTTTGTTAACGTTCTTCCCGCTAAAGACATCGAGTGCATATAATGTAAAGAACATATATGGGTAGAAAGATTTATTCTACGTTTCCACATCATGGCTGCAGGAGCCGTCAATGGTGTGTGTTTCTTTCAGCGCGAGGCGCACGTTCATATTTAAGACATGTGTGACGCTGCGGCAGCTCCAGACTTAAAAGGGCTTCTGTGCGCTTTTTATCTTTCTGTTAATGGCAAAGCCCACGAGCAGCCTTGGCGTTACAAATGCATCAAAACAACAGCTGTGGAGATCAAGCAAACACTCTCGACACTGCTCATCACTGCTGATTTTTACAAACTGTAACTGAGGATAGAAAATGAAAGGAAGCCCTATTGGCTTTATGCTAAATATATCCAATCTCAAAAATAGATGTATACGTTTTTTATCAATTGCATTACCGCCAGATAAAAAATGCAGTTACCCACTAACCACACTTTTGGTCTTACAAGCATTTCTGGATATATAAACACATTCCCCTCAATGTAGTTCGTGATGTTCAACACACAGCGCCCACGCTACCCAGATCCGTTGCAATTCACTTGGAACACGTCAGGTCCCGGGCCGGCCAGCCAATCACAGCGCGGCCCGGGGAATGACGTCACGGGGGTGTCCCGGGCCGGCAGCCAATGACAACGCGGCCCGGGACAAAGGGGCGGGGCTTAAAAAAAGTCAGAGAAACGCCCCCGAATCGCGTTTTCTCGAGAAAGCGTGATTGACAGCCTCTGTCTCCCAATGGCTAGCCTCCATTTATGGAGCTAGCCAATGAGTGACAGAGGCTGAACGAAGCCCCATATGTAGGAACATGAGATTTCTCCTGGGCGGAGCTAGTGCTCCGGCCCAGGCGAAACCTAAAAAGTTGATGTGTCTACAAGTGAAGAAATATATGAACATTATACTGTTCATCCTTTGCATTCCAAAGAAGTAATGGGGAATGCAATTGACTTGTTTCAAATGAAATCAGCAAAAGGAAGTTTGGAAGCTCGTTGTTTTCCACATTTATTTCCAACGGATCGAGGTGGACGATATGACGATCGAGCACTTCAAATTCCTGCATCTGAATACCGGACTTTAAGATTATATGCTGAAGATCCAAGGTTTCGTCAATGTATTCCATATTTGTTTCATCTACTGTATGAAAGTGACTTGTCTGGGCTTTCTTATGCAGTAAATCATATACTGAAAAGTGGAGCACATCTGCAAAATGTTTCGGCGAGGGACTTTATGGAGAAAGTCAATCTGCAAGATAATATTTTGGAATCTCATCTAATCAATCTCATGGCATGTCAGCGTGGTACAAACGAGTATTGGTACCGTCGTCATGGGGAATTGAAATGTATCCTAAGAAACTTAGGAACTCCTACATGGATCCTCACTCTTAGCTGTGCCGAGTATGCATGGGACGACTTACTTCAATTTATACGCGAGGCAAATGCAAATATACAAAATATAGAATTCAAAACACCTGGAGAACTGTGTTCTTTGGATCCAGTGAATGTATGCAGATATTTTAATCATAGATTTGAAGCTATGATGTCTTTTATTACCAACAAAAAAAAATCCTCCCCTTGGAGAGGTTTTGGATTTCTTTTGGAGAAAGGAGTATCAAGCGAGAGGTGCTCCTCACATACATATGTTGTTGTGGATTAAAGATGCACCCATATTTGGAACAGATTCGGATGAAACAGTGATGAGTTTCATTGAAGAGTATTCAACATGTGCTGTTCCGAAAACTACCAAGGAAATCAGTTTAAGGCAACAAGTTTTCCGCTTTCAATCCCATCGTTGTGGGAAGTATTGTCGTCGAAAATTCAAAAACAAGGAAAAGTTCTACACAAAATGTCGTTTCGGCTTTCCACGACCAGTGATTTCTGAAGGAAGAGTAAATAATTTGATGTCTTCTCTACGACATACTGTGACGAGGAAATCACCCAAAAATACATATAATTTAAAAAGAAACGAAGAATCCAAGTACATCAACGACTACAACCCAGTGATTTTGTCCATGTGGAATGCTAACATGGATATTCAATTCGTTGCTGACAACTATATTGCTGTGGCT
This sequence comes from Lissotriton helveticus, assembly GCF_964261635.1. Classification (NCBI taxonomy): domain Eukaryota; kingdom Metazoa; phylum Chordata; class Amphibia; order Caudata; family Salamandridae; genus Lissotriton; species Lissotriton helveticus. Next base: position 263,558,869 of record NC_136058.1, read on the forward strand.
CGATATGTGACGTCTTACATCACAAAAAAAGAAAAGACAGAACTGAAGGAAATGTGGGAGGATATTTCACATGAAAAGAGTCTAAGCAAGAAATTATACAGTTACAGTCTGAAGATGTTGTCACATCGAGAAATTGGAGCATATGAATGTTCTGATCGATTGTCATCAGCAAGTCTATATGCCAAATCTAGAACCATCATTTGGATGAGTCTAGGTCTTGCTGCAACACGAAACCGAGTTTTGAAATCTGTACAAGAAATAGAGTATTTGGCGGAGAAAGAACCAGAAAGTACAGACATTTTGAAGACAAACATGTTGGATACATACTATCCAAATAGAAGTCCTTACCTTGAGGAACAACAGAGAAGATATCAATAATGGAATATATGCTGTCATTGGATGTGAAGGATGTCTAGTGAAACAGAGAAAAGGTCATTTGATTAATCATCGAAAATTGAGTTGCGAAAATCCAGCCAAAAGGGAATTTTACTATTTGGCTCTTTTGCAACTCTTTAAACCATGGCGTACAGAAGAGGAACTACTTGGGGATTTTCTCTGTTACGAAGACTCTTTTAATGCAACCAAGGATACCATAGAATGTCCTGTTTTTCCAAATTATCTGCAAATGTTGAACGAAGAAATAGAGCAAGAAGCAACAATTGCCGCAGAGATTGCGAGAGACAGTTCTCAAGACAGTCAGAGTTCTACTTCATTGAGTCAGGATCCACTAGGAGGACCAATTATTCAAAATGAGGCTCCCATTGCCATGGATGAGGTGGAAAGAGCTATGGAACAAACTGAAGAGGATGTAATTAACTTAGAAGATTTGGTGAAACAACTAAACATTGAGCAGAAACAGATATATGACGAAGTCACAGAACAGGTTGAACATGAATTCAGTCATGAGAAAAAAGAGTGCTCATGTACATCATTTAAGCCTGTCCGACTGTATGTGAGTGGAGAAGCGGGAACTGGAAAAAGTTTTCTGATTAAAGCAATTGCAACTTATTTGCAGAAAAGGACTGAATCACCGCTGTCTTGTGTTGTTACTGCTCCAACTGGGCTGGCAGCACATAACATTAAAGGGATTACTTTACATCGTTTACTGATGCTACCAGTTGAGCATGATAACAAATTACTATACCACAAGCTATCTGGAGATGCTTGTTCTGAATTTTCCAGAGTCCTGAAGAAAATGAAACTTCTTATCATTGATGAGGTAAGCATGGTCTCAAATCTAATGCTTGCTTTTGTGCATTTGAGAATGCAAGAAATTCTTAGAACAGACTATGATGTCTTATTCGGAGGAAAACACATTATTGTTTTTGGAGATCTACTGCAGTTGACTCCAGTGAAAGGACAACCAGTGTTTAAAATGCTCACGCATGAAGATACCAGGAAGTGCCTAGGAAGCATTGGAAACGTTAATATATGGTTAAATTACAAATATGCAGAACTGCTTCAAAATATGCGACAGGCAAAGGATGAAGATTATAAAAATATTCTACAAGATGTAAGAATCGGAAAAGTAAGTGAGCATGGGAAAGAAGCATTACATGCACGATTAATTTCAAATTTGTATCCAAATGAAAACATTCTTCCAGAGAATATTTTTAAGAAAATTAACGAGAACAAATCTGGGATATGTTTGATGCCAACTCTGAAAGAATGTTCCATCTTCAACAACAAAATGTTAAAGTTAGAAACTGGAAGCTATAGATAAAATAGAGCATATGGGAGCAACAATTATTTTGTCTGAAAATTTGAAATCAAAATTGGATTCATTAGAGAAGAGTATATCTAAAACTGCTCGTTTTGAAAAGACTCTGAATGTGTGTTTAAATTGTCATATCATTTTGAGAAGGAATTTAAATGTTGAAAGAGGTCTGGTAAATGGAGCAATGGGTCATGTTGTTGATTTTGTGAATTACAAAAATAGAGATGGAATTGAAATTTTAAAAATTAAATTTGATGGCATTGACGAAATAGAACAAATTTGTCGTTGTTCAGCTAGATTTTTGCTTGTGAAAGACTTATATGTTCGCCGAAAACAGTTTCCTGTTTGTTTGGCATATGCGGTGACAATTCATAAATCTCAAGGTTTAAGTGTAGATAGTGCTTTGGTGAACATTGGAAGTTCTGTGTTTAAAGAGGGTATGGCATATGTGGCCTTATCACGAGTCAGAACTTTATCAGGATTGTACTTGATTGAGTGTGATGAAACAAAGATTTGTGCTGATGTAGATTGTGTTAAAGAATACAATAGGTTAAGAAGAGAGTATGCTCCACATTTGCCTCAATATCCTCTGTTTGAAAAACGTGTGGTAGTCCGAAAAAGAAGAAATGAGAATAATTGTAGTGAGGTAGTAGCAAAAAGACTAAAAGTAGATGAAACTGTAATTGTAAGCAGAAAGAAAAAGGATTCTGTTGAAGATGTAGTTGGATTTCAGTTTGAAAACAGTTCTGGTGTCAACTGCTATGCTAATGTAGTGCTTAATGTTGTTTTTTTTCTTCAAAATTTACAAGAAAAGATTGTTGAAAATCGGGATGAAACATTCTGCTGTTTATTGAATTCTGTGTTTGAGAAATGTAGCAGTGATAGAGCAAAAATAGAAAGTGTTTCAGAAATTCGAAATCTTCTAGACATATGTTCTCGTCAAAATCAATTTTCACAGAATATTCAGCAGGATTGTCAGGAATTTTTAATGTATATGTTTGATGTATTGGAAGATGAAGGTGTAGATATAAAAAATCTTTTTAGCCTTTCTTATCAATGGCAGCATGACTGCGACAACTGTAGTTTATCAAGTAGTACTAGAATAGACACTGAAAGATTTATATATTTGACTTTACCAGACTGCAAATCAGTGTCTTTTAATAATCTAGTTAAAGCAGCTGATCACAATATGGTGTGTACCCAATGTAAGTCTGCAATGCTATCCACATTATTTTTACAAACTTATGGTAAATATGTCGTTTTAATGTTCCAACGATGTAGACCTGATGGAAGTAAATTGTCAACTTCTATTAAAAATTTTGTGGCTTCTCAGTTATCAATTTCAGGAAGAACTTTTGCAACTGTAGCTATTATTTATCATGACGGTCCTTCAACAACATCAGGGCATTACACATGCTATTTAAAATGTCGTAAAGGTTGGACCAACTGTAATGACACTCATTTGACTTTCAAACAACGTTTGCCTTTTGACTTAAAAAATTCATACCTAGTGTTTTTAGAACCAAAATTTAAGTAAAGGTTATTGGCCTATGAAGACGGGAGCAGTTAATAAAAGTTAGTCTGATGTTTAAAATTATATTGTGAGTAAAAGTGATGAAGATAATATAAAAATTATAGTTCTCATAAAGGTACGGTAAGTGGATCGCATAGTAAGTGATATCAGTATTATAGGAAATGTTCAACATGAGAGAGCTAGAGCTGGAATTATGAATATTTAAATATTGTGAAAATGTTGTTTGAGCCTTTCTTTCAGAACGTCGGGAAAACGGTAATTTTAGACTTTGTTTTAAGTAATTTGAAAATATACTGAGACATCTGACACTATTTGGCCTTAAGGAAAGGTGAAGGAATGAGCAAAGAATCATGACTGAAAAAAAGGAGTATATGAAAACATTGAAACATATTTCAGATGTTCTTCGAGCTTTTCTTCTAGAAAGTCGATGAAATGGAATTTTTAGAGAACAGCAGAGTACTTTCCAATGAAAAGGACCTTCATGATGTACTATTTGGCCTAAAGGAAAAGTAAGTGAATGAAAGATTAGTGTACATTTGTGATTTTTCAGTTCATATGTTTTTTTTAAAAACACAATCATTTTGATTGTGGTTTTTTTTCCCGCTGTCATATGATGAGTAGTTTGAACTCACTGTTTTAAGTGAAATTCAATATATTCTGAGAACAGCAAAAATAAACTATGTAACATGTTGTACAAGTTATTCTATAGTTTGTATTGTGTAATTTAAATTGTATTCCCATTGTCTCACACTCACTTTGCTTTTTGCATCCTCTTTCAGCTCTTTTTACTCACTTATAATGTCTTTCTCTACCTCTGTTTCACCCCTGTTCCTTTACTCCAATTCTTTCACAACCCCTCATTCCCATTTTAACTGTCTGCATCCCCTCTCTCCCTTGCACCACTTTTCAGCTTTCCGTCTCTCTGCTTTACTTCCCTTTTCCGTCTTTTCCTCCTTTGCTCTTTTAGTAATTCCTCTTTACTCACTCAGCAGTATTGTCGCACTCTATCACTATAACTCACCCACTCTCCCTCGCTTATCTTTGTTTGCTCCTTTCTTTTGACCTCTTCTCTCTATTTTCCGTTCACTACCTCTATGTCCTCAGTCCCTCACTCTCCTTGTGTTATGTTCACTTGTGTTTATCTACCTTCTATCATTTCTCTTAGAACAACTTCACTGCTCCTCTCTCATCATTCTTCACCCAATTTCCTTTTAGTCTGGTTCCATTACTACCCCTCATTTCCTATCTTTCAATGTTCTTCTCTTTACTTTCATCACCGAATCACTTTCTCTCAGTACCACTGCTTTAGTCCTCTTCTCCTCTCTTTCTTTCTTTTGCTCCCTTATTCATTTTCCTTTCTTCACTCATTGTACTCCACTTCACTTAGTCCTTCCCTTAGTCTCTCTGTGTACTAAATTCCTCACTCCTTTTCCCTCAATCCTTCTATATTATCCTCTCTCCCTTCATCCCTTCACTCTATGACTCTGGTTCACTTACTCTCAGTTATCTTCCATTCCTTATTCTTCTAAATGCATCCTTAATTAGACTCCTTTCCCTCTCAGTCATTGTCTTTTTACTTACTCCTGTTTCCTGAATTAGTTTTGCTAACTCACATTCTTTTAGTATATTTCTTACCTTCAGTTCAATTCTCTCTTCTTATCTTCCTCTGTGTCAGTGAATCTATATGCCTTACTCTTAGTAATTTGCTCTCCTTCTATTTCTTTTACCCTCTTTTTGTCCTTTTACATCACTTTATTTCCCTTTCTGTGTCTTTCACTCGTACTTTATTTCTTAATACACTGTTATGATTTTTAACCTCTTCATTTGTATCTTTTATTTTAAAGTATATATTTTACTAATTATAACTTATTTTTTCTTCTCTCTTTCACAGATACAAAGTGTAGTGAAAAAATGTAATTAAAGTTACATTAATTATAAGGTAAGTGTGACTAAAAAAATGTAGTTTGTCATCACCCTTTCCTTTAACCTCACTATTATTCTCTCACCCTACCTCACTCCTGTTTCCTTACTCTGCTTCCTTCACTTATTCTTATCCTCCATGTTTACTCCCCTTTCCCTAACTCCCCTCGCACATTCAACTTCTGTCAGTCCCCCTGCTTTACTTCCCTTACCCTCTGTTCCCTTCCTTTGCTCCCTCACTCATTCCCTTTCCCTCAATCATTTACTTTACTCCTGTCACTCCTTCTCTCAGTCCGTCTGTTCTCACAGTTCCTCATTTTCGTTCCCTCACTCTGTCTCTCTTATCGTCGCTGTCTCTGTCCCCTCATTCTGTCAATACTCTTTCGTCATGCTCACTCCCTACAACTCACCCACACTCCCTCACTTACCTTTCTTTGCTGCTTCACTCACTACCTTTCAGGCACTCCTTCCTTTACTCTCTCTCTCTTTTCTCTCTGTCACTCCCCATGTCTTACCCTTATTCACTTTTATCCACCCTCTTTCACCCCTCTTTACTTACAGTCACTGCTCTTTTCTAACCCTCCATCACCGTTGTTCCTTTACTCCGGTTCCGTCACTACCCCTCATTACCCATCCTTTACTGTCCTTCCCTTTACTTTCAACACCCACTCACATTCTCCCAGTACCTCTCTTTTAGTTTTCTTCCTTTCTCTTCCCTTCTTTCGGTCCCTTATTTATTTTCTCACTTATACCCTATTACACCTTCTCTCTGTCTTACTATGTAATACACAGTCCCTCTGTGTTGCTCCCTCTAGCTCTCTTTCTCTTAACATCACTCTCTCTGTCCCCTTCCCTCATGCTCACTCCTTCATTATTTTTTTCTTTTTTTTTTGGTGCGCGCCCCGGTGCGCGTACCCTAAGGAAAAAAGAATGACAGAGTTTTTAAAAAATGTAGCATTTTTTTATAAATTGGAAGTAGTTCTAAAAAGAACTGTTTTTTTATTCTTTTTGTTGTTTTATATTTTTTTTATTGTTTTTTTGAACATTTTTTACTTTTTTTGGCTTTTCTGAACAGTTTTATATTTTTTTGGTATTTTTTATGGGGAGAAACAAAAAACAGGGAATTGTAAACGGCTCAACTGGAGCAAAATAAAAATCAGGAAAAAATTAGGGTTTTTTGGGGCAATTGTGGTTGTCACCAGCAAGGACGATGAGCTTTACGCTCTGCTCACCATAGGTGACGGTCTTACCACAAAAAATACATGTGACCCTGAATTCACCAAACCGTGGTTGTATGCTTGGCATCATCTCCCTTGTCTCTGGTCCCGATGGAGTGGGTTGCTTTCTTTTGGAGGTGCTGGGTGAAGATTGGGGAGGGTTACTGGTCAGTTCTCTCACCTCTGCAGCAGCATAGTTGTTGGCATGCTCACGCTGCATATGCCGAATCATGGTGTAATTGCCAATGAATATTTCTTATTAGGGTTCCCCGTTGAAAGTTCCATGCCACAGATTCGGCAAGTCACCTTTGGCGCATTCACTTTCTTCGTGCTCTCTGGGATGGAAAAAAACTCCCATACAATGTGCTCCTTTGGCCTATATGGGGTATTGTCTTCTGGCAGGAATGTCCTTCTCCCCTCCTCCTCCTCCTCCTCCTCTTCTTCTTCTTGACCACCAATGTGATGTTGTGGTGGTCCTCTTGGTGGTGGTGGTGGTGGTGCAGATGCTCCAGCTGCTGCTGCTACTGTAGCCATTTTAAAGTACAAAAGATTAGTGACAGATCTCCAAACAGGTCTTCCTCAGTCAAAGGACAAAGTCAGAATAAGGAAAAAAGGTGGGGGCTTTCATCATTTGGAAAAAAAAACTGTCCTGGACCAATGAAAAGTGTTATTTTCAGGTCACATGACCCGGACTTTCATCATTTGGAACCCAAAACTGTTCTGCACCAATGAAAAGTGTTATTTTCAGGTCACATGACCCGACGCACTTACGATACGTGCCCCGGGGCGGGCCAGTCGTCGCGCCCCGGGGCGCGCCCGTCGATGCATACGATCGCGCTTATGTTGCGCGATCGTATGCGCTCGGGTGCTTCCGGGTGCGCTCACGCAGTGCATCATATGATGCATCACGTGGCTACGCGATACGTCACGATGTTGTTCGTGGGAATAGCGCTAACGGGACGCTCACCTGTACGTGCCCCGGGGCGCGCCGTAACACTGCGCTTACCGGTGAGTGTATCGGTACGCACCCCAGGAGCGCTCCGGGGCAAAAGAAATAAATAAATAAACATAAAAAAAATACTATTACATAATTATACAATACAAAAATTCGTCCTGGTCACCCCCAAGCTCCTGTGCCCGTGCCTGCTCCTGCAGCCCCAGCCACCCGAGGGCCGCCAAGCCCACACCAGCCTCCCGCAGCCCCAGCCACCCTAGGGCCGCCAAGCCCGCTCCAGCTTTTCCCGCCGCCCTAGCCCGCGGCCCTGCCCCCCCGCCAGCCGGTTGGCTCTCGCTCCCGCCTCCCCGCAGACCCTCCCGACCGGCTCCCTTCTTAAGGGGAGCCTGACCAGAACCAGGGAGTGACCACTGCGCCTTCCGGCCTGGTCACCCCCAAGCTCCTGTGCCCGTGCCTGCTCCCGCAGCCCCAGCCACCCAAGGGCCGCCGAGCCCACACCAGCCTCCCGCAGCCCCAGCCACCCAAGGGCCGCCAAGCCCGCTCCAGCTTTTCCCGCCGCCCTAGCCCGCGGCCCCGCCCCCCCGCCAGCCGATTGGCTCTCGCTCCCGCCTCCCTGCAGACCCTCCCGACCGGCTCCCTTCTTAAGGGGAGCCTGACCAGAACCAGGGAGTGACCACTACGCCTTCCGGCCTGGTCACCCCCAATCTCCTGTGCCCGTGCCTGCTCCCGCAGCCCCAGCCACCCGAGGGCTGCCGAGCCCACACCAGCCTCCCGCAGCCCCAGCCACCCGAGGGCCGCCAAGCCCGCTCCAGCTTTTCCTGCCGCCCTAGCCTGCGGCCCCGCCCCCCGCCAGCCGATTGGCTCTCGCTCCGGCCTCCCCGCAGACCCTCCCGACCGGCTCCCTTCTTAAGGGGAGCCTGACCAGAACCAGGGAGTGACCACTGCGCCTTCCGGCCTGGTCACCCCCAAGCTCCTGTGCCCTTGCCTGCTCCCGCAGCCCCAGCCACCCGAGGGCCGCCAAGCCCACACCAGCCTCCCGCAGCCCCAGCCACCCGAGGGCCGCCAAGCCCGCTCCAGCTTTTCCGCCGCCCTAGCCCGCGGCCCCGCCCCCCCGCCAGCCGATTGGCTCTCGCTCCCGCCTCCCCGCACACCCTCCCGACCGGCTCAATTCTTATGACGTCCCCAGAGCGAACGCGCAGCGGACGCGCGCAGCGGGAGCACCGATTGAGCGCCGAAGGTGCGCCAAAGGTAAGCCCGTCTATGCCCGTCCGTGCCTGGACCGCGCCCAGTGCCAGGACCCCTGGCCCCCGCAGAGGCCACCCCTCCCGCCGGACATACGACGCCGCCACCCTCAACGCACTCAACACCGGCCGAGCCCCGGGATGCTACCGAGCCACTCCGAGACGCACCCACGGACCCTTCAGCTGCCACGCCTGCAAGTTCACATGCATCCGGACCTGCACTACACCAGCACCCACCAAGCCGAACACCAGCAGCAACCACCTGAAGTGCATCCTGCTCAACACCCGCTCCGCCCACAGACACGCCGTTCAACTCTGGAACCTCCTCGACACCACAGCTCCAGACGTCGCCTTCCTCACGGAAACCTGGATGAACGCCTCCTCAGCGCCCGACATCACCATCGCCATCCCGGACGGATACAAGATCACCCGGAGGGACCGCGTCAACCAGACGGGAGGAGGCATCGCCATCATCCACAGGAACACCATCCGCATCACGACCAACACCGACGACACCCTGACAACCGCCGAACACCTGCACTTCCAGATCCACACCGACCCCAAGACCACCCTCAGAGGCACCCTGATCTACCGTCCCCCGGGACCCCGCACACAATTCAGCGAAGACATCGCCGACTTCATCAGCCCGCACGCCCTCCCCTCCGCTGACTACATCCTCCTCGGGGACCTCAACTTCCACCTGGAGAACAACAATGACCGCAATACCACCACCCTGCTTGACAACCTCGCCAACCTCGGACTCAAGCAACTGGTCAACACCCCCACCCACCTCGCCGGACACACACTCGATGCCGTCTTCTCATCCAGCAAAGACATCGCCTTCAGCCACGCCACCGGACTCCACTGGACGGACCACAGCTGCGTCCACTTCAGCTTCAGAAGGACCACGATCCACTACCACCAGCAACAGGTTGCACGAAGAAGCTGGAACAAGATCACGGCCGACCAGCTCACCGCAGCCCTGAACCAGCACCCTCCCGCCAGCTCCGCGAACCCCAGCCAGGCCGCCGACAACCTCACGAAGTGGATCAGCAACTGCGCAGACGACCTCGCCCCACTGAGGACCCCAGCCAGCAGACCCGGCAGCAAGAAAGCATCCTGGTTCACCGACGAACTCAAGAGCTCCAAGAAGAACTGCCGAGCTCTCGAGAAAGCATGGAGAAGAGACCCAACACCGGACAACATGACCACCCTCAAGCTCGCCACTCAAAAACACCATCAACTGATTTGCGCCACCAAGAAAACAGCATTCAAGGAAAGACTGGACAACAACGCACACAACAGCAAGGAACTCTTCAACATCGTGAAAGAGCTCTCCAACCCCAACGCCGGAATCAACGACATCACCCCATCACAAGACCTCTGCAACTCCCTCGCCTCCTACCTCCACAACAAGATCGCTGACATACACAACAGCTTCAGCACACAACCAACGCTCCCCACGACCGCACCAACGCCCCCCACCACCACCCTCAGCGCCTGGACCCCTATCAACACCGAAGACACCATCCGCACAATGAACTCCATCCACTCCGGATCTCCAACCGACCCCTGCTCTCACCACGTCTTCAACAAAGCCGACGCCGCCATCGCACCCCAGCTACGGGACATCATCAATGCCTCCTTCGACACCGCAACCTTCCCTGAGAGCTGGAAGCACGCCGAACTCAGCGCTCTACTAAAGAAACCAACAGCAGACCCCACCGAACTCAAGAACTACCGCCCCATCTCGCTCCTCCCGTTTCCAGCCAAAGTCATCGAGAAGACAGTCAACAAGCAGATGGCCGCCTTCCTCGAGACGAATGGATACCTCGACCCCTCACAGTCGGGCTTCAGGGCCAACCACAGCACCGAGACCGCCCTCATCGCTGCCACCGATGACATCCGTGCCCTGCTTGACAACGGAGAAACAGCGGCCCCCATCCTCCTAGACCTCTCCGCGGCATTCGACACTGTCTGCCACCGCACCCTAGTGCAACGCCTCAGGAACGTCGGAATCCAGGAGAAGGCACTGGAATGGATCTTCTCCTTCCTCGCTGGAAGAACACAGAGAGTCCGCCTACCCCCGTTCAGGTCAGAGGCGACCGAAGTCATCTGCGGCGTTCCTCAAGGCTCCTCGCTCAGCCCCACCCTCTTCAATGTCTACATGAGCCCCCTTGCGGCCATCGCACGCCAACACAACCTCAACATCATCTCCTACGCCGACGACACACAGCTGATCCTCTCCCTGACCAACGACCCCGCCACCGCCAGAGCCGACCTACACGAAGGGATGAAACACGTAGCCGAATGGATGATGACTAGCCGCCTGAAACTGAACTCAGACAAGACGGAAGTTCTCATCCTGGGCTCCTCGCCCTCCGCCTGGGACGACTCCTGGTGGCCACCCGCCCTGGGCTCCGCACCCAAACCAACAGACCACGCACGCAACCTGGGCTTCATCCTGGACTCCTCCCTCTCCATGACCAGACAAGTCAACGCCGTCTCCTCGTCTTGTTTCAACATCCTGCGCATGCTACGTAAGATCTTCCGGTGGATCCCCACCGAGACCAGGAAGACGGTCACCTAGGCCCTCGTCACTAGCCGTCTGGACTACAGCAACGCCCTCTACGCCGGAACCACCGCCAAGCTCCAGAAGAGACTCTAGCGAATCCAGAACGCCTCAGCAAGACTTATCCTCGACATCCCCAGACGAAGCCACATCTCCAGACACCTGAGAGACCTGCACTGGCTCCTGGTCAACAAGAGAATCACCTTCCGCCTCCTCACCCACGCACACAAAGCCCAGCACAACCAAGGCCCGAGTTACCTCAACAGCCGCCTCAACTTCTACGCTCCCACACGCCACCTTCGATCGACCAGCCACGCCCTCGCCGCCGTCCCCCGCATCCGAAGAGCCACAACAGGAGGAAGATCCTTCTCCCACCTGGCCGCCAAGACTTGGAACTCCCTCCCGACCCACCGCCGCCTGACCCAAGACCACCTCGCCTTCAGGAAGCAGCTCAAGACCTGGCTGTTCGAGCAGTAGCGGACCCCCCCTCCCCAAGCGCCTTGAGACCCTCCGGGTGAGTAGTGCGCTATACAAATGCTATGATTGATTGATTGATTGATGGTTATAAAAAATATTACTTTTCATACCTATAGAGATTTGCTATTAAAAAACCTTTGAAATTCACTGAAAAAAACATAGGTTTCACACCAGTTATAGTTAGGAATTAGCATTTAAAAAACCTAATAAATTCACTGAAAAAACCATAGGTTTCACACCAGTTATAGTTAGCTGGAAATTTTACTCGCATAAAACCATTGAAATTCCCACGTTAAAGTTAGTTGGACTCACTATAACTTGCGCGTGCAATGCACTGCTGATGACGTCACATATTACATCACTCATGACATGGTCAGTGACATCACTCATGACATCACTGATGACACCATCCTTGTGACAGAGTGACAGACCTCCTTTCACTGTAATGTAACCCTTGAAACACATATTCAAAAATAGAAACTAAAATTTTCAAAAAAATTGAGATACCCATACCAGTTACAACAACCAATTCAATAATTCCACCATCTATATACACATCCACTCATTCACCAACAGTTCTATATAGTCACTCATACATATACTCACTCATCATATGTAGTGATACACCTATACATCCTGTTACACACCGACAGTCATCCAAAAGTTACTCACACACATACTCACACATGCAAATAAACTATTGAACATCCATTTATTTGCATATACAGCTATACACACACTACCACCTTACTTCTAAGGAAACTTACACATACTTACTCTCTTAAACAATCACTTATAGAAACACATACTTATTTAAACAGGAACTCTTACAATCTCTTACTCTCACATATACTCACTTATATACATCAATATTCACATATACTAGATTAAAACATATGTAGTTACTGATAAAGACACTAGTGAGACAGTCATTCACTCACTAACACACACATATACACACTCATCCACCCATACAGTCCTGCACGTATGCTGTCTTCAAAACACATACAAACAGAGAGTTAGTCATTCATGCATCTATGGTTTTGCTGTTAACCTGGGCTGCTATGGGAATTCACAAGGGCATATTTTAAAGCCCATTATCACCGCTTTAGCGGCAGTTTCCTGCCGATAAAGCTGCGATAATTTTATCACCTGTGCTTGATAATATGCCCCAGAGTTCCTTACATTCCATTGAGTTGTGATCTTTATCTATCTATCTATCTATCTATCTATCTATCTATCTATCTATCTATCTATCTATCTATCTATCTATCTATCTAGATATACATATCATGTAATCAAGGTCTTGCGAGACCGAAACGCGTCATGGCGGTCATGGTGGCAGAGAAGGCTGAATAAAGTTTGAAAAAATACGCTATTGGCGGTCCGTTCTTCGTTCTTTCCCGCAGAAAGGGAAATGCTTGCAACGAAGGAATTGGATATATATGTATATATTCACTGCTTTGTGTGCGTCTGCCAAACCTTGTTCTTGAGATGAGTGATGACTCTTCCGTCACTCTGGATGCCATCTTTTGGTAGCAGGGAATAGCCTCCCATATATAACTGTCATTTACTGTGATCCTATTGCTGTAAACTTGGCCACTTCAGTTTTTGATGTGTGTTCAAGATTATCCATTGCTACCAGTTTAAGGTACAGAAAAGGGGGTGGTGATGAACAGAGTGTCTGAATTAAGCAGACCACTCTTACCCAGTCCAAAGATCAGGGCTTGATCCATCACCGTTATTTAGCTCACTGCCCCATCCCAGCTCAGAACCTGGCTATATGCAAATTAGTCTGTCCACAACACACACCTAAATTAAACTATAAACAAATAAAACCAACTAAAACTTATTTTTAAATTAAGATTATTACTATTAAGAACTAATAATAAAGTAATTAAAATGTATTTAACCCCTTCCATGCTGTCGTCGGCCATTGGCCGACGGCCACGCTACCTCGCTGGTGCTGCCGTCGGCCAATGGCCGACGCGGCCCCGCCCATTTTGCGGTAGTGCCGCACTTCCGCAACATCGCGGGCGCAGTAGAGGGGTTAATACCCACCCTTTACCTCTTTAAAAGTAAAAACAACACCCAAAACCATAAACAATTACCCAAAATAAATATCAAATAATTAACATTAATTAACAACTATCTATTAATTAAACACAAATTACGTCCCACAACTTTTACTCCTATAAACACCTCAGCACACACCTAAAATTGATTACACAATTACCGTAACAAAATTGTAATTAATATAAATAGACTAAAAATTTATAATCAAAAATAAATAAACTTTACCCCTACAAACCCCAGAAAACACGCCTAAAATTAATTATACTAGAAAAAAAAAACTACAGTGAAAATAGAAAATGCACTGCAAGATGGCGGCCGTGGCCATGGCCGTGTGAGTGTGAGCTTCCTCCCCCTCCAAGGTGGACGAAGCCAGAGAGCCGCTTACCCGCACCCGCATTGATGGTGCTTGGCTCCGTGTGTGGAGTTTCGCAGGATTTGAGGCTCCGTGAGCGGATTGTGGGCTGCCGGTGATTGCCGGTGATTGCTGCTGCGGTGGACCCCGCCGGACTCTGCTGGGCTTTCGAGGCAGCGTGGAGGCGGAGCGAAATTAATTACACTAATATCATAATTAATTACCAATTAATTAATTAAAATTAATTAACCAATTATTTATTCATAAATTAAAAATAAATTACTTCCCACCCTTTACACCTATAAACACCACAACACACACCTAAAATTCATCACACAATTACCATATTTAATGATCAATTAATTAATTAAAATAATTAACAACCAATAATTAATTAACAATGAGTTACTTTACACTTTTAAAACTATAAAATCTCAATTAAACAAATGTTCATAAATGAGAAATTATCAATTAATTTAATATAATAAATTACTTCCCAACGTATTCCCCTATTAACCCACAATCCGCTACGAAACTAATAACACAAAAGTCAAATAAATAAAAACTAATAACTATAAAAAAATCTGACACATTTATTAAAAATACAATCGATTCTTACACAAAAAAATACATCACATACATATAGAATATATATACTAAAATACATAACTTTAATAAAAACGATATTTTTAACAACTATATTTTTGCAATTGATATTGAACACTTTGATATTTTTTAAATCAATATTGTTTACCTTATGTCGATATTCTTGACCACGAGATTCTTGCTGTCAATATTTCTGAACCACGAAATGTATTACTCGATATTTGTGCAACTCAATATTTTTTGCTCGATATTCTGTCTGCACACCAGTCAGTGCTGGTGTGCTTTAATGCATACCCCTTCTTGCCCATGACGTGGTGGTGCTAGGAGTATGCAATATTATAATTCCTCTGCCTTAATTTTGGTCAAATGTATAATCCTGCATTACCCGAAAAATGGAAATTGGTATATGTTTGCTGGATAATGTTCTCATAAAATGCCAGTTTTCATGATTCTATTTCACCTACCTAGAAGGATGAGTAATAAAATAAATCACCAAAAACTAAAATTGTCGTTTATTCCAAAATGTCATGAACTCTGCAGTTTCACACACCTCCAGGACACAATCAAGCATTACTTCAGAAGTTCAAAATCACACTGATGGGTTCCCTCGCTCCCTATGGTATTCACTCCTTTCTGAGTTTGCCCTAATGGTGAGGAATGCAGTGAGTCCAGTGCTTCGGGCATGATGGAGACATACTGATACAGGTGGCCTGTGCACACGTGATATATAGAAGCAGAGCAAATACTGCAAGTCTAGAATACAGAAATCCACAACCATAACAATCACAGTAGTCCAATGTTGCATTTGTTCTCTGTTTAATGCCGATCAGCAACCTGTTTTGAGTGTCTACCATGATGGAGACATACGTAAAGGACACGTGTTTGGCACTACATTTTCATTTTCCTCATTGTGGAAAATTAAGAGAAGAGTGCGGCAGCTTGCACTAGTTCGTGTAGGTAGGAACATTCTCAGGTGACCTCCCTTCAATGCCTTCTCATAGATAGTTTTCCATGTAGCTAGAACTCAAGAACGTGCAGAAGTGGACAAACATCCAGAAGAATAAACACTGCATCACAGATTCATATTTAGCCTTGTGACCCTCCTCCAATGCCGATAGACTATAGTCTACTGCCACAGTCAGGTAAGAGTTGAGGAAGGGCCAGAAGATGCTTAAATGTATGGTCCTGAGGGTGATGGATGTAGGTTCGCTGACTTAGGTGGACTTTGTCAATTCGTCACTTTGACTTTGTCAATTTGGTTTGCTTTGTGCCAGTTGACAATCCCACACAGCAGTCCACTACAGAAAGTCTTCCTTTCCTTCAAATGCTACAGTTGGTTTCCCACTCAGTTTTTCTCAGGGTCTACAAAGGCCATCTAGACTTCTTATGTTTGGAGTTGGGTACCCTCATTAAGGTTGCATGGTATTTCTTTTATTGGACTTTGGCCCCCAAATCCTCTTTACATTGGTTGTTTTGATAATTGTTGGCTGGACTTACTTTTTTAATACAGCATTCAATATTTAATTAATTTATTATCAATGATGTTACTTTTGGTTCATATTTTTAATGTTAATTACATTTATATTTAGTGGTGAGTACATTCCAGTTATACAGATGTTTTATCAGGGTAGCAGTGATATAAGGCCATAGGGAAACCTGCCTGGTTGGGTCTGGGTTCTTGTTTGTATTTACTGTTTGCCTTCTGGGAACTTATAAAACGTTCCTATTCATAGTGTATCTGTGGACTGTCAATAAAGTTTGTTGTATTCAGAATAGTGGCTGTACTTGAATTTGTTTGGCTATCTGTTGTTTAACGCTGTTGCCTCTTACATGGTGTCATTTTGCTGTGTTGTTGTTGACTCAACATCAGAATCCCTTTCAGAGGACCATGAGGCATTCACATGTTACTGGGCCCAACCGTGGAGGTTGAGGCTTTTTACTCCTGATGTACGGGGGCCTGACCTACTATGGATCCCGCTGAAGTGGGCCAAGTACCCATTATGCACTTGACTCTAAGTGGTAGCTGAGGTCCAGCAGTCAATCCTTACACAGGGGGCATGTAGATACAGGTCAGTGAAGACGACTCATAACTCAAAATGCAAACAGTACGAACAATAAATCAACGTCCTGCCAAACACTTGCATTTATAAGAAAAAGTAGAATTTTATTTCTAACTCTACACATGCAAAGGAATAAGACATTCAGAAGCAAGAACACAATCCCCCTTGAGGTCGGGGCTCTAGTAGTTGTCAGGCAAATCCGTGTCCTACACCCTTTGTGTAACTGGTCCAGGGCTATTCCCCATTCACTGGTGGCCACATCAGGGAATCCAAACTATTAGGCCATGCTCAAGAACTCTCCGTGCTGACATTTTAGGAACTTAGGGCCCGATTACAATGGCAGAGGGATTGCCACCGCCGGCCCGATGGTGGCGGTCCCTCCACCATCTGCATTCCCTTTTGCCCCGCCAGATCAGGATGGTGGGGGATCATACTGCAAGCGTGGTGGGTGAGAAGACCGCCCGCCACGCTTCCGCCACAGGCAATCGGAACGATTGCCTAGTGGTGCAGATATGGTCGTGGTTATGGGGCGGTGCCTTGAAGGCACCGCCAGCCCAATCACGATGCTGGCATCAGCCAGCCTTTCCATGGCGGTGGAACCTCCATGGAAAGTCTGGGGGAGGCTGGTAGGGGGGCACTTATGCACTGGGGGGTACCCTCAATTTCCATGCACTAGGTGGCAGGCAGCGTGTGGTGCCTGCCACGTTGTGCATGGAAATGCACAAAATGGCTATTGGACAGTGCGGCGGTGGCTGCAGCCAGCATCACCCGCCGCAATGTTAAATTGCCAAACTCAAGCGCCGCGGTGGTGGTCGCATCATTATCAGGGGCGCGGGACAGCCACATGGCAGACGGGCGGTCCTGTTACCGCTAGGGTGGCGGGCAGACATTAATGACCCCCTTAGTCCGAAGTGTCCAGGGTTCCACAGAACTGTTAGCAGCAAGTACCCCAGGGCCCCAGTGTTACACGCTCCAACACTATGGCAGTGTTCAGAAGTGCAACGAGTTATGTCTCCTCAGGCGCTCCCAAGTTTGGATCCTGTACGACGAAGTCAAGCCACTCACGGTAGATGTGGCAGCACCCGGAGGCGCAGACGCTTCCTGTTGAGCAGCACTGTCGGTCAGGTTCCAGTGATTGGAGTGGCTCCTACTTGGCAGACAAATTTTTTTTTACTCTTTGTTGATGTGATTCTTCGGCTGCTGACCTTGGGGACTTCATCAGGAGCAGATCAAGGTGTGCTGGCTCAAACCACCGGTTTCCCGTGATCCAATCTGCTAATCACCATGGCTTGAATCAGAGTTCTATGACAATTTATGGGCAGATAAGGAAAGATCCTGCGCAAAAGACGCAGGCTGTAATCGCAAGAACTAGTTGTGGCAGCAATATGATCTTTCATTGTTAATGTCTGATCAAGTTTTAGCCCTAGGTTTTTTACACCTTGTTTGGGCACTGATGGTGCTCCCAGCTGTTGGGGCCACTACTCCTCCGACCAAATAGTTGAGGCTTTCCCCATAAGCATGACCTCCGTTTTTACGGTTTAGTTGAAGGCAATTCTCTGTCATCCAGCTGGAGATTGCAAGCATTCCGACAGTGAAATGAATGTTCTCAATTTCTAAATTAGGGCCAACAGTAAACATGAGCTGAGTATCGTCAGCATATGAAATTATCTCAAAGCCGAACTGCTCTACAATTTTTGCCAGAGGGGCCATATATATATTAAATAAAGTCGGACTTAGATAGGAAACCTGAGGTACGCCCTTATCCAGGGCACAGACTCTCCTACAGCAGCCCCACTTGGCATATCTGCTCGCCGATCTCGGAAGTCACCGATCTTGCACATCTGGCTAAATCTCAGTTCCCCAGTGACCCCCTGTGGCATACAGGGTCATTGAGGCATGGCGGCTTGATGCTTCCCCTCCAGTGCTTCTGTTGCGGCTCAGAACAACGCAGCCCTCTCCTGGCATACGAGGGTGGCAGGGCCAATACTGCACACAGGCAAACGGGCCAATCGGTTCACAGCGTTACACCTCACTCAGGGAATTCTCGTGCTGCGCCTCCCACTGGGCTTCGCTAGCTTCAGCTCTCTCCTCTGCCTCACACGGCACATGGTTCTTGGCAAGCAGTAAGGCGAGCAGGTGCTACAGGGCAGTTGATCTTGGTGTTCTGGGTGATGTCCCCTCACTTGCAGGGAGACTATCAGGTCTTTGCCACCAGTCTTGGTCACAGGCAGAAGTCTTGGAGAGCTTGTCAGGCTGCTTGGCAGATTCTATTCTATTCTGCTATTTGCGTATAGTGCATGGCTACCCGGAGGACTCCCTGTGCTGCAAAAGACTTGTAGAACATCAGGTGCTGTAAATGGTGTTATTACCTGCACAGCCAGGAATTCAAGGCTTTGCGGAGGAGGAGTTAATGCTCCAAAAGGTGCAGTTCAAAAGATAAGGAAATTCCAGAATTTAGATGCCAAAAAAGAAGTAGAGCGTCCACCCCAGCGAGATCTATGGCTCCTGGGGGCCTTCAGTAAGTGATCAGAGGAGGATCTAAGAAGTTTCCCTGCAAAAATGGGGAGGCTAATGATCGTAGCAGTAAGGGACCTTTACTATAATTGCCCTATGCATGATAACTTTAATTGAACATAACGTTCCACCAGGGGCCAGTGGAGGTCTCTAAGATATGACACATTTTTTGGGGCTCAACCTTCCCTTCTTATAGTCCTTTTTCAGACACCAAATGTAATTTATGGTCAAGGACTTTGAAGTTTTATGTTTGGGTTCTGTTTCTTTTAAAGTGAGCACTTCTCCTTTTCATCTTCCTGCATGAAAGCAATCTGTCACAGCAGGCATGACTCAGAAGTTGACTGTCCACAACATAATTCATGGTAGTGGGATGTCAGTCACATTGATATGTGCATCAAAATGTTAATCCCAGACCTTATTATTATTATTAAATTATTATTATTAAATTACACTTGTATAGCGCTATCTACCCGGAGGCCTCGTAGCGCTCATGACTGACACTTTATTAGCACGGGCTCAGGGCAGATCAGCGTACTTTCGCATACAAGTGTGTTTTAAGGGTTTTCCTGAAGGAAAGGTGGTTGGTGATTTCCCGGAGGGATAAGGGGAGGGCGTTCCAGAGCCTGGCCACGGTATGTGAAAAAGAGCGGCCGCCCCATCGAGCCTTCTTGACTCTGACGGAGGTGGCCAGCTGGAGGGAGCCAGAGCGAAGGGAACGCGAAGGAACATAGGGGGTGACCAGGGTCTGCAGAATTGCGGGGCCAGTATGATGGAAGGCCTTGTGTAGAATACACATAGCCTTGAACTGTACTCTCGCTGCAATTGGGAGCCAATGGAGTTCTCTTAAGGCATTCCTAGCAGACTGCCAGCGCGGGAGATTGTAAAGAAGGCGGGCCGCACTGTTTTGGGTGACTTGGAGCTTTTGAATGACAAAGGAAGGGGCTCCCATAAAAAGAGCGTTCCCATAGTCCAGGCGCGATAATATCAGGGCCTGGACCAGGATCCTCCTGGCCTGAAAAGGAAGCAGGGGGAGCACCTTCCGAAGCATCCTCATCAACCCAAAACAGGTGGCTGCAATCTTAGTGGCTTGTACTGAGAAGTTCAAGGCTGGGTCGAACCAAATCCCCAGGCTCTTTATCTGGGGCTTGGGAGTGGGGGGCTCACCCAGACATGGTGGCCAGATGGATGCAAAAGCGGAGGGGGAAGAATTCCCCAGCAGAATGACGTCCGTTTTCTCCCCATTAAGTTTTAAGCAGGAGGATTGCATCCATCTGGCGACCGCCTCCAGACAGGGACCTAAGGTGTGGGGCGAACCCTCCGCGTGGTCTAAAGAGACCACCAGTTGGGTATCGTCCGCGTAGGTGACAATACGCACACCAAAGGGTTGGACTATCCTGTCTAGAGGCTCCATGTAAACATTAAACAGGGTGGGGCTCAGGGAGGAGCCCTGAGGAACCCCACACCTGAGAGAATGTTTAGGGGACACTGCCTCACCCTCAAAGACCTGGAAAAACCGGTCGGTTAAGAAGGACGTCAGCCATTCCAGGGCCGCGCCCGACACGCCCATGTCCGTCAGTCGTTGCAACAACGTGACATGGTTAACCGTGTCGAACGCGGCACTCAGGTCCAATAGGATAATGGCGACTTTCCCACCCTGATCCAGCACAGCTCTTGCTTCTTCCGTGACCGCCAGAAGAGCAGTTTCTGTCCCATGTCGCGGACGAAACCCTGTCTGAGAGGCACGCAGGAGACTGTTTGACTCCAGATAGTTCGTTAGGGTGTTATTTACGTGCCTCTCAAGCAGTTTGCTCAACCAGGGGAGCAGGGAAATGGGGCGATAGTTTGCAAGGTTGCTTTGGTCAAGATTGGGCTTTTTCAGCAGCGCTCTTACCATTGCGCACTTCCATGGCGGGGGAACGGATTTGGAGGAGATGGAGGTGTTAAGGACATCCAACAAGATGGGGCGGATCGTATCCATAGCCAATTTAAGAGTTTGTGGGGGTGCTGGATCATTGGGAGATCCAGAAATGACTTTAGCAGTCAGTTTATCTAGTGCCGGAGCATCCAAGAGTGGGATTGTGTCTAGCCTACAAGAAGCTAAGGCATCGGCGGTTGGGGGGATGCAAGGTTCCAGCTCATTATTGGCATCCTCAAATGAGGAGTAAATTGTAAGAATCTTTTGAGAGAAAAAGTTAGCCAAATCGTTGCAGCGGTTTTGAGCACCCTCAGTATCGGGGCATTCGACCGGAGGGGAGACGAGGGATTTCACAATTTTAAAAATTTCCCTAGGGGCATTGGCGGCTGCTTGAATTCTGCTGTCGTAAAAGGAGGTTTGCGCTAGTTTTATCTCCTGTTTATAGAGCCTAATATTGGCTCTATATTCATCCTTCTTAGTTTGGGAATAGTCCTGTCTCCAAGCTCTCTCCTGCTTACGGCAGGCTAATTTCATGATCTTAAGTGCAGGTGTATACCATGGAGCAGCTTTTGTTTTTTTTGTAAGATTATTGTTTTGAACCGGAAGAACCATATCAAGTGAGGAGGTATCCAGCCGTCGAAATTGTTGGCTGCTATATTGGCATGCATCACCTTCCCAGGGGGGTCTCTAGCCAAAGCATCTTCCCATGCAGGGAGGGAAAGAGAGGACCATTTCCTAGCTTGGTGTTTGGCGAGACAGTGGGCAGAGGGGAGGGTGTTTGTGCGCCAGATGAAAGGTATCACAAAATGATCCGTCCAAGGTAGGGGGATGGGGGGCTCCACTGTAATGTCGTTGATATTACTAAAGACAGTGTCAAGAAGATGACCTCTGTTGTGCGTTACATGAAATCCCTTTTGATAGAGGTCCAACGCTTGAAGATTAGCACGAAGCGAGTTAGCAGCAGTATCAAGAGGATCATCGAGGTGCAAGTTAGGATCCCCCAACAAGGTAAAATTAGGTGAAGATAAAACGACACTGGCAGCCAGCTCAGTGATCTTAGTAATAAAATCACTGAGGGCGCCAGGAGGGCGGTAGATCAGAATGCCGGAAAAAGTGATAGTGGGAGAGAGTTCTAGCGAAAATTGAAGACTTTCGCAAGTCGATGAGGTAATGGGGGTGATTCGGCACTTATAACTGTCCCGATAGACAATAGCCAGTCCACCGCCTCTCCCAGTTTGGCGGTCCAATCTTTTAAGAGTGAATCCTAGTGGAATAGCTCCGACAATGGCCGGGTCGTTGTCTGCCTGAAGCCATGTTTCTGTTAGGAAAAGGGCGTGGGGATTGAGCTCCTCAATCAATAGGCGCAATTCGGTGTGGTGTTTATTAAAGGACCTACAGTTTAGAAGGAACATTCTCCACTCCTGAACGGAGAGTGGACGTCGATTGACGCGGATTGAGGGACTCCAATTACAGTTTTTACAAATAAAATCAGAGAGAGTAGGCAGGACCAGGTGATCACAAGCCGGACTAGTAGCGTGACGTAGGGCATGGAGTGTGGAACAGTCATAGACCAGCGTGGGTGCAGCCACAGCCATGATAAGCAGATCTTACCCCAGGTAGCAGGAAGCGTCTGGACGCGGACTGGCGCAGACTGGCTTCTCTCTGGCGCCTCTCCGGCGCGTCTACGGCGCTACCGCTGCGCGTCACCGCTGCGCGGATGAGCGAGAGACTAAGTAGGTTAGGCGGAGTGGGAGACTAGCGCATCAACCCACCAAGTATGGCCGCCTCCAATGGAGCAACCAGGAAGTAGTGCTGCTTGCCTCCCTCCACAACAATCAGCACTGGTAGCTGCGGTGGACCGGGGAGTGAGCGAGCACACAGTAAGAAATTAATGACACAATGCACAAAGTTTTTAAAAACAGTCTAAAAACAATTGTTAGCAGGAATACAAGAACACGCTTGTAGCAGTCCTACTTGCTACCAAGCGCCAGCGCGATAAATTTGTGAGTCAATTTGACCTCAGCCCTACTCTTTATCATTCTCTTATGAGCCCCATCTCCCTTCCCTGTGATCTATCATTAAATCAAAGAGCAGTCTTTTGAGGTGTTTACGGTACCCACACACAAGCAGGTGTATGATGCGCGCGATGAGAATAAGCCATACTTCTTAAAATCTTGTAACATTCATGAGAGCACACAGCGCATGCGTAACTAGAAGAAAACAATGCAAGCACAGAAAATGCTGACAAAACTTCCCGATTCAAAATGGCGCACCCACGCATGCGTACAGCACGCAGCGCATGTATCAGAAGGTACTCAATGAGAGCCAGCGTGAGCTGCTGAAATGTCCTCCATCTTACCCTTGTCACCAAAATTAAGAAGGAATCAAGGTAGTTTAAGAGCAGAAGTTTATTCTGACCAGCATCTCTGCGTCCAGGTAGCAACTGTTAACCCTGGCACCCTCGAGCCGCAACCTTCCAAAATAGAATCCACATCAATACATAAGAACCTCACAACCTGTGACAAAAAATCAGCATCAGGGATCTAGACAACAGTACAGTTGGGCACTCAGGGCAGGGGTACACGTCCATTACCATGCAGAGGTCTTTTCTGTCCCAAAACGCACTTCATTGCTTGGAGTATAATCCCTGCATTGTTGTCCACCATTTGCTCAAAGACTTCTTTGAGTGCTGAGTCCCCAGGATTGGACCCTAATCTTACCTGCAACCCCTGTCAAAATCCCTAGAAGTATTCTCCAGAGGACCCTCTTGCTGCTATGCAATACTGGTAATGATGGACATGTTAGTGGCAGTCTCCAGGCAGCTGGCCTGTGAGCAGTGGTTATAGGCTTTCATGGCAGTATAGGCAATGAATCTACAGAAAATGTTTAACTCCCGACAGTTCACCAGTACACCAGCATCACCTTGCCAGTGCAGCAGTACCAGTTGCACTGGAGAGGGTGAGGTGTAGGG
This sequence comes from Lissotriton helveticus, assembly GCF_964261635.1. Lineage (NCBI taxonomy): Eukaryota > Metazoa > Chordata > Amphibia > Caudata > Salamandridae > Lissotriton > Lissotriton helveticus. Next base: position 263,582,996 of record NC_136058.1, read on the forward strand.
AGTGAGTAGCACTAGTCTATCCCTGATACGTGCTACTGTAGGACTGGCATCTGTAAGCCTGACCAGAAACTTCAACTTGAGCATGGTGGTGGTACTTGGTGGCCTAGCCACAGCAGATTGGTTTAGGCTGGGAGCATAGGTTGTGCGGTCTTCCTACTACCTGTCCCTGCCTTCTCTAATTTATGTCTGATGCTTATGAAGCAGCTGCCAGCATCACAGTTTTAAAGGCTATCATGGGGCACTGAGAAGAGGTCTACATGGGCCCAATGGTAAAACACCACCCCGGATGAGTGCATGGAGGACTTTGCACAGAGCCCCAGCCACAAGTAAGTCCAGGGCCACACTCTGTGAGCCTTTGGTACCTGGGGAAAAACAACCATAGGATATTAAATAGAGAAGACATAAGCACGGTCACCATCAGGCTCTCAGGAGACCCACCTTATACACTATTAGGTGAATACATGAAGGGCCCGATTCACAGAACTAATTTAAGACAAAATCCTAAACTTACTACCATTTTGGTATTCACAGAAGGTGCTTACTCAATTTGCCATTCACAGAAGGCACTTACTCATTTCGGTATTCACAGAACGTAGGAGTCCTAACTTTAAATGCCTTCTGTGAATACCGAAAGTCTTAAAGTTAGGATTTTTCTCAGTTTAGGAGTTGTAAAGTTAGGACTCCTAACTTTAGGACTCCTGAAATCTTACCATTAAAATAGAGGCTTTGTGGCCAGTTTATAGTAAAGAAATAAAAGAAATTAATTTTGTAGGAAACCCTATCCATTTTAAGGCCTGAAACATGAAATCCCATCCAATCCTGTCAAAAGCTTTTTCAGTATCTAAAGCTATAGCGTCAATAGGATAGTCAAGAGAGGAAGCTTTGCTAAGGATGTTGAAAAAGACTCTATAGTTATTTGATGATAATTGACCTTTTACGAAACCCGATTGTTCAGGGCCAATAAGTTTAGGTAATATAGGGTCAATTCGTAGAGCAAATATTTTTGCAAATATGTTATAATCAGTGTTTACTAAAGAAATGGGACAGTAATTTTTGCAAAGAGATGGGTCTTTATTGTCCTCAGGAATTAAACATATCATGGCTTCTTGGAATGTTCCACGAGAAGAACCAGTTGTAACAAAAGAGTTAAATAAAGATAAGATATTAGAGAGAAGAAGGTTAGCAAAATGTGCCTAAAATTCAATAGTAAATCCATCAGGTCCATGGGCTTTCCCGCTCCTAAACACTGAGGGCCCGATTCACAAAACTAACTTAAGACAAAATCCTAAACTTACTACTTTTGGGATTCACAGAAGTTAGGATTTTGTCTTAAGTTTGTCTTAAGACAGACTTAAGACAGACTTAAGTTAGGATTTAGTTTTAAGTCTGTCTTAAGACTGTCTTAAGACAAACTTAAGACAAAATCCTAACTTCTGTGAATATCAAAAGTAGTAAGTTTAGGATTTTGTCTTAAGTTAGTTCTGTGAATCGGCCCCTGAGACAGCATGAGTAATTTCCGGTAAAATTATATCCTTTTCCAAAGAGATAAAATCAACAGGATGAGATGGGGTGGGGTCAATAGACTGAAAATAGGAGAAAAGATCTAAGGAAGATATTTGCTTCTCAGGGGTATTTACATTTTTGTAAAATCTATTTTAGTCCGTTCATGTTTTATCTTCAAGTAGTTAGCCAACAATTTCCCCATTTTATTTTGGCCTCCATAATAACGAGAACTACTTTTTAAAAGATAGGAGGAGGCAGCTTCTGTGGATAATTTGTTGAAAGTGAATTTTGAATCGATAAGATTTTTTAAAGAGGATTCAGTGTTTGAGTGATAATAAGTATTTTCCAAATGTTTGATCCTAGAGAGTAATTGGGTAGTTTGAGCCTCAAAAGATTTCTTTTTTTGTGAAAAAAAATGTATTATAAATCTTTTGTTATTTTGCAGCTCGGCGTGGATAGCACTTTGCTAATCCTATGCTTAAAGACTTTGCTGTACAAATGGCAAAAGGCTTTGTCCATTTCTATCTCAGCATGGATAGCACTGTGCTAATCCCATGCTTTAATACTTTGATAGAAAAGCAGACATTTGAGGTGAGCAAATGGTTTTGTGGGTGCTCTATACAGGAGCTACCTTCCACCTAAACTTGGGAACTACCCAGAGTTCTCTCCCTCTTTTTTGCATGTTTAGATATATGTATAAATGTTACATTGGGTGAGTTATTGGTAACGCTCTCTGTTAAAGCCAAACTCTGTTTTTAAAGGGCAAGTGATACGATCCACTAAACACACTTGATATAAAGTCCCTATATCTAGCTCAAACACCATAATTGAGTTCCATCAAAATATGGGACTCATAGCAGCATATTTTTTACATTTGAAGGTTTCAGTGTTTAGGTTAGGCCTAGCTTCTGCTTGGTCAGCGACACAGCATACAACAGAAGAGCAACATAAAGGTATGCATCTGGGTATCATTGGCTAAGTGAGAACAGGAAAACACTGAATTTATATCCCTAAAACCCCTGCTCAAAACTTGAATAGGATAAGGCTACAGAGAATGAAGGTTTCAAAATATTAATATTAATCAAGGTGTTGTCCAAGACCAAATACATTCATGGACATGTAGCTCACGACACCATAAAAGCTAGCAGACTTAAAGCCAATATACATATGATGAAATTAGTATTAAATGTTACTATGAAAATAGTATAGATCAAATTTTAAATTTACCTTTTCCGAATAGCAAAGATTTCTAGTACATAAGGGCCAGAAGGTAATTTGCCGATTCCTTTTTAAATACATGGTGCACGTCGATGTTACTTCTTTATGGTATAAAAGTTAAAAATGGTAAAAGCACAAAGTAATGTTATTTTTAAAGGCACTCAAAAGTACATAATGACATTAGAAGGTCAATATTGCCAGGTGGAAACTTTTCGAGATAATCCTACATTGTATAGGCAAGGCTTTATTGAGGAAGGGCCATCTCTATCCCTGATTACTTCATATTGATTTTTAGAGTAGTTCCAACTGCAGTCCAGAACTGGTGCTTTGACAGGAACTGGACACAATTAGTTTAAGTCCAATAGTCTGGGAATTGATCTTAAAATAAGTCAACTAGGATCACCTGAATCTGAGGCTGGATTGGTAACAGTACTTCCACATTATATTTTATCTGGCAACATTGTACATGGATTCTTTTTTACTTGCACAATGTTCATATACAGCTCAGATTGAGGCATACAGAGAATGTTGCTGCAGGCTGTGACTATTTGTTACAAAACTTTCTTTCCTTCAGTCCCTGGACAAGGGATACAGGTTGACAGCAAGTTGAGCATCATACCTTATTGAATGACGAGCATGATTTTGATCATTTGAGGCAAAGGAAAGGATTATCAGGTTGCCAGTTATCTTCATACTGCTGGAATTCACCCGTAATGTGGAGAAGTCCTCATAACTGAATTCGGTGTTACATATACACCAGCAGTTTAATTAACAAAGCCCTCATTTCATTTAGCCACGTGTACAGCTTTCATTTTACCCGAAGCAGCAAATAAAGGATTAAAATGTCCAGTTCATACTCTTTTGGGCTACCACCGCAGACTAAAATTAATTTAAGGGAGTAATGTTAATGTAATCTGTCAAATATTCACCGTATGATTCATAGTCAGCACCGTGTAGAATTAATACCCATTTTTCTTTTCGAACTTCCTGAAGTAAGTTTTGGGAAGTTTTTCGCTATTGACACACCATGCATGTGTATAAGGGTCCTTACATTGTGCCACTTTTTATTTTTAAAATAGGTAGAGCATTTCTATTCCTTTCTGCACAATAATTCTTCATATTACGTTTTTGCCTTTCAGCTATACCTTTGCAACAACAGATATTGCATTTGATTTCATGTTATATCTTACTTTAAATAAATGAATTGTTGTAGTTTTTATGAACCTTAAAATATCTGAAACCAGTACCAGTTTCAACTAACAAAGACGAAAACCATTCTTAAACATTGTATATAGTGAAGTTTAAATAAGAAGTATGCTAAAACCAGTCTAAAATTAGTATATTTGCCGCCATTCTATATTTATCACTTGCCTATGTAATATATTCTCTTTGTATCAGTATTCCCTAGCCAGTCTCACATTAATGTTTAAAGTCCATTTTAGATGCAGTTTGAGTTTATGTCTCATTCACTTACTTTTAAAAGTGATAAGCTCCATGTGATCATCTTTGTGCCAATTAGTTTAATTGAATAAAAGGTTGAATACAAGATAATTTAAAAACCACATGTGGTAATTTAAAAATAACCACATCTCATGTGGAATTTCCTGGAAAATATGTGACTGTTTTAGACCTGAAGCCATCACCCAGCCAGAAGTTGCATGCTACATCATGGGAGCTCTCCTAACATTTGTGGAAGCAACCGCCAATTTGGGATACTACCCTGAGTGAACAAGGGGAGGAAAACAGAAGATCCCTTGCTGCGGACATGGGATCCTAGATGATCTAGGGCCAGATGTATGTCGAGAATTCGCATGCACAAACAGGTTTGCAACCCGTTTGTGCATGCTAATTCTGATAGGGCCATGTGCAAACACTATTTTACGAGTCGCAAATAATTTGTGATTCGCAAAACAGTGTTTTGTGACTCGCTATTAGGAAGGGACGTTCCCTTCCTAATAGCGAGTCACAAGCCATGTATCAATGTTTTTTCACCGCAACTGCAGTCGCAAAACACTTGCAAATTACCACCCTCTTCAAGAGGATGGTAAGGCAGTCGCAAATGGGACCCCTTCCCCTTTGTGACTGGCTCTGAAATATTTTTTAAGGGAAGGCAGTGGTCCAAACAAAAACGTTTTATTTATTTTTTAAATGCATCACGTTTTCCTTTATGGAAAGCGGGCTGTATTTCAAAAAACAAAAAACGGCTTTAATGAAAAGCAGTCCCAGACATGGAGGTCTACTGATTCCAGCAAGAGACCATCCCTGAGAGGACCAGCCAGTCCCAATGAGGTCGCAAATTGTGAGTGGCTCATTAATATTCATGAACCCTGCATTTTGCTACCTCATTGGGAATCACAATCAGTGTCTCTGACACTGTAGTACATTGTAAATTGCACCTTGCAATTTGCGACTCAATCAAGTGCAAATTGCGAGGTGCTATTTACAAGAGCCGTACATCTAGCCCCTGGTATTGGGATAATATGCGGATAGTGTAGAGAGAAAAACTGTTAAGACTTTCTCCTGGTAGATTGAAATGTTTTATTAGGCTGGTGTTAAAAAAAAGCCAGGGCAATAATTCAAACTATATAAAGAACGTCGACATGTTTCAGCCCAATTGGTAACCCTAAGATTTTTAGAAATATAATAAGTGGAATTATCAGAGAGCCCTCATACGCTTTCTAAGACCAGGGGAGGACAACAGTACCTAATGTGCTTCTCCTCCATTTACTTATTCGATTAAAGGCATGTTCCTGTTGTGATTGCGCCTGACGTTCTTAAAAAGACAAACATTGCGGGCGCACTTGAATTGAAGGCTGAAAGCACATGCAGCACGGGAATTATAGGCCTCGCCTGCACTTGTGGGTCTATAAGGATGATAGGAAATGTAAGTCAGTAGTACCACAAGCATGGAGATTGTAGGCCTCAGAAGACTTTGGTAGGACAGAGGAAGCTGTCATCCTGTTCCTGCATATGCAGACCCCAAGCTGGGAGCAGAGGAGGACAACCTGCATCTCCACCAGTGGGTGCCTGTGTGTATTTATGAGGAAGTGCCCTGGCTTAATAGTGCTCATTATTGAGTATTACTGACTCAATTGTGGTTATCCATGGCATAACAGTAGTACAGCCTTGACATTTTGTTGACTTAATGATGTGACCTATGCGGGGCATAATAGTGGCCACTCCATGACATTGTGTGGGTGTGACATTTTTTGGCATAAGTGTGGCTATTTCTGGCAAAATGTTGTTGCTGGGAAGACAATCCTCGTTGACATTTTGGAGCTGTCCATTTCAAAGTGGTGATCCTGGCGCAATGTTGTTGATCCTCAACATATTGTGAACATTCTTAACAAAACTGTGCCCATCTCTGGAGTAATGGTGGTCCTTGACTAATTATAATAGTTCTTGGCATATTGACGGAATTCCTGACTTATTTGTGGCTATTTTTGGCAATATGATAGTCCTAGCATAATGGTGCCTACCTGTGAAATACGGCAGGCATTCATGACAAAATTGCTGATGCTGGAACAGTGGCCGTCTCTTTATGGTGCACATTCTTGACGCAGCATGGACAATCCTGACATAATTGTGGCTTAACATGGCATAACGGAGGCCTTTGTCTAGTGGTGCCAAACATGTTCTGTCACGTCTTGACATAAATTTGGCTATCTGTGGCATAAAGGTAGAGCCAGCATAGTGGTGCCCATGTCATCCACCCAGTATGCTAATGTCATGTGAAGAGATGGCTGTTAGGGTTTTCCAACTCCGGAAGACACCGAAAAGACCACTTCTGTTTAGTGGCTTTATTTTTGACAATTTCTTCCCTTTTCTTGTAACCTCCGTATAGAAATACAGATTAAAATCCTGTTGTTCTTGAGGGGAACTCAAGTTTTCCAGATTCACTACACCCCTTAGGTACTCCATTTTACTCCCTTGCTTCCTTAATTTCTCAGCCCCTTCTACACACTCATTACCCTGATTACTCTATGTCTGCCCTTTATACCATTGTTCTTCCACTCACCATGTCTTTGACAAATACTCCCTTCCTTTTCTGGGACTGATTTTTCCACCTTTGCTTCAGTTAATTTTTTTGTTTTTAATATTTCTTTCCCCTGTATAATTATTACATAAGCTTACTGCTTTGACTTTAATATCATGACAAATTAATGGCATGCCATCTGTAGTGCTAAAGATTTTTTTTAAGTGCTTAAATGGATAAAAGAAATGCAGTGAAAAGTAAAAGTGAAGATGCTGTATATTTTTGGAATCATGACAGGCCATGTGAAATTGTATAATTAGATTTAATGAACTACAGGTATTAGCTAAAGCTGGTCAGCAAATCTCTAGGGAAATTTGTGTAGTGATCCAGCAGGTCCATGACACCATCCTTTCACTGCTCATTATCGAGGCTGTGGCATTTCCATGAAGATCCAGTGGTGTGTGCATGCACAGACTATAAGAGGTGTTATTAGGAAATAATATTCCTCGGAGGATACACAAAATCTAGATACCACTCTTAGAAGCATGCCTAGATGGCACAGACTGTCGTAGGCACAATTAATTTTAATATGTTAACCGTTTGGGTGAAGCATGTGGTTCCACCTTTGATGGTTTGGATTAAGTAGTAGGTTTTAAAATTGCACAATCTGAGGGGGTTTATGTTAAGCATTTGTCTTCTGAGCACTTGGTCTTATTGGCGATGGTTTAGCACATGGCACTCACGCATATCCCTACAGAGCATGAGTATGCAGCTTGTGGTGGACCCACCTTTGTATGAACTGAGGGAATCTTGATAGATCATGCAATGTATGGCTCAGGAGGATTTTTGTTTATGTTGGCAAGTCACTTTAAAAACATAGAAGTTTTGATGATGATGGTGTGGCATTCCTGAAGTAGGCATTTCATGCCGAAAGGTGTGTTGAGAAGATATTAAATACAAGCCACAGCACAACTGAAAAATAAAACAAACAGATTGGTTATTGTGTAGACTATATTGAGACGACTCACCTTCTACACCTCGAACCGCCAGCTCCGCTCCGCCGACCTTGCCCTTTCCACCGTCCCCCGCATCAGAAGAGTGACCACCGGTGGCAGATCGTTCTCCCACCTCGCCGTCAAGACCTGGAACACCCTCCCCATCCTCCTACCGCAGACCCAGGACATACTAACCTTCAGGAGGCTACTCAAGTCCTGGCTATTCGAGCAGTAGCAGCACCCCTCCGCCCACCCCCAGCGCCTTGAGACCCTCACGGGTGAGTAGTGCACTTTACAAATGTTCTGATTGATTAACTGATTGATTGTGTTAACATAAGCCACAGCTAGTGTGAAAAATGAAATAGAATGACTAGCAGATGATGTTATAACTGTTTTTCAAATCCTGATTTAAATATTGAGGATTGTGTCAACATGAAGAGAAATTATGGAAAATATTAAAGTATACAAGACCTAGTAGAAAACAAATGTAGATGTATAAAAATTGTTTTATGATTCAGATGTTAGTGTGAAAGAGTCCTGAATGATGGTATGCCAGTGAAGATTAATGGTGTTTTAGTGGATGGATTTTTGTATTTTTGTGACCTGTAATAGTGATGTTCAGGATATTGACTCTTCACTGTGAAGGAATGAAATTATTTAGAATTTCTACTGATTGACAAAAAAGATATATGAGAATTATTGGTTACACTCTCTGGGCCATACATTTTTATGTATAGATACATGTATGTATGATCTGAAATTGAGAGTTTGAGGCTGCTGGGGTTTTTCTTTGCTATTATTAGCCTTTTCACTGCCCTGGGTCCCTTCTTTGGGGAAATTGTTCTACAACATTCGATGTTTATCACTGCTTTGTAAAAAATATTTCTAAGTAGTTGTGAGCCCAGAAATCCAGGGAGTGTAAGACCTACCACATGCATCATTAAAGTATTGAAATATTTCATTAATTCCCCATTCAAAAACTCTGTATTCTGGACCAAATTATGAAGAAATTTGTCAGTGCAGCACTTGGCCTTTTTTAATTTAATTCTCGAAGAGAGAATTTCTGGTAGCCCCCCTCGAGTAAGTCTGACTCTCGCAGTGGTTAATGAAGGACCACCACTTTCAAAGTTCACCAGCTGCCACTGCCTTTCAGGTAGGGAGCACAATCTCTGTTCCTTAACTCTTGTGAGAGTTACAAATTGTGGAGCTAACCACAACCCGTAAATTTCAATGGTTTTCCAGTATTAATTCATTGCCACAACAGTACTTTAACTGTGACATTTAACTGAATTCAGAGGTATTTCAAACATACTTTAAGATATTATAACGATTTGTAACAATCACTTCACTTTAACTGTAGAGCTTTCAGTGAAATTCTGTGTCATTGATTATGTAGGGGCATATTATCAAGGGGGCGATAGGCAATTTTAGCCGCTTTAGCGTTCGTTTTCGGCCAATAAGCGGCGATAATACTATCTCCCTATTAACAAGCTGTCGCCAACAGCAGTTAGCGACAGCTTGTAGGCGATAGTGAGCGGTTTAGGGCCCGCTTTGCATGTCAACGATATTTATCGCTAATGACATGCAAAGTGGGCGTACCCAACCTGTTAGCGACTGAAAGCAGTCGCTAACATCGCTATCGCCTATTACCAACACAGGCGTAGCGATGGAAATATTCGCGCTAAGCGCAAATATCTCCAAAAACTAACACCTGCTCAGACCAGTTCTTAGCCATTATATCCAATGGGAGGTGGATATAATGGCTAAGACCCTGTTAGCAATAATGTGTGAATATCCTGTGATGCGCGGCGATAAAAAAATTGCCGCTAACCCTACTTAGCGATAAATATCGCTATTTGTTGATAATATGCCCGTAGTTCTTCCAAATGTCAACCCGTGTGGACAGCCAATCTCTGTTGTACATGTCCTTCAGACACTTGCAGCGGGGATTGGCTACAGAGCATGGCCATATGCGAGGCCCTGCGCCCATCCCCCCGCCTTTGCCCATACACCACAGGAATTGGTCGCAGGGCTGGACTTAAGGCCAGACCCAGTATATAAACCCCAAAGTACAGCTGTAGTGTGCAAATTTTTTTCCCTTCAGTTTTCACAAATTGTGCGCTGAATTCATGAATCCTGGGAGGTTCCAAGGTGGGTCTAGGATAGAAGAAAACGGTGATAAAAATATTTGTTTAATGCCAGAGAGATTCCTTTAGGCTCCCCCACATGGACATGGCGTCAAGGTTTGCTCACCATGCACCTATATGTGCCCTATTGTGGTTTCATTTTTCTCAAAACAGCCCTCAGTGCATCTTTAGGGTATATACACAAAAACGTGTGCTAAACATCTCCATAAATGTTAACGCAACTTTACACATCGCAGCCTATTGCGGTAAAATAACCCAGTGTCAACGTGCAATTCACAATACGGCGGTACCATGCGATAGAGTGCCAAAATCGCGGCCAATGTCTGCGGTACAATCATCTTGACGGTGATAAAACACAAACCTCAGCGCGAGAAAACATGCGATGGGCCAAAGCGCGATGAGGAAATCAGCGATAAGCAGTGCTAGGCCTGCAACACACACATGGCAGGCTGGAAAAATCACTGTAAAAGTAGAAAAAAACCTCAAACACAAACTGACCAACATCCAAGCACCATGGAGACATCAGGAGCAGGCACAGAGGATGAGCACAACCCCACAAGCACCCCGGATGACAAGCCTGGGACCTCGGGGACAGCGAAGGGCAAGGACAAGAAGTAGAGGAAGACAAAGTTCAGTCCGCATGAAAACAGGATCCCGGCTATGGAGGTGATGGAATACCATCAACAACTGATCGCCACCTCCAACGTGTCATTGGGCACCAAAAATGGGATATGGCGGGATATCATGGACAAGGTGAATGCTGTCGGAGAGCACAAGAGGTCAATGGACGAGGCCAAGAGGCGATGTATTGACATCAAGCGCATGACCAAGGAGAAACTCGCAGCCAACCAGAAGGCAGCAATGCAGACTGGAGGTGGGAGCCCAGCACCACGGCTCATACTGGATGACATGGAGGAGCTGGTGTCGACAGTCATCAGTGTGGAGACTGTGGCCGGAGTCGGAGGACCGGACACTGCTCGACAGGACACAACACAACTGCAACAGGGTGAGTGACCACCAGGTACTGGGGGGACGGGTGGAGATGGCCACAATGGCACACATGCACAATCAAGCAGAGCACAGTGCACACCCATAATGACTCTGGGTCATGGCCCTGATCTACAGACTGTCATAATATACAATGCCATGCTGTCTGAATGTCAACATGTGCTAGGCGGCTACATACATGTGGACACATTGTAATACACCATCTCCCCTTCACATTGCAGAGTCACCGTCAACAACTCCTGCACAGCAGTCCCAGTCACTCTTCACTGATGACGAGGAGGACACTGCCAGCATCGACACCCAAGCCCTCCAACACATCATTGACATCATCCGCAACTTACCTCCAGGATCAGGGCAGCCCAGCTGCATCGAGGAGACCCCACCCACTACCCAAACCACCCAGCAGGAGGCACCCACAGCCCCGGCAGTCTCCCAAGACCCCCAGGAACAACACATAGCCTTCCAACGCCATGTGCTGGAGGGCCAGAGGGAGACGGCTGAGCAGGTGCGGGTGGAGTTCAGCCTCTTGTCTACCAAACTGGATGCCATCCATGGGTGTCTAGGTCCCATCAGGGACCAGCTCCAGTCCTTAACGGACACCCACGGCCTGCTCCATGGTCTCCAACGAGCCCTGACTGTCATCACTGGAGTCATGACGCGGAGAGAAGCACACCTATTCACTCAAACTGGCTCCAGTGATCCCAACCGTGAGCTGGCACAAATGCGGAGGCTCATGGAGGACATGGTGTGGATGGAGGTGGAAAGGATGGCAGCCACCGCTGCACATCAGCGAAATGTAGCTGGGATCTACCATGCCGTGCAGATCCTCATCATGGCATTGCTGCCACAAGGCGTGGTGCTGATCAATGCTGCTGCCCCCCCACCATCCACATTTCCAACCCCTGGTGAGTCAGTGCCTCACAGTGCGGCAGGTGTATCCACTCCGGCACAGGATGTGTCACTGCCACACAGTGTGGCCGACAATCCTCCTCTGGCTCCTGATGTGTCAGTGGCACACAGTGCCGCAGCCGGTTCTGCAACACCTACAGGTGGGGCAGACCACACTTCCGAGGACGTGGATGGGATTGTGTTCAGAAGGAGGCACTAGCATTATTTTCCGCCACCTGGCGTGTTTCTGCTTGGTGGAGCACATGGCCCCATGACCTTCCACTGACCCCCGATACACTCTGCTGCACTCACCTTGGACAGCAACATGGACTTCCATACATGTTTGATAACCAATGACACTGCGACCAGACTGCAGACTGTACCCTTCCTCTTCCGTAGTACTTGTCATACCCGGATGAATTCACGCTGGCCCTTCATGGGCCCATATTGTGTAGTGTGCTTGGCATGGCCCTGTACCACTCCAGCCGCAAACTCCACTGGATGTGCAATACACATCCAGTAACGCACTGCTGTGTCATGTCTTTCATCATTCATGTATAAATGTGTGTATGATGTAGGGACAGTGATTTCCCTTACATCAATGATGCTCATCTAGTGGGATGCCAGTCACAGTGTGCTACATTGCCTATTGTGTTCCGTGTGCCGTGGACACTACAACAGGGACTAATGCATTAGTCACTTCCTTGTCCGGATATGGACTGAACCACGCCCAGAGCCCCCGAGTTATTGTTACAAGCCCTGCGCTGGTCCAGCATACGCCAGGCCAGACCACTCCGCTCACGCTCCAATGGGGGGCCCACATAGCTACCTGTCGCAGGCGTACTCACTGGTGGTGTGCAGGTCACTGGTCTAGTTGTCAGCATGTCACGGCCACTCCCTGAGGGCAGGTTTGCACACACACCACACCAATCCAGCACAGGCGTCACAGGCCATGTGACCCCGCAAATATAAGAGACCGACAACATCACATTCCCCTCTGCTGGTGGTGACTGGATGAAAGATGCTCCATGGTTCTCAATCATAAAGAACCCATGAGTTGTTGCGCATAGGGTTAGTGGCACCGGAAGCCTTGTGGCCGTCCCGGGCCTACCACCACGTGGCGCTGACTGGCGTAGCACAGGGTTAGTCGCACCCCAAGCCTTGAAGCCATCACGGGCCTACCACCAGGTTGCGCTGACTAGCGTTGCACAGGGTTAGTGGCACCGAAATAGCTGAGAGGGTGTGCAGCCTGTGTTGATGACATGTGCATTGATGTGGTCTCCGCCATTGATGACTCAGGACTCAGCGTCATGTGAGGGACCTGCTGGGCTGCGGGGCAGGCCAGCTTGATGTGGACCATGCCATGGTGGCGGGACCGGGGCCTGGAGCTTGCACGGGCACGTGGTGTGCCTACTGGTGGAAGCACCGGTGGGAGCAGGTGAACAGTGGGGCCTGTGTGCGGGTGCTGTGGTCTCTCTCTCTCTCTCTCCCTCTCTCTCTCTCTCTCTCTCTCTCTCTCTCTCTCTCTCTCTCTCTCTCACTTCCAGGCTGTGATGTCGAGATTGTCCCCGACGGATCCGACAGGAGTCTTTCGCAGTGGTGTTTTGTGTTGTATTTCAAGAATGTTTTTAGTTGTTACTTCAGTGCTGTGTGACTGTTTCTCGTTCTTCTGGCCACACATGTGTTTATTTATTTTGGCAATGTGCATCATCATAAGCTTTTTGGGGCTCTTGTGTCGTGCACAGTATGTGTATGTCTGGGGGGGGGGGGGGGGGGCGGGTCCTGGGGGTGATGGCGGGCCTGGGGTGGTTGCAGTGGGTGTTGTGGCCCTCATGGGTATCCGCGTTGCATGATCATTGTCTCCATGGCATCTATGGCTCTTCAGGTGTGGCTCTTGGATGGGCTCCCTTTTATGCTGCAGGTAGACGTCCTGCTTAACACCAGCAAAAGGCAGGTGTTAATTCCCTGCTGCTACCGCAGCTCATCGCCTGTTTTTGATGCTCTTCTCAGATCTGGCGGCTCGCTGTGAAAGTGGTGTTGTGGTTTTTTCGTGTATATTTGCACGGGAACGCCTACTCTGCAATTCATTAGGGTTAGTTGGTGGTGTCCACTGTGGCGATACATTTTGGGGCAGTTATTGCGGATATACTTGCAATGTCTGCAGTTTGCACCAGCTTGTGAATGGGGTGTTAAATCTATCTCCACTTTTGATGCGTTAAGGTGGAGATAAATCTGAGATGAGTTCTTGTGAATATCCCCCTTTGTCTTCTGTAATTGTGGTCACTAGAGAATTTTTATGTAAGGGACAGCCAGTCAGAAAGTGGTAGATTCACAAACTTGCAAATTAATACATAAATTCGCATTGGATGACTGGTGCAAATACTCGCTTGTTCATTGGCATGCCTTTATTTTTTTAACAGAAGGATTAGCAAATCTGTGGAGGATCTGCAAATTAAACGTTTCTTTATCTCTACCTTTTTAACCCTTTTAAGCTCAACTGAAACATTTTTGTAAAGTTAATTTCTCAAAAACTACTAACTGAATTGACTACCAATGCAAGCAAATTCACTTTTTACAAAAGTTTTACTGTAAAGCCAAGTTTTGTGTAATTCATTTCAGTTTATTTTTCCTGTGTAAACCCACGGGGGGGTTAAAATGGGAAGCATCATTTTTTTGGCCCAGGTTCATTGACCCAAATGCATGGTAAACAATATCGTTGACAAAAATATTTACCACAATATTGTGTTCCTATACTTAGAACAGAAATGAAAAATATATTTAATAAAAAATAATGTGGACAGTAATATTGTCCAAATATATCATTTTTCTAATGTATATATTATCTAAAGTAAGACATGTTAAATATTATAAAATATATAATTAATATAATGTAACATAAATATTCTCCACTAATTATTTAATACTATAAATAAATATATATTAAAACACACACACACATATATATATATATGTGTGTGTATATAAATATATTTATATAAGGGTGGTCCGGGAAACGCTGTGGGAAAAACTAACAGCACGGCCCCCTGCTCCTGCAATAATATCTTTACACCAGGGGGGTTGCTGGGTATGGATGAAAACAAGCCCTACCACAGTGAGTGTCAAAGTTCCAACTAACAAGGGCCTCACACAGGGCTGTGTGCTGGCTTATCTTCTTTTCAACCTTTGTACCGCCAACTCGGGCAAAGCATTAGAAGATGTCAGCTAGGCACATCCAGGCTAGGATCGACAAGACTCCCAATTCTGTAGTATGCAGACAACATAGTGATTATGGACCATACTAAATCAGGATGACAGAGAGCCTGCAATGCACTCCATAGGCTTACCGGGCTAAAAAAAACTCCATATGAACCGGGGCAAGCAAAAATCATCATTTCTGGAAAAAATCCCCACAAGAAACATGCACACTGGTGGCTCAGCGAGTTACAGATAACTACAGTTCCAAATTACAACTATCTAGGCATTTGGTGCAGAGAAGGGACAAAGACAACAGTTTGTTTGAAGCACCTCAGATCAAAGTTTGCGGGAGTAGTCCGTAGGCTAATACCTCTCAAAAATCATCTGCCAAGTCCAACTGCTGATACAATGCTGAAAGTCCTGAAAGCAAAATTGATCCCAGCACAAAATAACAGACACCTAGCCTTTGCCGACGCACTAGTCCTACAACTAAACAAAGTCCAAATCTCATCATATAAAAACATCTTCCACGCAACCTGGCAGGCCCAAAGAATGAGGCTGAGATTAGAACTATGCCTTGGGAGAATGGACCTTGAATGCCAAGGGGATCTATTAAAATATTACATCAGGATTCTAAGGGCCCCTAAAACCAAACTTATGGCACTACTTAAATCAGTCTTCGAGGCAGTGAACACTCCATGGCAACAGCATTCAGCACAGGCAACTAAGAATTTAAAAATAGAAGTCACCAACCTTCACCGTCCCGACATACCGTAAAAACAGTGAATTGCAGTTCAAGAAGATGTCCCTCGAACTGGACAAAGAAAGCCCCCGCCGTCCTTTGAACACCAAGGCATTAGCTGCTTCCTACATGGCTGGAGCCTAATGAGGCTAGGAGAGCGGCGCCTTTTGACCCCCTCCCCTTAAAAAATATAAGGCCTGTAGGGGCGGGGCGTGTCGAGGGGTTGGCTTTACGTATGGTAATAAAATATTGCTTTACATTAGGAATTCACTGAAAAAAACTAGGGTTAAATTAACATTTTAGTTAATTTGTTTGATAAAAAGATTTCTTTTTTTTTCAATGACCGTTAGAAAAAAACTGGTAAGTAAGTAAGTAATGAACTTATAGAGCTCACGAATGCCAAGGAGTCTTGGCGCTAGGGTTGCAAAGAAACGCGATGAGCCAAGAGATGCCAGGTCATTCCTGTGAAGGAAATAGCCAGGTTTTGACCAATAACCTAAACTGGGGCTGGAGGATTGAAGCCTACTATGAGCCCGTAACTCATTCCAGGGCTTCGATGCTCGATATGAAAAACACCTGCCACCCCATCTTGCCTTATTCATTTTAGGGACCCAAACCAGTGCTTTATTGGCCGATCTGAGATTCAGGCAGGGGATGTCCATTGGTATAGTTTCTGAAAGTCCAGTGGCCCTCCACCATAGAGTGCTGTATGCACCAAACATAGGGGCCTATTATGATTGCGGTTTCCCCGCATCCTCCGGGCCTGCGGAAGCCACCGCCTGCCCGGAGGATGCGGGAAAACCGCTGCGGAGCCTCGAAAGACCCACCGCCATATTAGGATGGCTGGTGGGTCTGGCATTCCGTCCGCAGCTTTTCCGCCGCGGTCGCCTTCCGACCGTGGCGGAAAAGCTTTAACATGGCTGGCGATGTCTATCAGACACCGCCAGCCATATTAGGATGGTGTGAAAGGCATGCTTTTCCACGGCGGCTTTTCCGCCGTGGAAAAGCATACGGACTTTCACTTCGGGGGCCCGTTGCGGGCCCCCTGGGTGAAGGTGGGGTGGGGGGTGCACATGGGGGGTACCTATGGTACCCCCCTGCATTTGCGTGCACAAAGCAGCAGGCACTGCGCGGTGCCTGCCGCTTTGTGCATGCAAATGCGATGCATTCATTTTTAACCTTGCGACGGGTGCAGCTTGAAGCTGCACCAGCCGCAATGTTAAAGATAGAGGATGTGACCACCACCCTGGCGGTCACATCCTAATCTGCACGGAGG
This sequence comes from Lissotriton helveticus, assembly GCF_964261635.1. Taxonomy (NCBI): domain Eukaryota; kingdom Metazoa; phylum Chordata; class Amphibia; order Caudata; family Salamandridae; genus Lissotriton; species Lissotriton helveticus. The sequence goes on from NC_136058.1 coordinate 263,599,944, forward strand.
GAACGCCGCAGCCCTTGCGGACGTTCCCTCTTGCTCAGGGGTCGCGGACGGACTCAAGTCCGTCCGCGATCATAATCGGCCCCATAGTGCCATAAATTCTATTCACTGCCTGACTGGAAGTCAGTGAAGCTTTCTAATGGAGCTCGAGATATGGTGTGGTGGTATTTAGGAATTTTTAGCAAAGTTTGTGCTGCAGCATTTTGCAAAGATCGCAAATTTGACAGTTGACGTTTGTCAACACCTAAATACAGTGCTTTGCAATAATCAATTCGGGAGAGAATTAGGGCGACCACAACCATTTTTCTAAGGTCTAAGGGAATATATGGCAATATTTTACACAAACTATTTAGAAGGGAGTAGCAGGATGACGTCACTTGGCTAATCTGTCCTGAGAAGTTTAACTGGGCATCACACAGAAATCCTAAATTCCTCACTTTTTTTATTGGGTCCGGACAGGCTCCTGCCACCGCCAGTCACCACGCTTGATTCCAAATCGGAGGTCCATTACCAGAATTCCATGACCTCTGCCTTAGCCGTATTTAGTTTGAGATAGTTCTTGTGCATCCATACCATGATGTGCTCAAGACAGCTGTGGAATCTACTCACCACATTATCCACACAAGAGGAAATGGAAATAACAATTTGTGTATCATTGGCGTACAATACTAGTGAGAAGCCATGAGCCCTAATTAGTTTAGCCAGAGGCGTCACATTAATGTTAAATAGAGTTGGCGACAGTGCTGAACCTTGGGGGACTCCACAGTGGAGGGAGAACATATCAGATTTGAGGTTGTCCCAGCACACCCTCTGTTCTCTGGCTGTCAGGAACGAGATGAGAAGGGTTAGCGCAGAGTCCTTAATTCCTATTGCCTTCAGCTGTTGCTCAAGTGCTGTGTGATTTACTGTGTCAAACGTGGCTAATAGGTCAAGTAGGATAAGGACAGCTACCTCCACCACCAATTAACAAGCGGATTTCCTCAGTGGCCATGATTAGTGCTGACTCCGGAGAGTGGCACAATCTAAAACCATGTTGGGTGGAATCTAGGTGGTTATTTGTTTCAAGATAGCCTGTTAGATCTGAGTTAACGCCTTTTTCCAAAATTTTGGCCGCTAGGGGTAGACAAGAGTTCTTTACTTCGAATGGATCGAGGGAAAGTTTCTTTAAGATGAGTCTAATACAGGCATTCTTCCAGGAAGCAGGGAAGTGTCCTGTCCTGAAGACATTATTTAGGAGAGGGGTTAGTAAAGTACCAACTTTACCCGAGACAAGACGCATTATGTCAGGGGGACAGCGGTCTGTCAAGGACCCTGATTTAGTGGCTAGTAGCAGGTCACTGACTGTGCCCGCTGTTAGAAGTGAGAAACTGGTCAAATGGCTAGTGGTAGAAGAAACGTCTTCCATTGATTGTGCAAGCGAAATAGCGAGGGCGGAGATCCGACCTGCTAGTTCATCATAAATCGTTTCGACCTTTGACTGGAAGAAATTCGCCATTTTATCACAAAGAACTTGATCAGGTGTAAATTGATTCCCGTTTTGGAGCTTAGACAAGGCAGTGACGGTCTTTAAAAGATCACTGGCAGTGCTGCTTGCTGCCTCAATTTTGCAAGTGTAGTAGATCTTTTTGGAACTTTTGATGGCTTCTTTGTATTCAGTTAGTACACAATTATAGTTGCTTTTACTCTCCTGGCTATATCCAGCCCTCCATGCACGTTTTACGCGTCTACATCTTCATTTTAAGATTTTCAGCTCAGAGTTGTACCAAGGAGCAGAGGGTTTATTCATTTGTTGTTTATTCTTTCTGGGTCCAATTGTTTCATGGCAGGCTTTATCCAATTGTCGTAAGTATCAGCCGCCATACTGGGGTCTGATGCTAGGTCCGGCATGCTATTGTCAAGCGTCTCTATTAAAACGTCTGTCCTGATTTTGGGCCAAGATCGTACTTCCTTATTGGGAGACGGGTTTTGTACCAGATGGACTTGGTTGTTCACACCTGGTAGGTTAAAAAAATTGCCAAAAAGGTCAGTTCAGGTTAAAGTCAATATTCTATTTACCGTAATAGAGGGATTGTTAGTAATAATCCCATCAAGATTATAAGGTTTAAGTACGTTATAGTTAGGTTACTATGGCAGTGACAACATTAATGTTTTGAACTAAAAAAACACAGAAATTCACCAGTTATAATTAGCAGACAAAACAATAACTTGCGCCCCCGCCATGCACTACTGATGACCTCATATATTACATTGCTCATGACATTTTCTATTACATAATTTATGACATTACTGATGATATCTCAAATGACATCATTGATGACCTTTAACCTTTGTTTTTTTCAATACAATTCTATTATTTTCAATGTTAAGGAAGATGTCCATCACCATGAATGTGGTAAAGTTGGGCGTTAAGGCTTGCACCCAAACCCCTGCGAAAACCCAACCTGTAGCTGAGCACGGCCTTCAGATGTCATGCTGTGGGGTTGGGACTAGGGCCTGTGCCCAGCTTCCCGTGACTGCACAGCATGAGGTTGGGTGCAGGCCTGACCTGCAGCCAGTTTATGTGCCAAACACCTGCAGCCAATATCCTGTGATTGGCCAGCCAATGCCATGCATAGACTTTGGCCATGCAAGGCATTCGATTGGACGCAGGCCTGGCCAGGCTATGCCCCCAAACCTCTATCGGCACCCAACCACACACGGCCTTTGGACACCAAACACCTTGAAGGCACACACAGCTATATCATGTAACAATATAGAAAGTGTAATTTAAAGTAAGGCAGACCTACTGGCTTTGTCAAAGTGTTAAAAGTACAAAATATAAAAAGCAGGTGGTCTATTTACTTTATCTAGGTCAGCACATCAACATATATAAAGCATACCTATTGCCTTTGTCAAAAAGCCACCACTAACTATAATCAAATGTTCATTTTATAAATTCCCACATTGCAAGATTTAATGGTAGTGATTGCCACAAAATATCTTTTTAAAACACATGCCAAAAAGTGCATCCATCGAGCCAACCACAAGGTTTCCCAGCACTCCAGCTGAAGAACATACAGCTGCAGCTTGGAGTGCTTTACAAAACGTTTTCCTGGGGTCATGGATTCAATAACCACGGTGACCCACTGTGTTTTTTGACATGTTGTTGGGGGGCTGCTGCGCTCCCTGCAGCCCTCCACGTCATTAACAAAATGCTTAGTGATGCCCCTGCCCTTTCTAGGGCACCACCAGGATCGAAACAACATGAGTAAAAAGCCCAAGGGCATTATGTAGCGCTCCATTCCAGGACAGTGAATAATAAATGAAGCTCTTGCTACTCCTTAATTAATTTATTTTCATTTTTTTAAATAAATGCTTTGGGTGCCCTGGTGCCCACTTAGGGCACTCACAATATGTGCCTGTGTTGAGGTCAGAGGGGGAGCTGCAGGGCTCCCACTGCCCCTGCCAGCTCCCCAGGCACCAGAGAGATGGAAGCTGACCATTTTCTTTCACTTTTTGAAGTGGGTGTTCCAGTGTCCACTTGTGGGCACACACAACATGTGTCTCTGTTGAGGGTGGAGGTGGTGGGGTGGGGGGGAGTCCCAGGGCCTCCACAGCCCCTGCAACTCCCCAGCCACCACTGTGGCAGGAGCTGGATATATTTATTTTTAAATGGGTGTCCCGATGCTCACCTGGGGTACTCACGCATGACCACATTGTTGGGGGCTGGGTTAGAGCCCCAATGCCCCTGCGGGTTTCCCAGCCAGCACCCATTGTGATGCTGATGGGAGCCAGCTCTGTCACTTAGCTCGCACTCGGGTGAAGGCAACAATTTTCTGTGCTTTCGGCTTGGCAGGAGAAAAGTTGTGTTTCCTGCCTGGGAGAGTGTGAGTAGGGAATGCCCTCACTCTCCCAGGAAAAGAAACAGCATTATAACGGGAGATCAGGTCCCCAGGAAACTATGGGGCCCTGGGGAAGGGATCACTGGAGAAGTGTGGCTCACTGGTTAGAGGAGAAACCCTGAAGCAGAGGTCAGACCCGGGACCAGGGTTCAATTCCCGACGCGGCAGGGTCTTGAGCCCAAAATATCCACGGACTCGATAATTCTTGTTTCGGTGCCTACTCGAATCACGGGTTCACACTCTGCAGCTCTGGGCATCAGCATGCTTAATCTCCACTACGGCCCCCCCCGCGGCGGGATGCCTGGCTTTCACCTTGGGGATGCCCAGTACGGGTATCTCACAGGGAAAAGCCAGGACGGATTCCCAAGGCAAGCGCCGAGATGCCTACGGGTAATCGAGCGCTATATAAGAACGCATAATAATAATAATAATAATAATCCCTGGGACTGGCACCCCGAGGAGGGGTGTCCAATGCTCTCCTGGGTTTATGGATCAACCCTGGGGATGAGGACTCTGTGGTCTCTATAGGGCTTGGCTAGGGAACCGTACGCCCCCTTTCCCTAATTATAAACATCTGCCATGGGTGATATGGTACCTGGGACCTCAATAAAGCATGGGTGGGGACACGTAGCCCCTCCCTTTTAAAAGAAATGCAGCCCCTGGGAATGGGGTCCCCGGGGTCAAAAACAGGCGAGGCATCCCTCACCATAAAAAAGAACCCTCCCTCACTCCCCTAAGCCCTGGCCCAACCCAGGAAGGAGAGGGCTCATTTTGAAATTAGGTGGGAGCCTGTCTTCGTTTTTCCCTCAGATCCTCCGTGGATCTGAGGTGCTGATAAAAGAATGTACATTTTTAGCCCTGGAGGGTGGGACGACACCACCACCAGGCCTTGGGAGGAGAGGTATGCTTACCCTATCCCATATGTGTTTTTTCTTTTTTATTCAGGACAGGCACTGAATCCCCAAGTCCTGAAATGGCTGCCATCACATCTTTGTTGATGTGGTGGCAGCCAATCAGATCATATCTCAAGATCAGTCTTTTGTGGTGCAAAATTTACAAACATTTTGAGCTTTAGTTTCTCTAAAACTACTGAATGAGATTACACCAATTCACAAAAAACAAGCATTCAAAACCTAGATATAGCTTTTATAAATTTGGTGTAATTCTGTTCAGCTGTTCTGGCTATAGCTGTGTCTAATTTTTACATTAAACACAATACATTTTGGCTTCCTGATGTGTTGATTTTTATTTTAACAGATGGCACATTGGTGGCAGGAAACCAACAGTGCAGACAGTAGAAAGGAGAGAGCTGAACCTGACTCCATATGATGACCTCTGGCACTAGAGGTAAGTTTCTCAATCAGGACTAGGGTTGAGCAAGGCCCTGAACTAGAAGTGGAGAATCGACTAAAAGTGTGAACATGACTAAACCAACACTTATTTAAAGTCTAACTGCACTTACCATATATTTGTTTGCTTGTTTGTTTGCATGGCCCAAACTACTTTATGGTTGTATATGTGTTCGTAAAATGTAGTGTGCACAACTGTTATCTGGTTAGGAGACAATGCAGACAACAAGCAGGATTGGAAGGTAGAATTGGGAGGGGTCCAGGGAATAGAAATGCGTATGAGTGTGAGTCCTTGGTTTATAACATGTTGGCTTTAGAAACAGTGTGGTAATGGGGAAGACAGACAAGAGCACCAGAAGCTGAATCACAGATCCTCAAATGATCAATTTGATCATGTAAGAGGCCCTCTGATCTAGCCACTCTGACCCCTTGATGAGCCCCTCCAAGTGCTGACTGATGGTTTGGCAAACGTAGGAGATCTTTGGGTAGGAGTAAACAATACCTCCCTTACCCCTTCTTGAGATCAGTTAGAATAAATATAATCGAGGAACTCTATCAAGTTTTACATCCCCTTTCCTAGCACACTCCTTGGGATGAGTGGCGGACACAATGCTGGCAGACCTGTTCCTTGCTACCCAGGTGAAAGCAAGCAATAAGAAGCAGAGTTAGGGAGCAAGCAATCTAAATGTAACGAGCCCACAATAAAAGGGACGCTTGCTTGTACTATGTACATGCAATACAGCAGAGGAATGTGCAAGTTTTTACAAGAGTGGGTTGGATTTATAACGAGGATGGGATTTGGGGCCATATTATCAAGGGGGTTTATCTCCGCTTTTTTGGCTTTAAAAGCCAAGAAAGCGGAGATAAAATTATCTCCCTATTTCCTAGCTGTCGCTAACACCAGTTAGCGACAGCTAGTAGGAGATAGCGACCATCTTGGGCCCACTTTGCATGTCAGTGATATTTATCACTAATGACATGCAAAGTGGGCGTGCCAAGATGTTAGTGACTGGAAACAGTCGCTAACATCGCTATCTCCTATTACCAACTTATGGAAATATTGGCGCTAAGCGCGAATATCTCCAAAAGCTAACACCTGCCCTGAGCAGTTCTTAGCCATGTTATCCAATGGGAGGTGGATAACATGGCTAAGAGCATTAGCTCGGTAATGCATGAATATCGCTGACTTTTCAGCGATATTCATGCATTGCGGCCGATTTTTATCGCATTTGCGATAAACCTTGGTAATACCAAGGTTTATTTGCGATAAAAATCGCCACAGCTCAGCGGTAAATTTTTGTCTCTAACCAAGCAATAGCGATAATTATCGCTATTGCTTGGTAATATGCCCCAAAGTTCTTTCCCCGAGCATGATACCTTTGATATAGTAACCTTACAGAGGAAACCAAAGGATCCCAGAAAGAAAAGGGTGTAATTTGCAAGCGAGTGCCACGATATGACTGACAGACAGTAAAGCATCTGGTAGAGAGGTGTGAGCAAGTAGACAAGAGGAGGATTCTTCTACTGTTGATCAGTTTGGGCCCCATGTACATTCCGTCCAGAGCCACAGAGAACAAAGTCCTACTACTACCCTTGAATGTTTGGGGTCGACAAAAAAACAAATGTCTACAATGTGTTTCCCTTCTTCTTACTCGAATGGCACTTGTGACGAGGGACTTTCCTCTTCCACCATTCTTCCCTTTAGAGACTATCCCGTGGCTAGAGGTAGACTTATGGTCCATGTCCCTTGGACCCCTTCTGATTTAATGTATTAAGAAACAATTTCCAAAGACTTTTCCAATACAAAAACAAGTACAAACATCCGGGCCAACCCCAGATGGCGATCTATGCACAGTGTGTGATCTGCAGCTCATATGCTTTGAACACAATTCTCTATACTCGTTTCCAAAAGGAACTGCAGAGCGTGTTTGAAGTATACAGACTTGACTGGGCAAATATGAACCAGTTACTGAAATTTGTCATGCCAAGTGAAGTAAGAGAAAGATTAATGGAAAAGTGGACATGGCAGAGTGTTGCCCCTAGCAGTGAAGGAGAGTACAGTTTAGCAAAGGATACGTTGATGAATATGTGTGTGGATGTGTTTCCTGTATAAAATAACTGAATTCAAATTTTGAACTGTAAAAAAACATAATGCTAAAAAGCCAGCTGATTGGACAAACTTAAGGATTTGTTTGAAAGGTATTCAGGTATATCCTGTCCTACTACAGAGATGGCTTCAGAAGGTGTAGGTGCTGCTTTTGTGCAGAGGATTATTACTGAAAGTTAGGAGTCCACTTATGGCCATTTGTATTAGATGATATACTAAGAGGTTTCCTGAGTTGTGACGGTTGCTCACCATTGTGTAGCTACACAAGAGAGGAAAAAAGAAAATGTAGAATTGTTACAGATGACACTGATAATGCAGAATATGCACAGTCAAGTCTTGGGATGTGGAGCCTCGCAAAAAAAGGAACAAAGGGGTGTGAGAAGGGAGGAGGAAAAGCTAGGAGATGTAATGGAAGGAGCAATGCCTATTGTTAGTACATGTATTACCAGTGTATACAGATTTGTGCAGGGCCTTGAGGCTAATAACAATGTGGTTATTTCAAGCTTCCATGTGGCCCTAACCCTGCCACCATCCTTTCTTGCGTTCCTAAAAAACTCCAATGGTTTACTGTGATCGATCTTTGGGGCATATTAGCAAGAACCTCCTTAAAATTATCGCCATTTTAGCGGCAGGAAACTGCAGCTAAAACTGCGATAATGGGCTTGATAATATGCGTTATAGAATTCCAATAGAAGCCCAGGTTAGATGTGCAGGACATCTAACCTGGGCTTCTATTGGAATTCTATAACGCATATTAGCAAGCGCATTATTGCCGTTTTAGCGTCAGTTTCCTGCCGCTAAAACAGCGATAATTTTAACGAGGTTCTTGCTAATATGCCCCTTTGTTCCACTTTCTTGTGCATCCCTATACACGAGGAAAGTCAGTATCTCTTCTCATTTACATTCTCGGAATTTCAACTTTCATGGACCTGTGTTCCTCCAGGATTAAGGTAGGCCCATACTCTTTCACAAGGACTCTGTCTATCTTGTCGCCAAATTGGTTATTGAACAGCAGAAGCATTCAAATGAGAAATTTAAGCTCTGCCTTCCCCAAATGCGTTCTCTTGGTCATGAAATATCTGCTGGCAAGCATTACCCATCCTCTGAACAAGGAAGGCCATTCGTATGTGGGTCAGATCTTCAACTGCCTTCATGGCTGGATATTACACACAGTGGATCCTGCACTATGCTGTAATGGTGAAGCCTCTGCAAGATTATCTCAGAACAGACACCCATTAGCCCTTGCAGTCATCTATAGAAGCTACAAATTGCATTTGTAAACATTAAGCCTGCATTGACTTCAAGGGGAGAGGAGTTGGCCTAACGGCTAGGGCAGTCGACCTCGAATCTGAGGAACCGAGTTTGAGTCTTGGCAATGACCCTGGACATCCTGTGATTTTGGGATAATCACTTAATCTCCCAGTGCCTAACAAAAATAATGAAACTGGTGCTATGTAAGGCGCTCCGATACCCGATGCCGGGTCAAGTTCGACCTTTATAAAACTCGGTTAAAAAAACAAGAAATCCCTGCTTTAGGACTCCCTGGTTATGCCAAACCTTTTACTTTGTATTGTCAAGAACATAACAGATTTTCACCCAGAGTGTTCATACATAACCATAGGGATCAGAAAAAGTCCACAGCTTTTTATTCTTCAGTCCTAAACCTTCTCACAGCCTGGTTCCCACCATGTTTAAGGTCTGTGATGGCTGCTGCAAATCTCTTTGAAGCATCTTAAATATTGTGCTCAGTTCTCCTTTAAGTGTCTCTGTGCATCATTCTACAAAAACCAAGCCTCTCTCTACAGCCACATTTTCCAGGTATGAAATTTTACTATTGTCTGCTTCTCATATCAACCTGGCCCAGTGTCCAGCCCTCCACCCTGCTTCTTTAATGCTCACCATTGAGGAAAAGGAAATCCATGATTGCATTCTCGTTACTGCCCATGTAACCAAACTCTGTGTGGATGTACCTGACCGTGACTTAACATATTTTGTTGATGAATGTGTCTCAGAAACAATGATGATGTAATGGTTGCTGGTTATGCCTTATGAACTGGGTATCCAATTGTGGAAAGTTGTCACCTGCCAAATGTGAGATCTGCTCAGGTTCAGAGGTTATTCACCAGAGCTTGCATTTTATCCCAGGAAAAGACTGAGACCATGTGAGTAGACTCAGAATATGTGTCAGGAATAACTCAGGCTCCTATGGATTTAAAGGGCCTTCTTAACATTGCCCGGAACTCCTATTAAGAATGGACATCATGGTCTAAACCTTTTGAGTGCTTTACACATGACTACAAATGTGTGCTGCCCACTAACATCCTCACAATGGTGTCTCAAGGGGTAACAACCTAACTGATCCAGCCACTACAGAAGCTGCTTTGTCTAAAACAACTGATGCTGCTATGTGTGTCACAAGAACGTAGGGGCATATTACCAAGGCAGGCGAAATTAAATTATCGCCGCTTTTGCATCCGTTTTCGTCCGCAAAGCGGCAATAATTTCATCACCCTATTAGCAAGCTGTCGCTAACATCAGTTAGAGACAGCGTTTAGGTGATAGCGAGCGGTTCGGGCCCACTTTGCATGTGAGCGCTATTTATCGCTAATGACATGCAAAGTGGGCGTACCCAACCTGTTAGCGACTGAAAGCAGTCGCTAACATCGCTATCGCCTATTATCAACGCAGGCGTAGCGACAAAAAAATTCACGCTAGGCGCGATTATCGCTGAAAACTAACACCTGCTCAGACCAGTTCTTAGCCTGTATCAATGGGAGGTGGATATTCAGGCTAAGTCCCTATTAGCGATAATGCCTGAATATCGCTGGATTTCCAGCGATATTCACGCATTTCGCTGCTACCACCGGATATATTATCGCTTTGGAGATAAACGTTGCTAATAGCACGTTATCTATGCGCGGTGATAAAAAAATGCCGCTAAGCTTATTTAGCGATAAATATCGCTAGTTGTTGATAATATGCCCCGTACTTATTTCCTGTACAGGCGCTAAAATACTTGTCTCAGCTGCAGGAGCAAGCCTCCGAATGTGGAAAAAAGCCCTGAAGCAAGCAGAAATGTAACCAAGACCCCGAGGAGGTATGGAAAGATAGCTTTGGGCATACGCATCAACATTTCTTTTACCCAAACTCATCAGGTTGTTTCTTGTTGGGTAACCCTTGTCAGTAGGGATGGATGGACAACTGCTGCAGCAATCCACTGACATGCACTTTTTTACCCATCATTATTGCCAGTCCTGTGTCATCTGCTTGTTACACAATTCCACACCCTGCTGCTCATCCTCTCCCTCTGGACCCCTTTGTGCACCTTCAGATGGATGCCAAGGTATGCTAATTAATCATATGTCACAGTAATCATGTGCATATTTTCAGGATTGGTGCCCACGTACTCGTGTGCCCATGCAGATGCCATCACAGTATCTAAGTGGTTACTCTGAGATTTTATCGCTCAGTTCAAGGTTCTGTACCGGATTGCAAGGGACTATTGAACACTTGTGTCAGCAACAGTAAAGACAGTTTGTTGCGTTAGGAATAGATCAGCATTTTAATTTTGCATATCATCCAGAATCGGCAAAGACCAGGAGGAATAATGATGCCCTCAATAATAAGATAGCTACAATATGCTCAGAGAACTCAACTAAAATGGCCTGATTCCCCGCCACTAGGGCTATGGTCACCCTGAGTAAATACCTCCCAGGAAACTCAATTTAGCCTATATGAGTAAAGGCCGTGGTCTAACCCATGATGTTGTCCTCAAATCTCCACAGCTAAGGGGAAACAATCATTACAACGCAGTCATTACAACCCACTACCTTACCAGCACAGCTGTTACAATGCAACTGCCTTTACATCGCATGCCTTTACAACGCATACCATTACAACGCATGTCACTACAACGCATGTCACTACAACGCTTGTCACTACAACGCATGCCATTACAATGCATACCATTACAACGCATACCATTACAACGCATACCATTACAGTGCATTATAAGGTAAGTAATGGGGCTTTTTCTAGTTTTAGGGTGGGTATGGGTTTGGGGTACACCGGGGATATTATTTTTACCCCCACACTTCCCAACACTGACCCTACTGTTGCACTCACTGGAGTGGGAATATTAATTTGTACCCCTACACTATCCAACACTTACTCTACTGTTGCACTCACTGGAGTGGGAATAGTATTTTTTACTCTTATACTATCCAACACTTACCCCATTGTTGCCCCAAACCTATTATGCGTTGTAATAGTATAAGTTGTAATGATATGCGTTATAATAGTATGCGTTGTGATGGTAGTTTCTGTAAAATCATGTGTTGTCATGGTAGTTGAGATGTAAAAACCGATTTGCAAATGCATGCGTTGTAATTGTTTGCGTTGTAACGTCATATATGCACAGCTAAACTAGGTTTACAGTGGAATGATGATGCAGTTTTGAAGTATTGCAGAAAGCTTACACAGTGTATCTGCAGTTTCTGTTCTTCGATTCAAGCAACCTTACCTCAGTGTCCAGCAGAAGTCTGTCATTTCCTCCGGCCCATCAATTGGGTGTACATATGTGTAACACTAGAGGAAGACTGCACTGCAACCTCACTGGCACAGAACCCACTAGTTCCTGCTCATCACCAACACAGCTGTTTAATGTTGGGGTTTAGCGATAGGGATCAACTCATCTCATCGCAAATGATCGACTCCACGTAGAGACAATGTTCTTGTTTCTGGACCAGTGCCTGCAGTGCTTAATTTGTAAAAAAAAATATATAGTAAGTCCCAGGGCCATCGTTAGGAAGCCACTGCAGCTTGCACCACCGATTGCCCCTGACAGTGCTGCCAATGACAGTACAAAGACACGTACTAACCATCATACTCCTACAAGTGTGACACTCAGAGTAATCCAGGCCCCCAAAGTTATAAGAATAGCTTGGGTGGCAGGTATTAGTTAATTTTAAAGTATATTGAGTTAATAAAAAACTGTTGTTAGGCTCATCCATACTAATATTATAAAGAGAGAGCCCAAACCTTTGAGGCGGGTAATCTCAGTAACCACAGCACCAATCACAACACCCAATACAGCATTGAAAAGGGCAGTTGCAGCAGAAGGACATAGGGTATGCAGACGGCCACCATATATATTTTATTTTTTTGCAGAGTTTTATATAGCACGAACTTGACCCGAACTGAACCAGGTATCAGAGCGCTTTACATAACACCAGTTACGTTACATGAGGACACACATTCATTTTTGTTAGGCACGGGGAGATTAAGTGATTTGCCCAGAATCACAGGATGTTTGGCGTCGTTACCAAGACTCGAACCCAGATCCTCAGGTCCGAGGTCGAGAGCCTTAGCCGTTAGGCCAACTCCTCTATACATTTAAAAGGTAAAAGAACCGTGCCAGCTAAGTAGTCCCTGTGGGCGTGTCTGCGTTGTGCTGTGGGCGTGGGCTGGGGGCGTGTGGTACGGCCATCACATCGTGGGCTGGGAGCGTGACAAACGCTGGGGGCATGTGTCCGCCCTTCATGCCATGTGAGTTGTACATACAAGCGCCAATTACTTTGCTGCGCAGCATCAAGGGGCACGCAGGGGGCGTGACACACTGGGGGCGTGAGAAACACTGGGGGCGTGTGTCCGGCTGTTCATGCCATGTGAACGCAATTGCGCTGCATCAAGGAGCACGCTGGGGGCGTGTGCTACGTTCCACCCTTCATGCCATGTGGGTCGTACATTAATCAGAAGATCGTCTGCTGTGGCCGTGTGCTGGGGGCGTGACAAATGCGTTCACCTGGAGGCCTGGTAAGTAACGTTACTGCAGCCTCTCCTGCGCGCTGTTACTGAACACTCTCATTCAACGAAATTACACGCGCCTGCTACCATCAACCAGGGCTCTAGCCGGGCTCAGGCGGCGGATCAGTACACTAATTACACGCGCCTGATAGCATCAACCAGGGCTGCAGCTGGGCCTCAAGCGGGTGAACACGCGCCTGCTAACATCAAACAGGCCTGCATCTAGGCCTCAAGCGGGGGAACACGCAAATGAGCGTGTCTGCGGGGACAATTACTGCAGCCTCTCCTACTCGCTGTCACTCAACTCTCTCATTAAACTGATTTACCCGCGGCTGATAACTCTCTCATTCAATGACATTACACGTGCCTGCTGACATCAACCAGGGCTGTAGCCGGGCTCAGGCGGCGGATCACTACACCAATTACACGCGCCTGCTAACATCAACCAGGGCTGCATCTGGGCCTTCTCCGTCCCTATTCTAATTAAACAAAAAATGTTGTCTACCGTGAGATTTTAAAATAAATTACCCTTGCCTAATACACACATTACACACATTCTATTTCATACCCGGACAACGTCGGGACGGGCAGCTAGTCTCTGCATAAAATAAACATCACTATCATGTGGCAGACTGTCATAAGTGCTGGTGCTATCAATTAAGTGCCAATGCCGAGCACCGGAAATCACCAGCTGAAATTAAGCATTGGTCTGGACCCCCTGCTGCAACTCTTTCTTCTGATATCCTGCTGGCTGTCAGTCCTCCATATCCACTTTTCTGCCTACTCCCAACACCAAGTGATACTGCCCTACAGCTTCTCAGAAATGACCACCTACATCAGAGATAAGCGGCCTCCTCCTGGACATTGTATCCTTCGTGGGTCTAGCTGCTGTCTTTGCTGCTGCATTGTGTACCAGGTTGGTGGTGCAGCACATCCTCCCTGCAGGAGGTGGAATCGATCCAATTACTTTTTGTACTGAACCTGTCCATGTATGGAGTCGCTGCTCCATTTATAAGAACAATTCTTGCATGCTGTGTATCCATCAGTGACAATGACACTTGCATTGATCTTTTCTACCTTGAACACCGATTGTCAGAATGTGTCGGCTGATCTCCCACCTCTTATCCGGTCCTTGAAATATTTAAGACACCTTTTATCCAGAACATGTCAGATGTGACTCACATTGTACTGAGACAGGACATATATGTTAAGCATCTTATAGCAAATATTTTCAGTTGTTTTTTGGGGAAGTAGTAACTATATCCTCATTGTAGGGAGCAGTCCTTTCAAACTGTCCTCTTACAAATGCAGTTTTCTTTATGCACAGTGGTTTCACAGGAGTCATCAGCAGAGGATGATGCATACTTTTTTTGTGGATCCCAAGCCTATCTTAGGCTGTCCTTAGACTGGACTGGGACTTGTTATCTAGGATATATTAATCCTGCCAAGAGATACTTTGGTATTTAACCCATTGCAGTGGAGGAGGGATTGGTGGGTTGCCTCCAGTACTTCTAGATTATTTTCTATTATAATTGAAAACCAATGGAAAAACAGTTACTTTAGATGAAGTAAAAAGAAAGGCAGAAATAGTGGAACAGATTGCTAACTCCACCTATTAGCTTTACTATGATCATGGACATGTGAAAGCAGACGTCTTGAGACTATGTATGATTGAAGTATTCCTAAGAAATTTTATCTCCAGGCAAAAACAGTTTGAAAAAACAATCATGTATTCCTACTGATGTAACTTTAAAGTTCCCTTGAACTCGTGTATCACAATAATAATCACATGTGTAATCAAACAGGGAGATCCTTTTACTATTATTCTGATGTCTCCTTAAACCTTATTGTGCTTCCTAAGTAAGTTTAATGACTCTAGTAAGCAAAAAGCAACTTCATATGAATGAGTACATTTACATATTTGCTGAATCTCGTAGTAAAGTGTAGCCTTGCTTTCTAAATTGGCATACATGCATGATTCTAAGAATTTAATGAAGTCTGTGGGGTATTCATGTATTTTATCTTGGTTTCAAGGATGTCTCACATTTTCTCCATGAGAAGATCCTGCCACATGTTCAGTGGATAAGTCTCACTGAAAGTACCACATTTCTGTTACATATTTATGTTCCATAGAATTGCATTGAAGCAAAATGTATAACAACATCCAAATTTGCATGCATTTTAGTATTACATGGTCCAACTGACTGTTTTGGGTCAGAGCTCCAGACGGAAGAAATGACAATTGTTACTAATTTGCTGTTCTCGTTATTCTTGCATTTAATGCATGTTAGACTTTCGGCTTCTCATCGTGTTGTGTTTTATTTTTTATTTCAAACAGCAAGTTACTGATCTCACCTGGAATTAAAAGGTCCTAAGAAACACCATGGACCGGTCATATTTTCATTGGAGATTTCCAGAGGAAACAGTGGGAGTCGATAAGGAATTACCATGATAATTGAAACTGGTACTACTAATTCCCTCAACGATTTTTCATTTCTCCAGGCAATCTCAAGGTTTAAAAAGTGTCCCCTGTTAATTCTGCACTCCTGGAAGAACTGCCCAACGCATTGATATCACCAGGGGTCTGGAATTAACATTCCATGTATCGAGGACCCGTGTGTTACTCTACACACCTCTCTGTACAATTAGGAGGTTTCAAAGTTAACTCCTCAGAGAAGTTACTCCTTTGCCTTCAAATTTAGATTCATGTCTTTAATTCTCCCTACTATGGACCTCGGAGCTGTGATCCTAATCCCAAACACCTATACCAGTCAACCCACTGCGCCCATCACCACCTGGTGATGGTCCATGCTGAGAGGGGCAATAGGTGGCAACTTCTATGGAGTACTGGGGCCTGAGTCCCAGCAATATTTCAGCTGAGAGGCTAGAGAAGATGCACCAAAGGTTGAACTCTGCATGTGAATAGATGCTCCGGTATTGAGGCATTTTTTTCATCTTGTATATTCAGATGCACTTAGGGCTATATATACAAAAAAAATGGAATTGCAATTTCCTAATTTTGATTCATACTGAATCGCAATTAGTAAATTGCAATCCCTAATGTACAAAAGAATGATTTTCTAAATAGCGGTTCCTGATGGGTTTGCAAACCGACCTACCTCATGAATATTAATGAGTTAGGGTGCAATTTGCGACCCATTAGGAATCGCAGCGAACACGGGGATGGTGGCCTGCTGAGGTCAGCAGACCACCATGTCTGTGATTGCTTTTTTAAAATGTAGCCCATTTTTGTTAAAGGAAAACAGGATGTGTTTAAAAAGAAAATAATGAAACATCAAAGTTTCATTTGTTAAGAGTAGGCAGTAGTCTGTGGGACCACTACCTGCTCTTAAAAAAATATATTTTTCCATCCTCAAAGGGGAAGCGGTTCCCTCGGGACACCTTCCCATTTGTGAATGGCTTACCACCTTCTTCAAGGAGTCAGTAAAGTATTAATGTTTTGCTGCCCAGAATTCGGTCACAAAATATTAATACTGAGATTCGGTATTTGGGAGGACGCCCTAAACACGCCCCAAATCGCAAACACAAATTGCTGTTCGGTAAAGTGTTACAGAGTCACAATTTGTGCTTTGTGCATATGAAAAAGCATTTTTGCAATTGGAAACGTCCCAATTCTGTGACTTGAGTCGTTTCCAACTGCACGTATGGCCCCAAGCTACTTCTACTGGTGCTGCTAGGAAATGTGACTACAGGAAGCCTTGGAGGTGGTGCTCTGACATATGGTCCACACAACAAGGGATCTCTAATTGTGTTTGGCGGAAAAGGTTCTAGCAAACCCCATTGTTTTAGAGGAATGTGAATATTTTCCCACTAGCATTGGGATTCTAACATCTGTACATGAAATGCCATCCCCGCCTGTTCAATAATTGCTTCCAAGAATAAGGGCCAAAAATCACAAACTGAAAAATGTTGCTTTTAACTATTCACCTAGCGCCCCTGTTTTGTTCTGCACCTTTAGCCGGTCCTGCTTTTTCAGGCACCACAGTGCTGCATGCAAGTAGGGACTGAAAGCCTGAAACAATTGTATGTGAAATTATAATCATTTAGATGTTATGTGCAGTCTAGGGCACTTCAAACACAGTAACTGTCTGAACACCAAGTAAAACCAGATATAAATCCTGTGCATTTTATTTCCTGGAAGTGCACTATATCATTCACATTATGTGTGAAAGCAACCACTGCCATTTGTTGCATAGTGTGTAGAGAAGTGTTTTCCACTCTTCACTCACTGGCAAGACAGGCTTATGAGGGTCGACAGCAGTGTAATATTTTTAACTCATTCGGATTGGAACAACAAGAGTGCGAGTTTCTGTATGTGTATGAGATTGTGGGAGTGTTTCAGTAAGAATGAATCTATGTGAAAGGGGTGTCAGGCAGTATGTGTCTGGGGCTTGTGTTTGCAAGGGTGCTGCTGGCCCTGAAATACTTGTAACTCTTTGCTTCTGGGGCTGGAAACCATGGCACGTTAGGGGTTACATGTGGCAAAAGCCTGGCATTCCAGAGGCAATTGTTGACCTTTGGCGGCACTGGAATACTGTATGAAATTTATAGCATAAGGGTAGCCCCCATGGCATATTGGCAGACTCCCATGACAAAATGCTAACAATGACATACTGGAATACATTCTTTACTTATAGGAGTCTTCTATTACAAAATTCTAGCCCAGGTACACTGTAGGTATTTGTAACATATGAAGTGAGCCCATGGCATTTTTTACAAAAATGTGTATTCGTTTATGTAAAAAATTAATCCACATCACCATTGGCACACATTAACCACTCGGGTGATGTGGGCAGAGCTGAATCAACCAACCGCGAAGAATATAACAAGTAAATTCACTCTGTCCAGGGTCTATCTGGTTACAAACGCCTATGGGTCATCTCTCGCTGTCAACATGGAGCCTTCCAGGAGAAATCCAAACCCTGGGGTAATGCTGTCAAGCCCAACGTTTCTCCCATACCAACAGCCCCCATGTGCCCTCTATTGAGCCTCTCCTGGGAATGTGTCTGCCATGGTACTCAGATTTTACTGTTTGTAGGGTACACTCCTTTGCTGGGTTTATTTCCCTCTCCAGGACTGTGCTTTGGACCATGCCTCTCTGCCAGTTGCCATGGTTCCCACTCCTGTGACAACCACCCCATGATACGTCTGTCTTAGCAACGGTGCATCCCAACAGAATAATACTGCACCTGGTCCTCCATCTTCATCCAACATTTCAAACAGTGCTATTCTAGGGGCGAGTTAAACTGGTTTCCCTATCACCCCCTTCATGGGGAAACATCCTTTACAACGGAACCGCTACAATACTGTACCGTTACAACGCAGTTTTAACAACGAAAGTCGTTACAGTGACTTTTGCTGGAGGGCGCTCTAGGATAGGGGATAGTTTAATTTACTATCCAACACCTTCCCTACTATCCACGGGGACTGGTGTTGGAATAGTAAATTAAACTATTCACTATCAGCATCCCCCCTAACGCAAGTCGTTGTAACGACTTGCGTTGTTAAAACTGCGTCGTAAAGGGACGCGTTGTAACGGTACACGCTGTACCGTCATAAATCTCCCTCATGACCTTTCCCACTTGTTTCCAGAAATTCCTAATACTTGGGACAGTCCCAGACCATGTGCATAGAGACTTCTTCTCTTCTGAGCATCAGGTATAGTTTGAATTGGGCCTGCTGCCCTTTCTCCACAGTCTTTCCAGTGTGTAGTAGGCTCTGTGGAGGACTGGATAAGGTGGAGACGTTTAAATATTATGAGAACCCTACGGCAACTCCATCCACTCGTTATCCTCTCCCAACATCCTTCTGCACCCTACCCCGCAGGTCAGTCACTGAGTGCGGGGCATTCACCACCAAAGAGTGGTACAACCCAGAGATTCCAGGTGTCCCCATTGGCTCCAATGCCGACCTGGCCTCAAGAGGACTAAACTCTGGAACAGTCCCCGGAGATCTCCTCAGTGGCTCGAACAAGCTCCTTGACTGCAGAATCTATAGAACTGCAAAGTATGTAGGTCAGTGTTTCCCAAACTGGGGGCTGTGACCCACCAGTGGGTTGAGAGATGATTTTTGGTGGGCAGTGCAAGACCAGGCAATGAATAAAGATGCATTTAAATTCTGCATTTATCTTGGCACATTTGCTGTCCTTCAAATAAAGAGGTCAAATGCCAGGATATGTCTTTTGACAAATTGCTGTTTTTTTGACATGGGGGATTGGTGTTTAAAACTCCTCTCACTCTTCCTGGGGTACAGAGTGTCAGAAAGTAAAGCTGTAGGATGTCATTATTTATAACACACAACAAAAAATGAACTGTTAGAAAAACAAAAATGAAGCACATCTTTTGGTAATCCAGAAGTGTGACGTAACAAAGATTTAGATAGGATCTTAACAAATCAAGACACTTTACTTGGTGATGCACAATATTATAAATATTCACTAAATCCTGACTTTCCTACATTATCATTTGTGTTCACTATAGTTTTATCAGTAAACCTGTAAGTCTGTGCAAATTAAGTGGGTATTTCAATGAAAAATGTGCTGTCTGTGAATGACAGTGCGCTGCCACACGATGCTTTAGTTACATTAGCAAAATCGCCCAACTCATGTCCATTAAAGCCAGGTGGGTCACAAAAGTTTGTTGGTCTAAATAGTGTGTCGTGCTTCTAAAATGTTTGGGAAGTGCTGATGCAGGTCATACTCTCCTTTGAGTTAATCAAATGACCACTAATGTGTCCCCTCATTTTGAGAGCCCTGTATTATCCCACCCTCAAAAATCACATGCCCTGCCTGCGTTGGCTAGTCACCCACCCAAAGTGGTGTTTCCTGCAATGAGAATTTTAAACCAATGTTGTGGTGTAAGGCACCTTTCCAAGCCCTGATGTAGTTTTGTGACCTTGTGCTGGACATTGTGGGCTCCCAGGCATGCGAGTCAGGAAGTGCTCCCCCGCACAAAAAATTTCTATGTCTAGGCTAGGTCTTGTCTATCTCCAAATAGTCTGTTGTTAATGACTAGCATGTATGCCACTGAGTAATAGAGACCCATGACAACATCTGAAAAAATGGGGTCAGCCACTGTGGAAGGTCAGGTTTCTTTGGTGCACCATGAAAATACTGGAATATTTCTTGAATGGCCTTTAAGAGCCTATGACTTTTGGCAAATTTACGTGAACACAGTGACTTAAATGCACCATTTTACCCCTTTTTTAAGCACATGGGTGCTCATGATGAGCTCAGCTCGTCATGATGCACGGTGGCCGTGTGCTCATGACGAGCTGAGCTCGTCATAACGGCCTCAACGCTCGCACGTGGGGCTAATTCCCCTGCTGTACGAGCGTTACACAGAAACGGGTGTGGCCGTGACAAACTCAGCTCGTCATGAGCACACGGCCACCGTGCTGCGCCCCCCTCCCCCCAGCACAGCGGGGGAATTACCCCCGCTGCGAAGGGGTTAAAAACAAAACAAACAAAAAATTATTATGGAAGTGGAGGAAACCCCTGATACCTTCCTAGATGAAGACTGGCTGCCTTGCTCGCGATTCAGGTTAAGTATCACCAGGGTACAAGTGCTAAAAAAAGAAGCTTAGGGACTAACCAAGTAGCAGTATGCAAGTGGCATCACAGCACATTACATTGCGTGTGGCATCACAGAAAGTGACATCACTACCTCAGAAGAAGTGACATCAGATCTTAGGCCCTCACACATATGTTTAGCTGGTCAAATATGAGTACATTTCAGATAATTACAAGATGTAACAAATGAACGCTGAATAGTATTTAAGCCTGTGACTTGATTTCCCTGTCGGAAGAAATTAATTGCCCAAATGTGGATGAAGTGTGGTGTCTGACTAACTACAGTAGACAAGCCACTAAGTTCTACGAGCTAGGCATACAAAACTTGGTACCAAGAGCAAAGCAAATTTCATGCATTGCATGAAAAAAATGCTGGAATCTGCAATTGTGAATATCCGAACTGTAAAATATATTAACCTACCAAATCTACCACCATCATATACACTGACAATTTTAGCATTTTGACCAATATAACAAATGCAAGTTTCATACTGCATTTGGTATTCGGAGCATGGCAAATGATATTTCCTAAGAAAGATACAGTTATAACAGGATATTCTGCACATATATTACTTCAGACATTGGAGACTGTGAGCAATGGAGTTGTTGGTTGAGAGGGGTGTGAGGCGTTCTCAAACAACAGCCATGGTCCTTGTTAGGGGGGACAGCAAAAGTCACTAAATCAGCCTGTCGCTAAGCCTCTGGTAGCTTGGCACAAAACCAGTCAGTCAGTCTTAAATTAGAAGGAATGTGTAAAGTATTTATGCAGCACAAAAACAGTAATAAAGTAAAAACACACATCTCACACCAATGGTTTTTTTTGTTTGGGAGTTTTATATAGCGCAAACTTTACCCGAAGGTAACGGAGCACTTTACAAGAGCACCAGTTGCGTTACAGATGGACATATTCATTTTTTTTGGTAGGCATGGGCAGATTAAGTGATTTGCCCAGAATCACAGGATTTTGAACATCGCTGCCGAGATTCAAACTGGGTTCCCCAGTTGCGTGGTCGACCGCTCTAGCCGTTAGGCTACATCCTATCCCACATTTAGAAAAATAGAATAAACAGTAATAAGTAAAATTACACCGAAACAACAAACATCAAATCAGTAGAACCAGGTACATATAGGGTCTAAAAGCACAAAGCGCCACTTGTGGTTATCTGGTCTTGTGAGAGCAGGTGAAAGTCACAATTTCAGGCAGACCACGAAGAAGCACGTGGATACAGGGACCAGATTTGTTCAGCTGAAATAGTTAGTAATCTTTTAACGCCTTAACCGGGGCGGCAATTCCGCTGCGGTGCGGGAATTCTAAAAAGTAGGCGGGGCTGCGACGGCCGTTGGCCATTCGCAGCACCAGGGAGGGAGTGCTCCCGTCGGCCGTTGGGAGCACAGAACGGATTAAAGTCCAGTGCTAAGAGTTCTGTTTGCAGTAGAGATCACAAGGAGCAGGGAGAGCATCATGGTGGTTGTGCTGTAGTGCGAAGAGCAGGCTGGGTGTTGCAACGTGTCACCGCTGTACCATGAAAATCTGTTGGGGGTCGCAGACGGTTGTTGCTGGAGATTTACTTTGGCGGTCACCGCGCACTGTAGCGTGAAGTGCAGATCTTGCATTGCTGGTGGTCCCAATAGCAAGAAGAGTTGCGTTCAATGGAGCTTCGTGTTGGCGTGGGCTGCAAGATCTTGGTGCGAACAGGTCCTGTCGCGACGAGCCCAAAACTTTAGGAGTTCTCCTTTTTGAGTCAGTGGAGTGCACTCTGATGCCAGCCAAGTGTCCAGGACCTGGAGAGGCATCTCATAGCGCTCAGGGACTCACTATTGCAGAGGCCAGCAGTGCTCGAACAGTTCCACTTGCAAGTCCAGCCAACAGGGGCAACATTTTGTCCAAAGTTAGGAAGCAGTATTTATTTTGCAGTGGGATGGGGAGAATTTTGTCTGGGGTACTAGTACTTACCAAGAGCTGGAGAGAAGGCCTGGATAGAACGGATTCCTCTCCACCTGCAATCTCCATCTATCTTCTTTACTCCTCTTTCTGTCCATGTGCAGCGCATGCTCGAGCGCCAATAGAAAGGCAAGAGACAGGGTGACCAAGGAAGGTGTAGGGGGCGTAGGAACAAAAAAACACATTGTAGCTTTTTAATTTGTGTACCACAAGAGGTGGGTGATCCACTGAAAGCGTGAGCCAGTCTTCAGCCAGGTGACTGGTTCAGGCTCACTTGAGGTTTTCTCTGCCCTCAAGCCCAATGTAAGCAAAGCTTTCATGTGGCTTCTGCCTGACAACATTCTCTAACCTCCTATACCATGAATTGAAGACAAAGCAGTAACAGCTAACACAAAAAGATACACATCTAAGGACTGAACTGTACAATGTTCAACAAGAAAAGCAATAATCCATCACAGTTGCCATGCTCACCAATTATGTGATCCTTTGCAAGTATTTCATTTGTCTGAGCCTTCTTTTTCTTTATCACTACATATGAGAGCACCTTCAGATAGGTGAGTTCAGGATATGTGCTGTTCATAAACTACTTGTATGTGATTTAATAGACTACAATGTTGCTCCATTTATAATAAGAATCACGGTCCTTTGTATGGTATGCGTGACAACTGACTTGCTTCCTTCATAACTAATGCCATTGTGGACGGGGTGGGCAGGACTGTTTACAGATTCATGTTTAAAAAACATCACGTTTAATCAATGCAGTGATATATTCTGATGTACTAAGGTGAAAAACTACAGTGTGCTAAATAAACTTCATTGAATGTTGAAGACACCATAACACATTCTAAGATGCTGTTTGTTGCATGATTTACTTGCCAAACCTTTTCCAGTGTTCCTCTCATGCACAGGTTCATGCAGGCAAGCAAACCTCTTTGCTCGACTCAGGCTCAGGTCTCCCTGTTGTTGGTTTACACTCTTGTCTAAGTGCAACAAATGTTGATGGAGTCACGAGGGGTGAAGTCATGTAAGTCAGTCTAACAATCAACTTTTATTTTTTAAACAACTCTGCCACAAAGAATTGGCAACAGGGAGAAAAGTGACAGCAAATCTGTTCTGGCTTAACTGGTTGCAAAGGCCACATTTTAATATATCTTGTAAAGTTAAAGCACCTGCTGCAGACATCTTTGTGTGCCGGGAAAAATATTAATGGTAAAACAACTATGGTGATTAATGCACGTGCTGAAGATATCTATGTTTTGTCTGGGCATGGTTTTGGCTCAAAGTGGCATAGAGGGTTAAATGTCTCCTGCAAAGCACATCATGTAATACGCAGATCACATTTTTATTTTATGTAGATGGGTGAGTGGATTACTGATTTTAACACAGAGATCCTTTGGTTACTTGCAATTCATAAATTGTAATCCTTCTAATCTAGCACAGTGACCTATGAAGGACAGCGTGTGACTCCTATACATTGGAACCCTCATTCAGGTCCACTGGAAATATCTAATGTTCGAGTTAGTGCATTTTCCTCATAATTATTGATTTGCCACATTTGCCACATAATCCATAGTTTGCTGCATAATCTGCAGATTTAATCAACAATATCTGTTTCATGCTCAAACTGATTAAACGTTACTAAAAGCACAGTGACACATATAGCCACGAAGTGGAAGGTCCTTTGCAAAGGTTGACTGGTCACCTTTCTGTTGCTTATTTCTGCATTTGGTTGTCAAAGTGGTACTAATGAGATGAAACCTTTGCCCGGATTATGTCAGCATGAGTATAAATTCCAAAATAATTAGGTAATACTAGCACTACATTTACTGCATAATTTACCTTTTCTTGCCACATAATTTGTCTTTTATTGCCACATAATTTAGTCAACTCTGCTGCACAATTTGGACTGTCTCTGCCACACAATTCCAGTTGCCCTGTCATCATTGTATTATGAAACACATCCTGTACATTGATTTATACACGTGTATGGTTGTTTTCAATGTAAAATGCATGCATGTGATGTAAAGTTCTTTGACACCCTACACTAGGAATAACACTACAAGAATTACATTTAAAATAATGTGGCATTAGAATTGTTATTCATGTAAATACGTGTTCATACCAATACATCTTAACTTCCTGTCCATTCAATACTGTTGTATATATGATTGAACAAAGTCAACTGCTTGCTTCCTCATCCTAGTTTTTGTTAAATACTTAAGTGAACACACGGAGATGATGGACAGAGCGCTGAAACTTTTCAGGCTTTCCCCAGTCACAGATCTGGGTTGAATCCATAATGGTTCTTTAGCTCACTCTGCCACCCCAGTTCAGACATGGCCATATGCAAATCAGTCTTGACCCTGTGCCTCATGGGGACAGCCCAACCCAAACTGCCAAGCCAGGTCTTTCCTGAACCAGAAACAAGCATCCTGAGTTTTGGTTTCGGGGTAACATCCCTCATTAGCCAGGCTTGTACATACCAATACATCTTAAATTCCCGTGCATTTTTATCTGTTTTATATATGATTGAAGTTGAACGAAGTCACCAGCTTGCTTCCTAATTCTAGTTTCTGTTAAGTACTTAAGTGGTGCATAATCTGTTAAATACTTAAGTGATAACAAAGAAGCGGTGTGCCTTTGTTTCCCGTCCATTGCGCTGGCATCTAGGATTTTACTCGAACCAAAGGAGGGCTGATAGCCTTATAGGCCTTTGTCTGTGGACCAGCTGGGGGTGTAAGTAAGAAAGCCCTTCCACCTGCACGTTGCTTTTCGAAAGGGAAAGCTAAAAAGGTGCAGGCGTTGCTGAATTTGTCCCGGTGTAAGAAAATGACACTGGGACATGTTCAGCATAGCATATGGGTCCCAACTTCTTGAGAGGAGGACGGCGTACACCCTATGAAAATCTTTGGCGGACGCCGCCCAGCATCGTCTACCCCGGACTTGTGCAATGAATATTTACATTCAAAATAGTTTTGTGGACTTGAGTTGGGCTAAGGCCTTGTATGGAAGTCGCAGTGCACCATGCGTGCTGCGCCTCACGATAGACCACTTTAAATTCCCCATAACCAGTAGTTTTCCTAAAAGCTCCCAGTTCACAAAACACACAAACAGCCAGACAAACAGGCTTCTAACCCTGCGCTCAGACTAAAATACAGTCCTGCTAAACTGACGAGACAGCGCCGCGGGCAGCGCTCGCCCATGGGCCGATCTGTTCACTTTGCTTCTGTTTACGGAGGTTTGGGAGCGGTCGACGCGGTGGCGAGCGCTGTCCCTTCGGATGCTCCACCCCGGCCTCAAACTCCCGCAGGGTACACTCTGGCGTCTGTCTGCAGCCTGAGTCACGGAAGGATGTAACTGGCCCTCGTCTCTTCTTTCTTTCGGTGCTTTGTCCACCCAACAACTGGAAACAGCTGGAGGAGAGCGGCGGGGCGCCGCGTGACAGTCTGGGGGTGGGCGTGGTGCGGACAGGCAGTCATGGGATACCGTGGGAAGTCCCGGAGGAGGGAGAGATGCGTCTTGCGGTCATCGCCAAAACCCTCCCAAAATATACCGCTTTATGTAGGTGCAGACACGTGGCTCCTGTTGCGAACGCTGCAGCTTAGTTAGTGGATCTGGCCAGTTTCATGGTTTGGCACCAGGATAAAGAGCCTTTCACCTCTGCCTCACATAGGTAAAAATTATAGCATCCTTTTGACACCTACTGTCTATTCCAACTGAAAAAGCGAATCGAACAACTAGCGAAATGTCAGGGAGGTGTCTTGCAGCCACTCTTAGTTCTTCTGCCAGGAGCCCTTAGCATGCTGGGACTTGTAGTTTTATGGAAAAGGTGCTAGTGGCGTATCAAGCAAGCATTGCAGGGTCCCGACCCTAATGCAACAAGAAACACGGGCCCTTTAACCTCAACCGGTCAGTAAAAGACAAACAGAATTAAAGTCCAGTGAACCCCTCACGCCTTTGGACCCCACTGCACCTGCTGCACTAATGATCGCTCACTGCGCCCCTGGAAACTACCACTCCTAGCATGCTTTTTGCTGTCGGCTGGAAAACAGGACTTTGTGAAGGATTACCAAGTATTAAGTCCCTATTTTGGTATGCAACGAAACCGTGTGACCTGGGAATGTTTTATGAAACTGTGTATAGAGGAATCATGCGATGAGAAGTGTTGTTAATAACAGGTGTTATTACTATTTCATTTAATGGCACTCAATTCAGTGACCTCGGAAGGATGGAACACTAAATTGGCCTTGACAGGGACTCTCCTCAGGCGACAGCTTGCACCAGCCCATTTCCCCTGTTAGCGTCATCTAAAACAGAACCCACTACTTACCATGATAGTGGGGAGAGGATGTGGGGTAATGGCCAGAGCTGCCAACTTCGGAGCTGGGGAACCAGGTTCAAGTCTCGGTGTCCACTCAACATCCTGTGATTCTAGGCAAATCACTTAATCTCCCCGTGCACACCATAAATGAATGTGATGCTCTTGATAAGTGCCGGTGTTGATGATTAAGTGTCGGTGCTGACCACGGCTCAACTTAAGCACTTCATCTGCACAATTCCTATGCTATGTTCAGCTAAAAGTGTCCTTGACACATAATGTGGCCATAAAAGATTATTATTTGTCTTTTGTATGTGATTTAGGCAGTTCTTGAAATGGAAAAATAGAAGTGCAGTATTCTGTGCCAGAGTACCTGCTTGTTTGTGAGAAGTGCCGGTACTCTCCAAGTAAAAGAATTATACTTCTCTTGAGAAGTGCTGGTACTCTTCCTCTCAAAATTAAAAAGTGCTGGTACTCCATACCGGACAGTACATTTAAAGCGCCGGATTTAGGCCCTAATTGTGTATTTGTCAGAATTTGGCACAGGGATCCAGGTGGACCGAAATATCTCATTTCAGACGGTACCATACAGTGCATTAAATTCCAGCTGTTGCAGATTTTCTCACTGGAACGGGGAAAAACTGCACAGACCCACTAAAGGCGACTCTTTTTCCTTGCTTTTTTCTAGATTCTAGTGAGAAAACCAGTGGCATTTTCTGCCTGTTCAGAGCATGTGGAAAGAATGAGCAGGCGAGCTGGTCAGGGGTTTGTAGGCGGGGCCCGGGGGTAGGGCAGGCTTCCCCTGTGCTGCTGTTGGGGCATTCGTGGACTGGACTGTGTGGCTGTCTACAGAACCTCTCCTGAAACATGTAGACTAGTCTGGTGTCTCCAGACCCAGACTTATCAGATCCAGAGTTTGTGAACCCGATTATTCTGGCCCTTGAGACACGGAATTGCAGGTGGTGGAATTCTACTGGAGTTATCCCTTCTGGTGAACTTCCAACACTCCAGAAACAACACTGGAGAAAGCAGGAGGAGCTGACCAATAAGAAGTAAGGAAACAAGAGTGACGTTGAAGCCAGCCACTGGTATGTAATCGGCCAGCTCTAAGCCCATTATAAGCTTAAAAAAAAAATTTGGGTTAGAAAAGATCTTGCCCACATACCATTCATTGCCTCAGGGGAAACCTAAAAAATGGGTATTAATACGTGCAAATATTATTTTTATTAAATGTTATTTGTGCATGAGTTAAAACCCCAGTTTTACTTTTTGCTTAGGCAGTACCTTAAGGTCATGTGATATGGTCTTCGCCAACAGGGTGGTTTGCATTTTTTTCTTGTTTTTCAAAGAGTTGCCCCCAAAGTGAGGATTTGTTTTTTAAATCAATATCCATTGCGAAGTGGGAGATTTCACCTCATGGGCTTTGTTCTATTTTTGCTGCCAAGGAACTCAGGGCCAGATGTAGGAGCACAAATACCGGTCGGTAACGGCCGATTCCGGCCGTTAACGACCGGTATTTAGGAATTGGCATGTAGGGGGCCAATTTTACGATTCGGTAAATGTACCGAATTGGTAAAATACCGAATCGGTATTTTTACCGATTCGGTAACTTCCAGATGTAGGTGGGACTCTTCTGAGTCCCAAAGGCCTTTCAGATTCGGTATTTTACCACCCAATCAAATTGGGTGGTAAAATACCAAATCCAGGTGTGTATGCACATGTGTGCATGCACACCTATGCCATGTGACAGACAGACATGCCCTTAGGGCATGTCTGTGTGCCACATGGCACACATGCCTGTATTCGGGGTGCTAGAGGGTGTCAAAGTGACACCCCCTGCACCCTTGCTGGATTCGGTATTTACCGAATCGGTAAATACCGATTCGGTATTGCCCAGTAATTCCTATGGGCTTCAAGGCCCATAGGAATCAATGGGCAATACCGAATCGGTATTTACCGATTCGGTAAATACCGATTTTTACAGAATCGATAATTCAATTACCGATTGTACCTAAATCTCCCTCCTTCATATTTACCGATTCATAAATACCGAATCGGTAAAATTCGGTATTTATGAATCGGTAAATACGAATTACCTACATCTGGCCCTCAATGCTTTGCATGCTGGTCCAATGCATTACTAAGCAGCTTTGGAAGACCTACGTATAGAAGGCGGATCTTCCAGTGCCATGGAACCTACAGTTCTCAGCAGATGTTCCATTGCCAAGGGACTTCCAAGAGCGAGCTGGTGGAGGCTCCACTGTCATCAACTTAGTGGTCCACTCAGGGCCGGTTCAAGGATTTTTGGGGCCATGGAAAGAAAGGGAATATGCGAGGCCCCTCTAAATTGCATAGAGTGACACACATTCAGGGCTGTTTGAATCTGAAGAGATGCTCCTGCTCCTGAAGCTGCAGACCCTCCCTCTCAGCCACCTACAAGCACCTCTTAACAGCTCATCAAGGGCGGAAGGTGCGAGGGTTGTCATTCCGCTGTTCTTCTGCATTGGTGGGGAGTGGAGGCCTAATTGCCTTACAAATATGAGGAATGTGTCTTTTGCAACTGCGATTGGGGGCCCACCTCCCCTCGGGTTCCCTTTGCTACACCATAGAGTTGAGATCAAGGTTGTGCACTTGCACAGTGTCACCTTTCATGCCATAGTCTGACTGTCGCATTGGTGCGGGCCCCAAGTTGGAGGGCTGACTGCGGCGGCCCTCGGTAGCTGCCCGCACTGCCCATGCCTAGCGCCAGACCCTGGGTCCACTTACTTCCTAGAAGGCAACCATGAGGAGAAGGGATGGGGCTTCTGCTGATTTTTGGCAGATGCTCTAATATTACCAGTCACTCAAGGAGGCCCTCAGCCTACAATGGAGCAATGCAAATCTATGGAAACTTGAAAACGACTCTCTCAATATGTGAGTGAGTTACTAATAGTATTTATAAAGTGCATTCTACAGAACTAAGGGCCAGATGTGCTAAGAATTTTTGCATGCGCAAATGGATTTCAGACCAGTTTTCGCATGCAAAAATCCGGCGGGCCATGTACTAACACTATTTTGTGAGTCGCAAATAATTTGCGACTCGCAAAACAGTGTTTAGCGATTCTCTATTAGGAAGGGGCATACCCTTCCTAATAGTGACCCCACAAGCCATGTAAGAATGTTTTGGTCTCAAAACACTCGCAGTTTACCACCCTTTTCAAGAGGGTGGTAAAACCCTTGCAAACGGGAAGTGGTCCCGAGGGGAGCCCTTCCCCTTTGGGAATGCATGCACAAACATTTTTTAAGGGCAGGCAGTGGGCCAAGGGACCACTGCCTGCCCTTAAAAAACTGAAAATGAAAAGCACATTTTTTTTTAAATGCATCGTGTTTTCCTTTAAGGAAAACGGGCTGCATTAAAAAAAATGCTTTATTTAAAAGCAGTCCCAGACATGGAGGTCTGCTGAGCCTAGTAGGTCACCATCCGAGGGAGTGGCCGCCATTCCCAATGGGGTCGCAAATTGCGACTGCCTCATTAATATTCATGAGCCATGCAATTTGTGACCCCATTGAGAGTCACTAACAGTGTCTCAGACACTGTTATATATTGGAAATTGCGACTCGACAATTGTGACTCGCAATTTGTCGCAATTTGCGAGTCGCAATT
Source organism: Lissotriton helveticus (assembly GCF_964261635.1). Taxonomy (NCBI): domain Eukaryota; kingdom Metazoa; phylum Chordata; class Amphibia; order Caudata; family Salamandridae; genus Lissotriton; species Lissotriton helveticus. The sequence continues at coordinate 263,630,577 of NC_136058.1, forward strand.
TCCAATGGTCGTACATCTGGCCCTAACTCTCTCCTCAGAATGGTCGAGGTCAAAATGTAGCGCTTCATCTGAACAAAATGCTAACCTCTGTCCAGTCGTGAGTAGTACCAAGGAGGCTATGAGGTGGCTTTTGCACTCAGTTTTGTGAGATTACAACTTCCAAACTCTTTGAAGGGATATATGACATTACAACGCATGCTTTTACCACGCATGCCTTTACAACGCTGTTTTTACAACGCATGCCTTTACAACGCATAGTGCTTTGGAGCGCTGGATAGCAAATAGTTTAATTTACTATTCCAACTCCAGTCCCCGTGGATAGTAGGGAAGGTGTTGGATAGTAAATTAAAACTATTCCCTATCCTAGAGCGCCCCCCAGCACAATGCGTTGTAATGGTTTGCGTTGTAAAAGTTGCGTCGTAAAGGCACTGCGTGGTAAAAGTTGCGTTGTAAAGGATGTTTTGAGGTACTGGGTTTTTAAGAACCGGCACAGAACCGGTAACCCAGCGGTGTCAGGGAATCAACACCCAGAGACCTCGGGTTCTTCCTGATTCAGACCTACAGAAACTCAGAGTCTTCCAGGTGAAGTCAAAGATTAGTTTATTGGCTGCAACCAAGGTAACAGGGTCCTAGAAGTACAATACGGGTATATTCTCAGGAGACTGCACACTTTCACGAAGTCAGGCTTCTCTCTTTATACGTGATATTCGGCCTTGGGCAAACATTCCTTGAATTCGTGGTATTTCATTTATAGTTACTGGTTTACAAAAGAAAAGTAGAGTCATGATGACATGTACATATTTCACGTCGTGCTGCCCATAACAAATCATCCGGCAAGGCCCAACATTTCATCAGATATCGCTGGACCCCCAATAAAAACGGTCACCTCCCCATCATAAAGCAAGTGAAGAAAAGGAGTGGAGAAAAGATGTGAGCGAGATATGGCAGGTGTGCGCGCTGAAATGGTTTTATGGCTGGTTGAGCCTAGATGCTATCTTGCTCGGCCACTGGGAGGGAACTGACCTAACAAGTTCGGCCTGGGGCAATGGTTCTAACTTGTACTGAGGTCAGGGAGAAGTCGATTAAGGAGTATATGTCCTTGTGGAATCAAATTCAACTGGATTAAGGCCTATGTAAAGGGCAACATATAAATGGGAGCCAAGGGTTCAGAATGTAAATGACGATTTCGAGGTGAAATCGTCACTCGAACACGCCGAAAATACATGTACATGATGTACTCGTCATTCTCGGTCTTTTGATACCAAATTCGTCATATTTCGACGAAGTTTTATTTCTCGAGTCGCGAACTTATTATATGTATCCAGATTTTCAGAACCACAAACCCTCCTTTTGCCCTTCCATAGGCAATTAATCTATCCTTATGTTAGTCTGAGTCCAGATCTATATTCCTAAAGTCATTGAGATGTTGCTGTAACATCATTCTAGTGCTTAGTTAATTTCTTGACACAGGCTTCCTTACACATGATGTGACGCAGAGGCCACATATTGCAGGAGCACACTGTATGCACAGACAGAACAGGAAAAGAATGGCTAGGACCATCCCAATGACCATCAGAATTTTCCATCCCCAGGCAGATATCAGTTCCCAGAACCATCCCATTAACGACCAATCTCCTTTATCCACATGGATAGATTCAGAAATCTTATGTAATTTGGAGATGGCCCTGTACACGGTTGGAGCATTATCTGGGATGAAAATGCAACAACTAGACTGGATCAATTTGCATACTCCACCTCGGTCCGCAAGTATTACATCCAAAGCGACCCGGTTCTGAAGGGTCATAAGTCGATCCGACTGGAGCTCAGCAGTCAGTTTACTAAGGGCACCAGCAGTTTCAGTCACGGTGGATTCAACTACCCTTGTCAATTGCCTTATGTTCCTGCTGTTAGCCATGGCTCCCCAGAACGGCAGAAAACCCATTGCAAAGTCACCAAATTCTTGACCTGCAGTGTCTTCTTTACTCAAAACACCTCTAACTACCCTTGTCCGATGGTAATCCGCCGCTGCTGTGTAGGTGGGAGGTAACAGGAATGAAACAAAACATGAGCCCGAGAAATCAGGGGGCAACCATGTATAGGCTCTATCATGGCAGATGAAATAAGTACCCTTAGCGGCTAAAAACGCAGGGGAAGTCTGAGATCCAAAAACATACGTTTCTGTACAGACACTCTTCCCTAGCTGAGCTCTGGGATTCTTGCCAATACCTTGCAGACACAGGTGACCTTGATGGGGTACGATCCAGATAGGGGACGATCTCTTGGCATGCTGTTTCTCACTTAATGTAGTGCCATATCCGGTCACGTTCCAACCTACATATGCAAGTATCTCATCATCCGGGGTATCTTCGTAAGAAGTTACTTCCTTGATCATGTCAACTATACCTTTGACTAGGGCGCTAGTCTTGAGGTTGTCTTTTACAGAACGTAGGGGTTGGATTTCTCGTGCATATATGAACATTGTCCTATATGCCCAGACTGAACCATTGTGACTAAATGGCAGGACCAAATAGGGGATACCTTTATCCGTGGTGTGGGGCATGAGACCACACACCCAACAGTTAGTTGTGTTCATTACAAGTTGGTGTTGGTGTAATAATTGAACGAAGGAGATATTAATGAACTCTAATCTCCTATTTGATTCGTGGTCAGGCAGAGGGTGGAAGAATGGGAGGAAACAGTAGGAGGAGGTATGGGTGATGTAGTGGGCGCAAATGTCACATGAAAAGAGAATAAAACATAGCTTATCAAAAAGACCATTACGCTGGATAGCATAAAAATACACACTATTATAAAACTTTTCTTCGTCATCGTGTTAAAAAGTTTCTGCTTAAAGTTCATTTGTTTGGCAGGCCTCTCCACATCAGGAAACTCCATCCTCTCTAAGGTGCTGCCCGCGGTGGTAGGTTGCCTCTGCTAAAGGATGCTTCCGTCAGTCTAGGGCAACTCCCTTGGACCAACCAGAACTACCGACCTAACGTCGTCAGCTGCACCCAAAAGTCTTTAATCAACCGCGACCCTAGCAGCGGAACCCGGATGGCGGTTCGAAAAAAACAAAAATAAGCAAGTTACCTCGATGGGAGATCTGCACTTTCAAAAATAGGATTTGGGGAAAAGACACATTTTATTAGTCCATAGGGTTTTCTCTCGGATCACAAAAGGAATCACTTTTAATTAGTCTGTTTTTCTTGGTCGCAAATTGTAGCGTCTTTTCCCGGGTACTGTCTGGTCCAGAAATAGTAGTTCAGGCTCCACAGAGTTCAATTGTTCTGGTGGTGGCACAGTTTCTTGAAGAATGTTCTCGCTTTCACAGTCAGGGTTAGTTTCTTTTACACGTTCATCAGTTGTGCGCTCTGAGTCAGTGCCTCCTTTCTGGACCCATTGGTCATGTGGCAGAGGGAAGGGTATCTTCTTACAATGGATCCCGTGGACCCAATTGGCCTTCCCCTCCACCCTAACAGCCGACCTTGTAGACAGGAGGACGAGGTGAGTCCCGGTCCATCTGGGCTGGTCGTTTCTTGTTCTTTGAAAGTTGCGGACGAGAACCCATGAACCGGGGTCAATGGAGTGACCCGGAGTCTCAGAGACCGGAGGCAAGGTGTTGTGGACCTGTTGATATAAAACACGCAATTTAGCCGTCAATTCATACAAGTAATCAAGCAAAATAGGGTGTTGCAGCTCGCTAAACTTCGTGGGCCTAGGCACTCCCCATATGTTGGCTGGCCGACCAAAGATGATTTCATAGGGGCTGAGTTTCACTCGCCAATGCACAGTCATTCTGGTGGATAGGAGTGCTAAGGGTAGAGCGTCAGGCCATTTAAGACCTGTGCTCGCTTGGATTTTGGCCAATTTAAGTTTAAGCGTGCCATTGTAACATTCCACTAATCCAGCTAATTGGGGGTGATTTGCAGCGTGGAACTTCTGCCTAATGCCTAGCCCTTCACACACTCTTTTCATCACACGACCCACAAATTCACTTCCGTTGTCAGACCAGACCATTCTAGGCATTCCAAACCTGGGGAAGAACTCTTTAACAAGGGCTTTCGCTGTGGACAAGGCAGTATTGTCTTTTAGGGGATAGGCTTCTACCCATCTTGAGAAGGCACAAACAACCACGAGCACGTATTTTAAGTTGTTGCACCTCTCCATATGTATGAAATCTAGCTGAAAAACCTCGAACGGATACGTAGGAGGTGCAAAATGACCAGCTGGAGTTGGGGTTCCCCTACCAGGATTGTGTTTCAGACAGACCATGCAATTCTTGACAACGTTCTCTGCACATTTGAGAATCCCTGAATTCTTCCACACTGGGGCCATCAACTCGCAAGTCCCTTTCGCGCTGATATGGGCCATTCCATGAGCCATTGTAACCACTGCAGGCACATATGCATCGGGTAACAACCATCTCTGATGCTCTGTCAATTCAATCCAACAACCATTTGCATCCATTCTCCCTGTACTTTCTCTCCACGTGCTTAACTCTTTCTCCGTGGCCTCAGCTTGGATGGACTTCACACTTTCTATCGTGTCCTCACATATTCCAACCTCACCAGTCCATTTTTCAGGGCTCGCAACATACATTCGGCTCATCACATTCTTTGCAGTTTCCTTAGCGGTTTCATCAGCAAATGCATTTCCACGACCAACATCATCAGTCACCTTCTTGTGAGCACTACATTTCACGATCGCTATTTGCAGGGGCAACGTCAGTGATTCAAGAAGCTCATTCACCAACTGACCATGCTGAATCTTAGTTCCATGCGAAGTCAGGAACCCACGTTCTCTCCACAATCGTCCAAAACTGTGAGCCACTCCAAACGCATACTGACTGTCAGTGTAGACAGTCACTCTCATTCCTCTAGACAATACACATGCTCTCGTAAGTGCAACGAGTTCTGCGGCTTGAGCTGAACCATGTGGTATTCACGCAGTTTCAACGACTGTGTGCAAAGTTGTGACAGCATATGCTGTAGTCACGTTCCCATTTGGGAGCTTAAAGCATGAACCATCTACCCATAATGTGCCCTCACATTCAGCAAGAGGAGTGTCGAACAAATCAACTCTCCCTTTTGTCTCTTCCTCTGTTGTGAGAAAACAATCGTGCTGTTCTGAAGCATCTGACTCCTCTGCAATTGGTAACAATGTGGCTAGGTTCAAGGTACTGCACCTTTTTATGTGCACATGGCTCACTAGTAGCGTCAATTCGTAACTGGACAGTCGAGCACTCGTTAAGTGCTGTGTCTTGGTCCTATTTAGCAATGTGTCTACTGCATGCGGGACCATCACGATTAGTGTATTATTCATTACTAGACCAGCAGACTGTCGAATGGAAACAGCTGCTGCTGCTGTGGCCCTTAAACAACTTAGCAATGCTCGTGCTACCGGATCCAAAGTTGACGAAAAATAGGCGCATGGCCGCTGTCTATCTCCGAATAACTGAGTCAGCACAGACAATGCACAGCCCTCCTTCTCGTGGACATACAATGTGAAAGGCTTACTGTAGTTGGGGGTACCTAACACAGGGGCCGAACATAATGCTGTGCGTAATTCGAGAAAACTTTTCTGACACTCTTCAGACCAAGGAATGGGATTGGGTGTATTTTTACACGTTAATGCCACCAAGGGTTTGGCCAATAACGAAAAATTTGGAATCCACTGTCTACAGTACGATGTAATGCCCAAGAAAGCACGTACTTCCCTCTGTGTTCTTGGCACACTCAATTTCGCTATTGCCTGAATTCTTTCTGGGGTCAGTTTCCTTCCCTCCTTCGATAAGAGATGACCTAAGTAGGTCACTTCTTGTCGGCAATATTGAAGCTTGGAAAGTGACACCTTGTGATGCAGATCACACAGATGACGCAACAATGTCAACGTGGCCTTTTTACAAATGTTCTCATTATCTGCAGCAATGAGCAAATCGTCCACATACTGTACAAGAGTGGCACCTTTTGGCAAAACAATTGTGTCAAGCTGATTTTTCAGAGCCTGACTGTATATTGAGGGGCTTTCACAGTAGCCTTGAGGAGCGCGTTTAAAGCGGAAGCTTCGACCTCCTAAACTAAAGGAAAAAATATCCCTGCTCTCCTCGGCAATTGGGATGCTAAAGAAAGCATTCTTCAGGTCAATCACCGAAAACCAGGAGGCAGAGGCGGGAATCATAGTCAATAATGTGGTAATGTCGGGGACAACTGGGAATTGGGGCACAACAATTTTATTCACCTCTCTAAGGTCAATCACGAATCTGTACACAGGTGGCTGAGAAGGGTCAGTTCGTTTTAAAACAGGCAGAACAGGACTATTGCAAACATTGCCTCGTGTTTCCTCAATCACATCCTTTTCAATCAATTCGTAAACGATCGCTAGCAAAGCTTTTTCACCCTCATTAGATATTCTGTATTGGGGAATTCGTGGCATTTTAACATTCGACTTCAATGTTCCAACATATGGTGGAATTTCTAAAAGACCTACATCATTCGGACCAGTAGCCCAAAGAATATCTGGGAGAATCGACAATTCTGCTGGAAGTGCATCTCTCGACAAATAAATGGGAGAAACCACTTTCTTACCTAAAGTAAGTTGTACTCCTGAAGGAGAACAGTACAAAGTCGCATATAATCTTTTTAGCAAATCTAATCCTAGCAAATTTTCACCACAACCTGTTGTCAAAATAAGGGGTGCTTCCAATTCACAAGGACCAACAGAAAGAGATAAAGGGTCAGAAATCGGATTTCTAACTGGGGCGCCAGAAAAACCTACAGAAACGTTCATTTCGCCAGACAAAGGTGCGCCAGGGAGTTTGGAGTGCATAATAGAACTCTTTGTAGCACCAGTAACCAACAGAAAAGGTTCTGACACACCTGATGTAATCACCTCAACGTAAGGTCCACTCTGATCTACTGGAACTGAAACAACTCCCTCTCTTTGTCTATGGCTGTCCTAGCAATCCTCATTCTCCCACTGCTCATTTTCTGTGTAATACTCATCAACGTAGTATTGAGCTGTCCTGTCAGATACGTTATTTTGCTGATCAAACCTGTTCATAGAGTTTTGTGGTAGAAGGGGACGTGTGTCCTGTGGGGCGTTTCCACGCCCTATCCTAGAGCCAGGCGCTTGCTGACTGCCAGGACCTCTTACACCAGAAATTCCATTTGCACGTTGTGATAGGGCAGGACAGTTATACTTGTAATGACCCTCCTGTTTGCAATATAAACACTGGTTGGGACCTACACGGGGTTGAGTGTAATCGAATCTTTGCAAGTTTCTCTGATATTGTTGAGGCTGCTGAAAAGTATTCTGGTAGTGATTCTGGCCATTATTATGCTGATTACCACCACCACGTGGCGGATAGGCTTGCTGTAGCAAAACCTTTGTTTTGAGTTCTCTAGTTTTCTTTTCTACTTTATCTTTCTCATCTTTTTCTCTATTCTCGTAGTACTGTGCAGTAGCTAATATCTGGGCTGAAGATGAGACTGCCCAAGAACTTTCTGAATCTTTTAATTTTCTACACAATTCTGGAAGCAGATTGTGCACAAATTTATCGACAAACAATCTCTGACCACCTTCTGTGGTCACATCTTGACCGCTGTGGTCAATGAATGTTTCTTCAAATCTGGTGAAGAAATCTGAAACAGTTTCTTCTTTCTTTTGCTTGCATGCAGACAACTTATCCCAATTTACGCGTATTGCAGGCATTATCGTTTTCATGTAATCTACTATTCTACCAGGTAGTTCTGCTATCAAAGGTTCGGGTTTGGCACCACCAACTTGGCGGGCATCTGCAGCAGTAATATTAGCCCATGTGTCACCTAATTCCTGGTCATGATCTACATGACGAATTTTACCCCATAAAGGCTGTGGAACAACGTTCCCAAATAGCATATCGATATCGGCTAAATTCATTATACATGACCCAGCAGTTTGTGACAACTCTTTATAGTACCCTGCAGGATTTTTACGTGGATCTGGTAATGTTTGTTTGAGTGCTAAAACTTCAGCTCGCTTCCATGGGACATGTACCCATACACGTTGGAAATGTGGCAGAATAGGTGGGTTAGCGGCTGTGTCACCCAATCTCCATTGTGGGGGAACTTCTCTCATAGGGTATTGGCGTGCCCTTTTCCTACTGGATGTATTACATTCAGATGGTGACCCGGAACTGTTTCCCTTACTCCGATATGATAATAACATTTCAACTGCCTTTTCCACATCTGGACCTACAATCATACCCTCTCCGAACTTAAACCGTACACGACACATTTCTTGTGGGATGCATTCTTAATCATTGTCTTCCAAATCCTCGCCAAGAAAGACACACATCTGTTCGAAAACATATCTCTGTGTCGCTGCTTCCCATTGATGGAAGACTTCCATGACAGACTGTACATCATATTTTGCAGTGTCCATGACCCATTTCCGAGCTAAACTATTCAGGGAATCTCTCTCTTGATAATCAGGCAGTTGACTTCGCAACTGTCTTCTTCCTATGTTAGGGGTCGTAGTAGGCGACCCGAAAAGCGGTAAAAGAAAGTTAGTAACACTGCTGGCCATTTTCTGCCGAATAGAAGGTGAAACTGAAGGAAAAATAGGTGGAAGAACGGGGTGTGATAAGGTGGGGGTAGGGATACCAGAAGAGGTATCAGGGGAAATAGAGGGGGCACTAGGCAAAGTTGTAGAGGGAGCATTAGGAGACGTAAAAAGTACAGTAGGCAAAATCGTAGAAAACACAGGTGAAACAGAAGTGGTCGGTGGGCCTGGAGGAGGCTGCACCGAAGAAGTAGGAGCCAGCTGAAGAACAGCTGGTGGGTGCTGTGGAAGAGCAGGAGGCGCAGCTTGTGCAAATAAAGGTTGCGGGGGTGCTGTGGCATTCTGCGCATAGGGGGGTGGTGAAGTTAATAATTGCGACATTAATGGGTCTTTTTCACGCTCTTTTGCTGCCTCTTGCTGAAGAGACGGCAAAACTGGATAACACTTATCTATTGCCATTTTACGTTGCCTGTGCAACTGCTCATTTATCTGCTCTTCCTCATTATCTTTAAACTGCACGGCAGCTTGCATTACCGAAAGTCCCCCTTCTCTCTTATTTTTCTTAGCTAATTTAATTTCTTTTTGTCTGGCTTCTTTACGCCATAAGCGAAAAGAGTCAAACTTCGCCGGCCGGGCTTTCTTTTTAAAGAGTTTCACTTCAAGGTTGTCTAAGATTTCAGAATCAAAGCTACCATATTGGGGCCATTTTTGAACACCATCTTTTCTAGTGTATTTAATCCATACTTCGTTGTAAACGATGGGGCCTACCCCATGTTTTACATAGAGCTCGTAAGTCGGAGTTCCAACTGGAGGAACCAGACATGAGTCCTCCAATCGGGAGTCCCTATTATTACTACCAAGACAAAATAAATTCCCAAGTCTAAGACTAGGCATCCTCGCTCTCTAGTCTAGTTCCAAAACTTCAAAGGATTATCGATTACGATATTTCTCGTGAATACACGAGTCCTTCGGTTATGGTGCTTGCAAGTACCAATACAAAACCTTTTGTATCCCAAAGATACCACAAAGTAAGTCCAACTAAGGACTGGGAGACGCTCCACTTATACTTAACTGAAAATATCGATGGCGTCACCAGAAGACTCGTCTCAGTGTTTCGCTCTACCAAAAACTTCAAGGGTCCAACATCAGGGCGATAGCCAGGGCAGCAGTCCTTGTAGCCGTCGGGAAGCGGGGAACCTCGCAGCAAAGACCTTCGGACCACGTCGACATGCAGGGGTCGATGAGGTGGTGGGCCCTCCTCCGGAATTTCCACACGAAGCTCCTCACGATCTTCAGGCTGACTGGTACCACTGGAATCGCCCCAAACGCTGGGCGCCAACTGAGGTACTGGGTTTTTAAGAACCGGCACAGAACCGGTAACCCAGCGGTGTCAGGGAATCAACACCCAGGGACCTCGGGTTCTTCCTGATTCAGACCTACAGAAACTCAGAGTCTTCCAGGTGAAGTCAAAGATTAGTTTATTGGCTGCAACCAAGGTAACAGGGTCCTAGAAGTACAATACGGGTATATTCTCAGGAGACTGCACACTTTCACGAAGTCAGGCTTCTCTCTTTATACATGATATTCGGCCTTGGGCAAACATTCCTTGAATTCGTGGTATTTCATTTATAGTTACTGGTTTACAAAAGAAAAGTAGAGTCATGATGACAGGTACATATTTCACGTCGTGCTGCCCATAACAAATCATCCGGCAAGGCCCAACATTTCATCAGATATCGCTGGACTCCCAATAAAAACGGTCACCTCCCCATCATAAAGCAAGTGAAGAAAAGGAGTGGAGAAAAGATGTGAGCGAGATATGGCAGGTGTGCGAGCTGAAATGGTTTTATGGCTGGTTGAGCCTAGATGCTATCTTGCTCGGCCACTGGGAGGGAACTGACCTAACGAGTTGGGCCTGGGGCAATGGTTCTAACTTGTACTGAGGTCAGGGAGAAGTCGATTAAGGAGTATGTGTCCTTGTGGAATCAAATTCAACTGGATTAAGGCCTATGTAAAGGGCAACATATAAATGGGAGCCAAGGGTTCAGAATGTAAATGACGATTTCGAGGTGAAATCGTCACTCGAACACGCCGAAAATACATGTACATGATGTACTCGTCATTCTCGGTCTTTTGATACCAAATTCGTCATATTTCGACGAAGTTTTATTTCTCGAGTCCCGAACTTATTATATGTATCCAGATTTTCAGAACCACAGTTTCCCTCTTTGAAGAGTTTCAATAAGGAAAAATCTTCGGGTTTATTTAGGGGTGTGCATTTGGATCTCTGCAAACTCTGGTGCAGTCTAAGTTAGCATTAATGTACACCCAAGGGCGTCTTGGTGCTAGAAAGAATATTTCTATAGTGAATCACATATCACTGATAGAGCCATGTTTTTTATGTTAAAGACATGTTTTTCTGACCTTCCTTGAAGTATAACACATTTGAACCCTAAAGTAGGTAAATGCAAAGAGAATTCGAGGACCTATGTGGCACCACAAAGAGTGCTAGGATAGCTCAGTGTGTTGACAAACTCATTGCAGGGATTGGTGGGTCAGCTGCAGGGGACAGTAGGTGTTAATCACAGCAAGTCGGAACCCACCTTCCATTGATCATGGCTCAATAAAGTACACTTTACACTTTAAGTACACTTTATGTTTGTAAGAATAACACTTCTTACCACAGTGTTTGGGGACCCCAGAGCCTGTTTACAAAATGCTGTTATTGTTGATATGATAACGCATTTTGGGGCTTGGGTTGGCATCAGATATCTGGCTTCCTACTTTGAAGCAGAGTCTATCACCTCGTGATTGTACACCACCACCTTCACTGTGCTTTAGGGAACCACATACCTTTGGGCAAATTAGTGACAGATCATGAATAGGTGAAGGCAAGCTCTTCCATGATCACCTGTTTAATAAGCAAGTTATCACATATGGAAGCACGCCAGTAATCTCCTCCTCTAGGAGGCAGCTCTGTAGAGAACTCCTAAGACAGGGTGGTCATTGGAACATCAACCATGTGATCTGAGGGAAACCCACATTCACAAGGAAAGAATGGGTATTGTGTAGGTCATTAAAATGAGCAGCATTCAACTCTGCTCAAGTCTGGATCCACTCCTTGGGTTCAGAGTTATCAGATACAGAGAGGTAGAAGGGGAACTCCCCACGTATGGCATATTTGATGAGCAGCATACCAAGCTAAGTAGAATTTCCCAGCAGAGAATTAGCCTTTTGCCCCAGCTCTTTAGCACCTCTTCCATTTAACTTCCTGTAAGCCTCTTACTTACGTACGCTTCTTCTTGGAACTTGCTGGACACCCTATAGGGTCAAGTAGTCTGAATATTCTCAGCTTGTGCTATAGTTTGTATCTGAGTGGACCTTATCCAATCCTAATAAATAAATCCGCTCTATAGTTTGCCTCTGGGGGGGTGGACCCTTTCCAAGGCCAAGCAGCCTAAGTACTAAAGGTGGGTAACGTTTAAATGTCTTGTGAAATATTCAAAATGCTCTTACAAATTACACAAAATTATGCATATTGCATGAAATTTCATTGCACTAGTACAAAAACACCTTTGACCAGAAATTCTGGTTTAAAATTCAACCCAATTATGAGCAGGGAATCCTGTATCCTGCTACTTTCACCAGGCACAACATCCTCAACATTAATTAAACACAAGATTAAAACCGCACTATGGTGCATTTGTCCTCAGCAAATTAGATTATTGTAGTAGCTTACTGGTCAGCCTCCCTCACTATTCATTCTTACCATTGAGCAAACTGTTAAAGTTCACCACGATGACCTTGCACAATTTTCCTAAGTAGACCCCCAATCTCTAACCAAATTCGAAGCTTGTCAGCAACTAAAGGAAAACGAATGGGATACAGACTTCTAATATGTGTTTCTTTTTAAAACCCTGCATTGACTCTTCCCTCAGATGCTCTCCATTATTAATCAAAAACCTTCAGCTTCTTTGCTCATTTTATCTACTCTAAGCCCACACTCTGTGCTCTGTCTTCTCACCTTCAAAACTTCTCTGTAGATGCACTTTGTCAACTTGAAAAGCAACCACAACTAATCTAATTACATTTATAGATGCATCCAGATATTATTTCACCTTGGTTGATACCCCTCAAAATACCCTAGCAGTATAAGACCTTATGTATTACATTGGTGTCACTCGTGCAAAGTATTTCATGTTGAAATTGTTCCTGTTGCTCAAATGCACAAGTAAGTTAGTAAATAAATGTTTGCCAGGAATGTTAAAGTTCTTATTTTCTTCTCTAGATTTTGTTAAAGTTCTTATTTTCTTCTCTGGATTTTGAGTAATTACTAACTTTTTCCAGGGAAATCGGACGGGTGGGTAAGGAGAAATGGGACTATTTTAGTCCTTTCTTTTTACACTATGGGGTCGCTTACGATGTCGGTCATAAAGGCTCCGAACGGTATTCGGTTCGTCAGAATCTGATTTGGAAGCCTTGTTTCCGACCGACTCAGAAACATTTCCGACCCACTGATTACGATGGTCAGAAACCGTTCGGGCTGTCCAACTTGGTTCCGAGTCGCATCCGAATGGCTTTCGGAAACACCAAGTCGGTCGGAGCCGACTCGTAAGTCTATACGGCTCACATTGATTAACCAAGCAGGCTATTCACTTAGCTTAGATTGATCACTCTGGTTTCAGTGCGGTCACTTGTAAGGGAAAAGCCGTCGTCCTAGTGAACACAAAGGGAAAAGTATCTGACCGCAAATTTCAGGTGCAACTTGCCATCTGTAGGGTCTCATGTTCCTACACAGAGAGCCCTTCTATTGGAATCTCCTCCCTCAGTTTGAGACCAATACACAAGCTATACTCTCATTCTATTAGCAGCTGTAAAACTTGTTTTTAACACACCTCCCTCGTTTGTTTGTATTCTATAAAACTTGTGTCATAAACATTACACAAGTAAAGTAGTCAAGGTGAAACCAAATGAAGACCAGTGCATCTAAAAGGCAACACATCATATTGACCCTGCTGCCAATGTATCAATTCCTGCCTGGTTACAGTTGCTGGCCTAGGACCAATACAATAGGCTAGCTGTGATCTACTAAGCCTCCTTGGACCAGTGACAGACTTAGTACAATTAACCTAGTACAACACAGTCCCTCCATCAAACTGAAGATCCTTCTTCAAGTGTTTGCAGAACGTTCCACCTGCATTGGTAGTTTCCCTGGTCGCCCATGCGTATACTTTATTCAAACACGTCTACAAAAACCTGACATTTGTGGCCATGCCAAACCAAACATGGGTCTAAAGCCACACTGTTGTTGTTTTCCTAAGTCAAATGGTAGCATTTAAGAAGCCTTAGCTGTCAGAGGTTAAGAAAAGCAATTGAATTTCTTGGCAGCCTTTTTGTTCACTACAGCGTCTCTTTATAAGACACTTACTCCATCTCCTCCCTCGGCATACTGCAGGTTAATGCTTTTCCCAAACACATTGGTTGGTTTCAGACTTATAGCTTAGAATTTGAAAAATAAATGAGCCTAATTGTGCCGCACTCTCATTCCCTGTATATGTGATATTGCAGATGTCCATCTTACTTTTTGCTTAACCCGATACCCATCCACTACTGAGATCATCAGAGAATTTAGTGGAACCCCTTTCTTCTAATGTCTTTAAGACAACTGAAGATACACATTTAAATGTCGTTCTGGGGCCACAACATCAACATGGTGAGACAACCAATCAGATCCTGGGCACGTGGGACTAAATTCATTACATTTTTAGTGTATAAGTTGTGCACAATAGTGTGCAGCACAAATGGACGTGATGGCCACACAATAGGCCAAATCCAGATTAACCAATAAGATGTGTGGGCATTTTGTAGGTTCCAGAAATTCTATATGCAAGCTGCAGGACCAGGCCCTGCTACGTGTCTGGCCGCTGTAGACTGATAAACCAATGTCTGAATAACTATCAGGCACAGAGGCTCACTGGTAATACCAGGACTTCGTCAGCCCAGCAGCCATGTTATCATAGAGATGTATTTTTATGCAAACCGTGCATTACTTTTTGTTCACGACAAGAGGGTACTTGCAAGAACAAGTAAATGTTAATCATGTGGTGCAAGCAGGTGGAGAATTTTTAATTACGCCCTGATGCAAATCCGCATGCACCTGTGAACGCCCCAACCTGTTTTCAGGCAGTTACTTAAATTAGGTCTCTGTGCAGCACTTCAGCTACTTCCAGGAAAGATATCACATTTGCTTTCATAATCTGCAAACTCAAATTCTGCTGAATGCAATGTTCATCTTTCAGTCTATACTAGTGTGACCAGAATTTTAAAGCTAAAAAACCGGGACATTTCACAAAAATAGAAGAAGGACTATAATTTTATGTCAAGGGAGCGCACAATATGACAGCGCTCCTCAGCAGAGAACTACAAAACAGGCAGAAAGAACATACATACGATGCTATTTTTAAACCCAATAGCTTGCCTGTGAATTACATTGCTTTCTTGGAACAACTGCTAACTATCCCCGCTTTGTAAAACATAAACAACACATCCCCCGGTTTTTAGTTGACCCTCTCCAAAAACCGGGACTGGAGATACATTTCTAGAAATCTGCCCAGACAGCAGGTGAAAAAATGGACCGTCCTGGTAAATCCGGGACGCCTGGTCACCCTAGTCTATCCGTCAACAGGATCCCTCTTATCCAGCAGACGTCCTGCTTGTCAGACTAGCAGTTCCCCTCGCCATTTAGAGGCGGGGAGCCACAGTATTTCGGGTCGTGGAGCCTCAGCTGACTCTGCCACTGGAAACCTTAAAGCTGGTGGTCCATCTGCCTGAGGACAGCAAGGTCGCAGTGAACATCACCTCGCCCATGTAGAATGGGGAAACCATCACTGGACTTTCCTGCTGGTTACCTTCCAAACGGTTCTGCGTAGGGAAATCAATATATATATATTTTGTACAAACTTCTGCTTTGGGAGTTTGTTTAAGAGGATAGAAAAAGAATGCCCAGACGGTGAAATAAACATTTACCTGCTGAGCATTTATCAGTGTCTTCAATCCAGCCATCGCACACGTGGCTGCCCGAAAGGCATAGAGCTCCTTGACAGACAGGTGGGTATTACTGTGCTGGGTGGGCCGGAGCCCAATGGCCCCCCTAAACTGTATACACGTTTAAAATGCTACTTCTGAAATTAGCATTCCAATAGCTGTAGAAAAAATGTTTTATGTTTATATGCAAAGTTGGGGAGTCATAATTATGGTTTGAATCACTAAAAAGTGTGAGTATAGCAATCCCAGAATCACATCAAAATTCAAGTGATTCAAGTTTGTTTTGATTCCCATTTTCCCAGTGCGAGAAAGTGGATTATTAATTGAAGTGCATGGTAGTCCTCTTTAAGTAATGATGGCTCTATTCCTTACTAGGTCCAGTTAAGTCTCAATAATTTCAACATGAGCTCAACCCTTGGTAGCATAGAGCATGGAGCATACAGTCTTAACGTAGGAGAAATGTGTAAATCATTTGTCAGTTTGAAAACAGTTAAAAGTCAATACAATACACTATAAAATCTCACTACAAGTTATACAAACGGAGTACCTTATACAAACAGAGTACGTTTTTGGGGGATCTTTCATAAAGAAAAAGGGAAATAGAAATGATCATACATAAGTGATTCATTGTCTGATCTTAGCTAAAATTTGGGAAACGCATCTAATTGATACAAGGGTAGGGTTTACCCCACATGTGTACAACTTTCTAAAAGTGGCATTTTCAAAATAGTAGGTTAAAATCCAACAATCATTTAATTGGATTTTAAATTACTAATAATTTGAGTCCTTGGATCATTGTTCTAACTATTCCAAAGTTGAAGTTATGCGTTATAAGGCATTGTAATGTAAACCAGTGCTTTTCTATGGGAGGGCTAGCCTTGCCACAGCAAAAAACGACATTGGAGATGTTTCACTGCCAGGACATGTAAAACTTAAATACGCATCCTAATTTTTAAATAACATGTATCCTGCTCTATGGGACTTTAGGGTCTGCATTGGGGTTGACATAAATTTTAAACAGGAAGGTTTAGGCCTGAGAGAAGGTTTATTTTGCCAGACCCAACTTGCAGTTTTAAAATTGCACACCGAGGCTGCAGGGGCAGACATGCTTTTTATTTTCACTTTAATTGTGATTAAATAGATGCTGCAGTCTACTAGTGACATTTAACTTACAGGCCCTGGCTGACTGGGGTACCATATACTAGGGATTTAAAGGTAAATTAATTGTGCCAATTAGGAGTGCTGGCCAATACAACAAGTTGTTAGTGGTCAGAGCACATGCACTGGGGCTTTGTTAGTAGGCAGGGTCCCAGTGTACAGAGTCTAAAAACCAACAGCATCATTAAAAAAAAAATGGGGGTGATCATGCAAAAAGAGGCATTTCCTTACACCCAAGCATACCATTGAAGTGTGATTATCGGCGGTACACTTTAGACATTTGATTAAATCATTCCGTTTACTGTACAGAACAGTTTTGTTGTGCCTGGCTATCTCTCTGTAACTGATGTATATAGGGCATGATTAGCAATGGATTATCTGAGATCTGAAGCTATAGGTGCCTAGTCAATCAAATTCATCTGTATGCCATGACTCCTTCGGGCTTTTACTGTGCTAGAAACTACGAAGAATCTAAGTTGTCTTGTTGAGGTACCTCTTATGATCTGCCAGAATCTGCCATCAAGGCAACAGAGTCATTGGTTTATATAAATGAAATGGCAACTCTTCCTGCTGGTCATATAGAAAATCTGTTCTTAGAAAATTAATCTATTTTGTTACTACAGTACTGTACAGTTCTACCTACCGTCTTCTATCATTCTCTTAAGAAAATGTTAGCTGTTACAGTGTTGTCTTTGTCCGGGTGTTATAGCAAATAAAGTATACTTTCATCTCATCTGGTGATACTAGAGCTTCTTAATGTCTTATGTAACTTACAATTTTACATTCAATTGTATTGTGGTAACAAAAAGTGTGAAGTGCTTCAGAGTTTTCTTTTGGATCTTTCCTGTTTGCAAGATGTTGTTGTTGGTCCTATGATTAGATGCACACCCTCTTGCATGGACATATGCAACATGTAGGACCATGAGTCGCTATCACAGTGTTTCTAGGGTACTTACTTCAGCTTACCCAAGATCTCTTCTGTACGTACTTACATTACAAAACAAACCCATATGTTTTGAGCAATATTTAGCTGTCAGATCTATTTAGTTGGGCATCTATAATGAAACACTTGTCAAATTAATTTGTTCTACAAGATAAATGTTCTTTCTATGGTTTTCTATCCAACACTTGTTGATTAAGTTGTTTGAGGCTCTTGTTGTAATTTAGAAGGCATAGGTAATTGGAGATAGGCAAACACTGTCTTCAGTTCAGGTGGAGGGAATATCACTGTTAGTGTTGCAAATTAGAGGCCCTGGTTAGCTGAAAAATTCCCTTCTAGATTTTTTGATTTAATTTACCAATGTGTTCTCTCATTATTGGTCTAGGTCAAATGTTTGCTGTATTGGGTACTTACCTTGGTGCTTGCTTATTTCCCTATTTAGGTGGGTGACAATATAACCCAGGTGGTTTGGGAAAGTTGTTATGGTTGTTTCAGCATTGTTTGCTTGATTCAGGCCAGATACTTGGTCCAGGTGACATGTTGTTATTTTCACATTAAGGTACAATAGAATGTCATGCCGTTTCTTCTGCATTATAAGGAAAACATGTTCTGTGACCAATGTGTTTTTCTGAGACATGATGTCTGAACATTTGCAAGAGGCCCATGGTAGACAGTGGTTACTTGTCTCAGATTTTGACAGTTAGAGAGGGTTGTTAATGGTAAACAGGGGCTTAGGGTACTATTGAGCCTAAAGCTGAGCACCAACTGCACTCATTTAGCACAGGACCTTCAGAATAACGAAGCACAGTGGGCCCAGGTAATGTGGGTTTAGAGAATCAGAATTTATCAGATCATCTCAACAATCAATAGGTCAATGTCCAGCCTTTGCTTTTTATTTATAAAAAGAATAAGCACCTTAATTTTACACACAATACACCACAGTCAGTGGACCGCATGCAAAACAGAAAGACAAATGGGCTGCATCCTACCCCTACTATGGGTTTCCAAGGTTAATAAGAGATGCATGGGAAGATGAGGTCCCATTTACACCTCACGTTGTCTTATAGAGTTTTGGTCATGCACTTTAGGGTCTGTTGAAACATTCCGCCAACCCACTGGTCTGAGGGTGGTACGCAGTAGAGCAGTAGTAAGTTGTTCTTGCTGCGTAGTAAGTTGTTCTTGCTTGCTTCCACATGACCCTCATGCATGATAAGATTATTTTTTTTCCTCTGTTCAATACCTCTGTCCTTTGATATCTGACCCTGGTGAATATCGCAAAAAAGGACCCTGTAATCGATCTTGGCTGTCATGCTACTTGGAGGGATCACCTCATGTTACCTGGTGGCATGGTCCACAACAACTAAGATATACCTGTTGCCTTAGGTAGAGGGGGTCATATGGGAGAGGATGTGGCCTCACAGCCAGAGCGGTCAACCTCGAAGCTGGGGAACCAGGTTCTAGTCTTGGCAGGGACGCTTAACATCCTGTGATTCTGTGCAAATCTCCCTGTGCCTAACAAAAATGAATGTGTCCATCTGTAACGCAACCAGTGCTCATGTAAAGCGCTCTGATATCTTCGGGTGGAGTTTGCGTTATTTAAAATACCCTCCAAAAAATGTCTGTTATGTGCCCACACTCTCAAGTAGCACACTGACCATGGGTTGAGGCACTATACTTGCCTTTGTTGGGCCTCCAGACTTGCCACTCACTTGACAAGTTGAGCATGTTCTGTTAAACCTCTCTACATCTTGACCCATACCTGGACAACAGAACAAAGGTTTTACCCTGTCCGTGGTCTTCTTGATGCCCATATGTCCAGTTTGAGTTAACTCATGGGCTAACTCAACAGAAAGTTTCTGACTTCTTGGCGACCTAGAGATTGGTAGAGAAGACTGTCTAAAGAAAATTCTTAAAAACAAATAACATGGTGGGAGAGTGAGGTCTATCTAGAAAAAGCATATACCAGGGACTCTGAGAGCCTGTATCCCCAGGACCCTCTTCTAATGTGTCCACTACCCTCTCATGAGAGTCCAGCAACCTGCTCTGCTCCATTGCGATGAGGGTCTCTTTCTCCCATTTATTCATCATGAAATCTGCAATGCTCTCCTTGTCTTGAATCTTGAACTCCTCTACCTCCTATTGTAACACATCTTGTTCAACTCATCTAGATAAGTGCTTTCAAGCTTACTTCATCCCATTTGCCATAATTATGTGTAAGTTGTCTATGAATAACCTTGATTTAGTAACTATTATTAGCATCTATCAGAACTGTAATCTAGTGATCCGCCACTGCCTGCCATCAATTTCAGGAACTTCAGGAGTTCTAGGGTGACAATTATTGCTCTCCGAATGTGATTGTCAGAGCAGGTTTCCACAGGTGATTTTAACTTTAGTATTGGTCCCAAAAATGAGCATCAAATAAACCCTTTTAGAAATAAGTTGAGCAATCCAAGGCTTACACGGGGAGGTGGTTTAGGGTCAGATACTCAGAATCCAAAAGACCAACTAACTACAAACAATAAATATATGTCCAGCAAATTATTTTGCTTAAGAACTACAATTTTACTTTTGTAATTTTACTTTTACACCGCAGAATACTGTACCTAAAATTCAGAGGGTACTTCATATGCTACACTGTTATCTTATATATGGTACCACAGTGCACTTGGGAAAACAGCGTCTGCTTTTCCAGTAGGACAGAATCAAATTAGATCAAATGTTAGCCCACTTGAGGAAAACCTAGGGGGAACTGTTTCTGTGGTTCACTGTCCTTTGATTCGACTCACCCCTTCAACCAGGACTCAAGTGTGTTCAAGTTTAGTGAGATAATGTTCCCCTTCCTTCCGGAATTGTGTTGCACAGTACCTTTTGTATATCTTTGACAATGTGATCAGCAGGCAAGCCCTGAACTTGTCAGTGATTTGTGGGCAGTGCTGCTTATGGTGGTGAGCTTCTTACACACGGCTCACCAAGTGGAATCACCTGTTCTCTGCCTCAGACCAGTCAATGTAGCCCATGTTGTGCACTCCTCTGCATACCCAGTCAGGTGACTGCCTGTACCTGTGGAGGATTGACTTTGTGCAAGTCGTATTGCTTGCAGTTGTCTCTGTCTTGCTTTGCTGGATCTTACATGGTCCTAAACACAAGCCCTCGCCCACCAAAAGAAAGCTGAGAACCCACCCTAGGTAGTAATTGTGAATTTCCAGCAAAGAAAGGCGGTAGGGAGGTGGTGGCAGCATCCCCCGACCCGCTGTTGCACACGAAGGTAAACTGACTGTCTGTTTTGTCCTGACTGCGAGGGCTGCGAGGAGTTGGGAAGAAGAACGGCTCCAAAGGCATTTTAATAGCGAAAAGCGTGATTTTAAATATTTGTTGGAATTGATTTAAGAATCCACATTTAATTTTACAATTGCCTAATTTCCTGATACTCTCCCCCGCATTGTCCACATTTCCTGGTTCAATACTGAAGCCTGTCCGCCCCGGTCCGACTCGGCAATTATAGCCGTAGAGCGGAGGGCGGCCAGGTAAGAACCAGGCATTACCTAATTCATACTTCCGCTAGAGCGGAGGTCAGCGCTCTAGCTGTCACCGCCCTCAGGGCTATTTAGATTGGCCAGACCCCGGAAGCGCTGCGGTAGGGAGGTGGTGGCAGCATCCCCCGACCCGCTGTTGCACACGAAGGTAAACTGACTGTCTGTTTTGTCCTGACTGCGAGGGCTGCGAGGAGTTGGGAAGAAGAACGGCTCCAAAGGCATTTTAATAGCGAAAAGCGTGATTTTAAATATTTGTTGGAATTGATTTAAGAATCCACATTTAATTTTACAATTGCCTAATTTCCTGATACTCTCCCCCGCATTGTCCACATTTCCTGGTTCAATACTGAAGCCTGTCCGCCCCGGTCCGACTCAGCAATTATAGCCGTAGAGCGGAGGGCGGCCAGGTAAGAACCAGGCATTACCTAATTCATACTTCCGCTAGAGCGGAGGTCAGCGCTCTAGCTGTCACCGCCCTCAGGGCTATTTAGATTGGCCAGACCCCGGAAGCGCTGCGGTAGGGAGGTGGTGGCAGCATCCCCCGACCCGCTGTTGCACACGAAGGTAAACTGACTGTCTGTTTTGTCCTGACTGCGAGGGCTGCGAGGAGTTGGGAAGAAGAACGGCTCCAAAGGCATTTTAATAGCGAAAAGCGTGATTTTAAATATTTGTTGGAATTGATTTAAGAATCCACATTTAATTTTACAATTGCCTAATTTCCTGATACTCTCCCCCGCATTGTCCACATTTCCTGGTTCAATACTGAAGCCTGTCCGCCCCGGTCCGACTCGGCAATTATAGCCGTAGAGCGGAGGGCGGCCAGGTAAGAACCAGGCATTACCTAATTCATACTTCCGCTAGAGCGGAGGTCAGCGCTCTAGCTGTCACCGCCCTCAGGGCTATTTAGATTGGCCAGACCCCGGAAGCGCTGCGGTAGGGAGGTGGTGGCAGCATCCCCCGACCCGCTGTTGCACACGAAGGTAAACTGACTGTCTGTTTTGTCCTGACTGCGAGGGCTGCGAGGAGTTGGGAAGAAGAACGGCTCCAAAGGCATTTTAATAGCGAAAAGCGTGATTTTAAATATTTGTTGGAATTGATTTAAGAATCCACATTTAATTTTACAATTGCCTAATTTCCTGATACTCTCCCCCGCATTGTCCACATTTCCTGGTTCAATACTGAAGCCTGTCCGCCCCGGTCCGACTCGGCAATTATAGCCGTAGAGCGGAGTGCGGCCAGGTAAGAACCAGGCATTACCTAATTCATACTTCCGCTAGAGCGGAGGTCAGCGCTCTAGCTGTCACCGCCCTCAGGGCTATTTAGCAACGCCCTTGTAAATAAGCGCGCAGCGGTTGCGCGCCCTCGAGCGCGCCGAAGAAGCGCCGAAGAAAAGCCCGTCTGCGCCCGTCCGTGACAGGACGGGACAAGGGACATGGCGCGGATCCCTGGATCCTTTACTACTCAGGTTAGCCCCATTCTATGTTACCCTAGAGAAGCGCTTCTTAGCTTAAATACAAACCCTGATGACATATGTATACGTGGTACTTGGCCTAACTTTGAAGGCCCTTTTTCTTGTACCAACTGCCATTTTCAGAGCACAAACATATGCCTACCTAATGATATCCCCACTGAAGTAGCCTCTATAACTGGAACACAACAGCTTGCTCGGACCCTTCCTTTAATTGGAGCTGATAGTACAGACAATATTAATCATGCTGCCAGGAAAGGACCCCTAGGACTTAAATGTTTTCTATTGAATGTACGCTCATTAGCAAAACACCACCAACAATTGTGGGATCTCATTAACTCCAAATTGCTAGATATTTGTTTTCTTACCGAAACATGGCTTAAACCTCATACCGTCCCTACAATTATGCTAGCAATACCTGCTGGATATAAGATTCTACATCTAGATCGACAGATCAAAATCGGAGGTGGTGTAGCTGTTGTATACAAAGATAATTTAAAGGTCTCAATACTTGACCAGTGTAGCAACGACCAGATGGAAATAATGATTTTTAGATTTACCTCCTCTCCCAAATCACAATGGAAAGGGGCACTATTATATCGCCCCCCTGGTTCTTGTTCGGATTTTTCTCTAAATCTCATAGAACTATTAGCCCCATATTTTAGAGCCAATGAAAACTTTATTCTCCTCGGAGATTTTAATATTCATGTAGCTATACCAAACAATCCTGATACCAGAACGTTACTTGATGACCTATCCAGTTTAGGACTTGAAATCCAAAACCATGGCTCAACACACACAGGAGGTCATACATTAGATTTAATTTTAACTAATTGTCCTAAAATAAGATGTTGTATACCTATTCCTATTCATTGTTCAGATCATTATCTACTATCCTTCCAATTACTTGGTTCATATATACGGTCCCAAAAACCCCTTCCACCTATATGGAAAAGGAAATGGCACAAAATAACACCAGAAGTATTACAACAAACATGGAAAGAACCCAATTTCCTTGAAGAGGATAATATTGAAACAGGATTGGCCAAATTCAATAAAGCATTATCAGAGGCCATAGACCAAATCGCCCCATTAGAACTACATAAACAATGTATTAGGTCCAAAACTGAAATATGGTATACTGAGGAACTAAGAGCCGAAAAACAAAAATGCAGGAGTTTGGAGAAAAAATGGAGGAAATCTCATACTCCTATGAGCAAAATTCTTTATATAGAAGCTCACTCCAACTACCTTAAAAATATAAAGAAAGCTCGGAGGCACAAACTTGATTCGCAAATCACAGAGGCAGGAAATTCCGCTAGGGAACTGTTCAAAGTGTTACAATCCTTTATCAAACCTACAGTTTGCGAGAGTCCAGATGATTTTAACCAAAATCTATGTGACGAGATCTCGATATTCTTTGAGAAAAAGATAGACTTAATCTATGACAAAATCACCAAAACATCACACAATAACAGAGATATCATAGATAGTCTCAGGGACGAGACCACTAATAATGGAACATGTAGACCCACGCTAACTTCGATTCCAGAGATCAGTCCCACTGAAGTAGATTTGCTTCTTAAACTAATCAAATCTGGATCACCGATTGATTTACTACCAGCCATGATGACTGCATCTTTGGCCAGCATTCTGGCCCCAAGTCTTAGAACTCTGATCAATATCTCCCTAAAGGAAGGAAGGATCTTTAATGATTGGAAGATGGCGGTAGTTAACCCCATTCGTAAAAACACCGCACTACCATGGTCTGACCTTAACAATATACGTCCTATTTCCCTCCTACCGTACATCAGTAAGATGATGGAGAGACATGTCAACACCTATTTGTCTAAATTCATCGAGGCAGCGGACGGTCTGGACCCTTCTCAATCTGGGTTCCGACCAAATCATAGCACAGAATCAGCTCTCCTCTCCGTGACCAATACCATCCGAATGGCACAGGATAGAGGAGAATCCATGATTCTAGTGTTATTAGATTTGTCCGCTGCCTTCGACACGGTGTCTCATGACACCCTGATCAACCGTCTGGAGGGAATAGGAGTGGAGGGAACCGCTCTATCTTCGCTGAAAAGCTTCATTTCCAACAGATCACAAAATGTTCGCCTGGGCTCCCACTATTCCATCTCAAGGGAGCTCACGAAGGGGGTTCCACAGGGCTCATGCCTAAGCCCCACATTATTTAATGTGTATGTGGCCCCCCTGGCGAAGGTCGCAAGGAAATTTAGGTTTATACCAATATCCTATGCAGACGACACCCAGCTGTTATTTCCATTCCAAAACATGACTTCTGCAGTAAGGAACTCCTTTGCTGCTGGAATGAGAGCTATAGCTGGATGGATGACCTCCAATTGCCTACAGTGCAATGTGGGCAAGACGGAGGTCATGCTCTTTGGAAATGCCCCCCTCCTTTGGTCGCCTGAGTGGTGGCCATCGGAATTAGGTACAGCTCCCTGCCCCAAGGAAAGTGTGAAAAATCTGGGTGTTAAATTAGATCAATCCCTGGTACTAAAAGATCATGCCACACAGGTTACGGGAACCTGCATGAGAGTCATTGGCCTACTCAGAAGGGTTTTCCCTTACTTAGCTGACCATCATCGGAGAACACTAGTACAAACTTTAGTTATGAGTAGGCTTGACTACTGCAACGGATTGCTTATATCCGCTAATACAGAACAGCTGAAGAGATTACAGGTTGTCCAAAATACTGCTGCCAGATTGATCCTCAATGTCCCTGCTAGATCCCCTTCACACCCCTTACTGAATAAACTACACTGGCTCCCCATACGTCAGAGAGTACAATTTAAGATTTGTTGTACCATCCACAAGTGCTTATACGGCACTGGCCCTAGGTATCTGACAGAAATCTTTCAATTTTATCAGCCTGGAAGAACTCTAAGATCTGGAAATCAAGCTTTGCTACAGATCCCTAGGATCAAAAGAGAAAGACAAGGAGGCCGGGCCCTTGCATTTAGAGGTCCTACTCTATGGAATTCCTTACCCCCTTTCCTAAGACAAAATTCCAATCTTCTTACTTTTAGAAAACACTTGAAGACGTACCTGTTCCCTGTCTAATTATCCTTCGATATGTCATACAAACTTGCGGTCATTCTTTAATTTCGGAACAACACAGCGCGGAGATATCTCCTGCGAGATCGAATTCCTGCGCTTTACAAGAAATTTAAATAAATAAAATAAATAAAGATTGATATCCTGTTCCAATGACAGGGACGTATTCCACATTGGCACAGGTTAGATGGTACCGCCAAATGTGGAGAGAAGTTGCCAGTGCCTCATACGTCTAGACACACGTTTCTGTCTGCAGAGTCGCCCACTAGGCATGCTGCTAATCTAAAGGAAGGTCACATTGTCACAAGTATTTCCATAGTTCAGCATTCACTGCAGGGACACTCTGGTGGTCACCCAGACCTCATCTATCAGCATGAGTAGTTCAGGTCTTCTCCAGAGTGCAGCAACCGCCACCTCAGTCATCACCACTAAGCTCCTTCACCCTCCAACTACTAGGTAGCATCTTGGTATACAGACACCTCCAATGTCACTCTCGAGCAGTGGGACAGTTCCTGCTTTCATAGCGGACCTCAAGGCAGCTTTAGAAACTCCTAAATTACTGGTCTAGAACCTGACAACGGGGAGTTGATGGTGGATACCTGGCGCATGAAAGAGTTTCTTGTTTGCCACTGGTGTGGGCCCAGGATTCTGGAAGAGAAATCTTGGCACATTTGCTGGACATGTGTACCCCCTCTTTATACTAAAGACAACATTTAGGTACCTTAGCAGTCCACTGAGAAACCAGTTTTGAGCAGTTCCTGTAGAGCTTCCTCTTGTGAGCTTGAGGCAGGTATACATGTTTCCCAGAACCATCCATAGGATCTTTTCAATCCCAACACAAGACTATTACTTTCACTCTAGTGTTGTTAATAGTTAGGCAAGTTAATCAGTGACTCTCATCCACCTTAAGTGGGGCTTTCAAGCATCTTTGCATTCTGACCAGCAGCATAGATTAATAAATATGGGGATTTTCTTAGATCCACCTTTCAGGATGTCTTTTGATATGTCTACCATGGCCTGATAGCAGTCTTTGATATAGAGGTTGTAAAGGCCAGGCCTTGCAAAGAACCCTCTTTCACAAATTTATTAGATCTGATAATATTTCAACGTTTTCCATTCATGCCACTGATAACATGAGAGACAGAGTTGCTGCAGAGCCTCTTAAGACAGTGACCTCTAGGAGAACTGCCCTGCACTGAGAGGGAAGAACATCATATCACCATTTTATTGACCTACTACGAGATAAAAATTCCCATTTGACCACAGGATACACATGAAACAGGTTGGGTCCTTCAACGACATATGCACAGGATCACTTTTGTACATGGTCATTTATGCTTACCGCCGCACAATCATCTTGAACAAGTCCTTGTTGTTCTGGACGAAACACAGGTTGGAAATTTAAAACTGAAATTGGCCTGCAGGGAAGCACTTTTTCATTGAGGAAAAGGAGTAAATACATCTCATAATTTGTATCATGCAGGCATTGGACTGTAATGAATTGAAATAAAGAATTGATGCCTTTAGTGGGGGGACCCTAAGGTTTTGACTACAGAGTACTCAGATTGACAGTACTGAAGCTCACCTGCAGTCGACGAAGGCCTAACATAATTACATTTCCACACTTGAGATGTATTTTTCTAATTTGGCTTTCATCATGACCACTGCTTGAATTGTGAATTTGTAATTCTATACATGGACTGATCAATAATGTGACTATTCATAATTTGAGGATGTGGAGGATGTGTAGAAAACAGGGGATTATCTATAATAGCCTATAGACTCCTATGTAATGGGGAATAAGGGGCAGAAATAGATTTTACCATACCAATTTCTACATATTATCCTGTAATTTCGAGCCTTTAGTTGTGTGACAAATTTCTGCAGCTTTGACTTTGTAAATTTGTCATCTATAACTTTGCATTCAGTAATTTTGCTTGCAGATTACCATGTGCTTCTTAATACTCGTATGGGTGAAACCTGTCTTGGCCCAAATCATTATTAACAAGCCAGCAGTAATACGGGCCTAACAGGGGAAGTGACATGGGTGTAATTGGTAGACCTTTGCTAAAGCTTCAATGAAGTGATGTCAGGATGGCCTCTTTGATCTGATCTTGCAAGTAAAGACGGACACCCGAATTGATATGTCTCATCTACAAAAGAAGAGTGATTTGTGCTGCATGTGTCCCTTTACTTGGTGATTGGATGTATTTCATTTACCACCAGCTCTTGTAATTGAGATTTTTAAAACCTTTTATGTACAGTGCTTATAAATGGTATACGTGGTATAAATTGCTATGTATAAGGAAGTTATTGTTGTTATATTATCATAGCCTTTCCACTCAAAATAGTTTAGTGGCACCTTATTAAATTTATAGTTTGCTATATAATGCTTTGAAAAGCACTTTTATTGAAAGGATATGAATGAAATCCTTTTTGGTGAAAAAAACTGTATTCAGTTTCTGTCACACTGCCCCTCTTCTTTTCAATGATTTGTTTATTGTAGTATTTTCCAGAAATACCTGTTTTACCCTTTCTTTATCCCCAATCCTTACCCTAACTTTTGAACCTATCTTAAATTAACCCTTACCTCAGCCAAACATGAATGTAAACGCTAACCTTGACCATACCCCTGACCTAACGCTAACCATACTCAGAGCTTGTTAACAATCGTTACCCAAAGCCTAACCATAACCTTGGCTCCAGCAAAGACACTTAAAAATCCTAACATTTATCATTAGTTGTCCTGACCCTAAATTTTGCCATGAGCCTAACTTTGACTCTGTTATCCAACAATAGTCTACCCTCACAATGATCTTACCGGACTTTGATGCTTACCGTTAACATAACACTATTCATGCAATCACTATTTCTGTACCCTTACCATAGGAGAATTACCCCAAGACAATCCTTGATGCTAGCTTTTTACCATAGCTTTAATTCTAAACCTAACCCTGCTCCTACAAGAGCCATGGCCTTATATCTCCATTAAGGTTCCTAATTTGAATCAAATATATTTCTCCAATTTTGATTTTAAATTGTTAGTGATTCAGGACTGGGTAAAGAAAACAGATTTTTTGTCTACATGGGATGGCCCATTTAGAGAGGACAAATGAAACATGAGATCATTGAGGAGCCGCACGTGACTGAAAAGCTTGCTCTGATTTGTATGACAAAGGCAGAAATTGCTGAAATGCGTTATTGCCAGTAAAGTGGGTGAAGAGCACGCTGGAGTGCTGGTGTTTTCTCTCCATTGTTGGGGTTTCATTTCTTGCTATGGTAAACGGGACTCCACTCGTTACCGGCAGCAGCACCATAGGTAATGAGCAGTTATGGTTGGAATTTGTTTGCTGGAATTTTAAAAAGTGCTGTAAACAAATAGCAATTCTTTTCCAGTATTTCTTAGTGTATATATATATTTAGTTTACATTTTGTACTTTTTTGCACAAGAAAATACATTGTAATTTTTTTAATATTTCATATTGATTTAAAAACATTAATAATAAGTGTATTTATATGTTCACTGTATGGGATGTGAGTTATTTTTTAATACCCATTTTCCAACATGTTTTACCATCTGCTTGATTTTGTAGACTGTCTTCATCATTCTGGGCTGCTCGTGGACTTTGAGGTTGCGGTCTCCCATTCCTGCTGTCCGGTTCAGGTAAGAGTAGTTTACATTTGCTTTGCAAGGATTTAGTGTTTGATGGACATGTTTAAAGATAGGTAGAGCAGTATTTGAAATGTAATGTCATTTTAGGGGCTTATTACCAGACTTGCAGGGGTGTGGTGGTGGTGGCCTTCCAAATGCCCTATTATGACCACGGAGGTCGGGCCGCCCTGGGACCACCGCAACTGCCGGGATCAGAGATCTCATGGGTCTGTGGCACGGCAGTCTTGAGGTTGCAATATGCTTGGCGGGCTGCTAAGCATATTACGAGTTTTCTCACCGCCATGCTTTTCATGTCGGTGCGACTGCCATGAAAATTGTGACGGTGAGGAAACAAAGGCGGCCTACCGACCCCTCCAGTGCATCTGCGCCATGGGGTACATGCAGGGGGCCCATGGTGAGCCCCCTACCTGTATGGAATGAAATGCACAACATTGTGCATTTTGGTCCGTGCAGGAACATGCAGTGACCTTCCCATTGCGGTGCCTTGGGAAAGCCAAAGAACTACCTGCCAGCAACTTAAAAAGTTGTTACATGGCAGGTGGTCCGTTTTGGCTGTGGCAGTGTGGGAGCGGGGCAGCAGCATGGTGGCAGGATCCCACACCGCCAAAGTAATTATAAGGCCCAATGTATGTAATTTATTAGTGTAATTTGCATGACCTATTTTACGTTAGTGTGCTAAGTCTACATGTAACTTACAGGACGTTTATTTTTTTTAAATGGATGTATGTTGTTAAAGAATTTCGATTGTGGTTCATGTGTGGGCTTAGAGATGTGAATGTTGTTTGCTTAGGTTTATATGTTTTTACTTTACAAGTTATTATTTCAAATATAGAAGAACATTTTTATTCTGGATGCGTTTTTTTTTTCAAGAAAAAAAATTGGTTTATGTTTTGGCCAAAATACATTTTTTCTTCTTCCTTTTTTTTTTTTATTTTCTGGAGTGTTTATTTATTTGTTAAGTTGTTATCAGTATTTCGATGGGTTTACTGGATTAATGAAGTATTGGATGTTTTATTTTTGTGTTGGCTTATTTTTGCATTTCTGTTGTCATCTTTTTCATGGATACATTTTTGGAATTGTTATTTTTGGGTCAGAGTTTCATTTCAAAGGACTTCAGAAACAAAATTGTAAGTGTACTTCTAATTTATATGATATATTATTCGGAGGGAACTAATAATGTGTTTTTTTATTATATTAAAATATTTGTGTATGTAATAAAGATTTGTTTTGTTTAAATCAATTAGGTTATTGTTGATTTTTATATTTATTCATGCAATTTTTACTTAGTAGTCTGAAAGGTGAGGTATTGCACATTTATTTTAGTTTTTAGATGGTTATTTAAGATTAGTTTTATTATTATTTATAAATACAAATTCATAAAAATATGTGTTTTTGAGTATTTGGGATCACTTAAATTGTGATGTTGTTCAGTGTGTTGGTTTTAAAATAGGGTTCTTGCTATTGAATCTAGATATGATAAATGGTTGTTAGCAACATTATTATTCTGCTTGCTAAAATTTGATGCATTTCTTTAGTTTGTTTAGATACTTTTGATTTGATTAGGGTAGGGATTGCTCCATTCTTAGTTCCTGGTAGCTTTGGTCTTTTTTTAACTATTTCTAAAAATTGGTTTAGAGTAAGGTGGCTTCTTCCAAGTGTTCCTTGAAGGGAACTGTGTCACCATGGAATGCGATACTTAGGTTGGTGTCCGTGTCCTGATTGGTACAGGTGGCCAACCCAAGTATCTTCAAAGTAATTCACTAACAGAGCTAGTTTTGTTTCATGGTTTTAATCATATGGGGGTGAAATTAGAATTAATAATGTCTAGTAATGTTTAGGGATGTATGCTAAAATGATAAGTATTGTATTCCCATGTGCAAATTCCTGATTTGTTGCATACTCCACACTTGGAGTGGATTTTGTATGAGCTCCATATGCTCTAGTTAAAATCATAATAGTATCTTCCAATTGCAGTCTGTGAATAAGTTTCAACTATAGTGGAAATTGTCTGCTCAAAATCTGTGATGATTTTGTGAGAGTTGTAGTTGTTAATGTGTTGTTTATTATGTGTTATGTTAGTGCTTCACTGAAGTAGCATACATTATAATTCTTCTTTCATTAGTATGGTTATCATATAATAAGTAGGTGTAATTTTAATGTGTGGCTTGCAAATGTTGGGGAATTTCTAGTTCTTCGTATCTTCTAGGTGCTACTGCTGTTTCCCTAGACATTCTATGTGTTCTGACACATGAATCTTTTTTGATTTGGTATCGCAGGGAGTTGGCGGTTGCCTGGTCATGAATGTTTTGAATAATATTTTCCAGTATTTTTCTGTTGGCTTGTGTAAGCTTGTCCTGCTCTCTTTAAGATCCTGTATGGCATCCCTCACTTCTATTTCTGTAATCTTAGGGTGATGGCTTTGTTCCCTAACAGTTTCAACAATTTCATTTTCAGTAGGATCCCTGCCATACCATTGCACTTCAGTAACACATGTTGCATTTTCAGTTTCTTCAGTGTTGGTGCTCTGCTTACTATAGATATATCCCCTATACCATAGTAAAAGTTTCCTTTCTTTGGGAGATGATAGATGTTGCTATTCTAACATTTTATCTGTGAGGTTTGGGATATAATGATTATATATTAATTATATTAATATATATAACATAATTTAATGTTTAGTAAA
This sequence comes from Lissotriton helveticus, assembly GCF_964261635.1. Lineage (NCBI taxonomy): Eukaryota > Metazoa > Chordata > Amphibia > Caudata > Salamandridae > Lissotriton > Lissotriton helveticus. The sequence continues at coordinate 263,662,704 of NC_136058.1, forward strand.
CGTTTTAACATTATAGCCACACATTTCTACTTAAATTTGGCTAACTCTTAGGAACTTCAGTCCCTCGAAATTTCTATTTTGAATGGCTGTTTGTTTTTGATTTGATGACAGTTGGCGTTTGGAGCAGTCTGAGGCAAAGAGATATATTAGTTGTGACGGTTATTATGTAGTAATGTTTTTGTTTTGATTGTGTTAAGTTTAGTTTGATTCTAATTTGTAGATACATTATTTTTAGTTATACTGTTAATTTGTGCTTTAAATATAACACATCTGAGTTCTCTTTCTTGGACTTGTAATTTTCAAATGCCTGATATACATATGTGCTCATGGATAGAAAGTTAGGTGGGGTGCAGATTGAATAAAAATGCTATACTAATCTGCATGCAGTGTAGATGGGATTACTTAATGAGGCATGTCAGAATGCATGTGTTTCCCAGGCAGTCCAAGGGATGTAGATTGCGGAGATAGGCTAGGGTCTGTTTAGTGGCTCAGTTGTGCCCATGGTATCTCATCATTCAATCCTGTGATGTGTGTCCCTAAACGGAACACCCATAGTTGTTCCTTCTCCAGGAGGTTCTTTTCTGTCCCGATGGATTCGATTACCGTCCAGCAAAGGTCTTGAATGTTATGACCCATTGTAAAGTAGTGACTGTCCATTTTGGTTGTATTTTTTTTGCAACCTATGTTGCTTTTATGTTCGCCGATGCTTATTTTTACTGGTCTCGATGTCATTCCGATATATTCATTGGCACATGGGCATGTGATTAGATAGACAATATTTCTGCTGTTGCAGTTCGTAAAAGCACGTTGTTCCCAGGTTTTGGCATTAGAGAACTTGATAGTTCTACTTTTTCTTTTTAGTTCGCAGGAGCTACATAAGCCACAAGGATGGTGGCCATTTACAGCTGCTTATCTAGGAGGGCAGGTGTCTGTTATGGTTCTTGGTCTACTATGGACCAAAATGTCTCTAAGATTTCTTCCCCTTCTGTGAGAAAACATTGGTTTGGGAAAATTCAAGGAGCCGCAGTTCAGGATTTTCCAATGTTTGTTTACTATTTTGGAGATTTTGTTGGAATTAGTGTTGTATGTTGTAACACATATAGGGCGGGTTTCTTGTTCTTTTGGCACTGTGGGTTCCAACAGGGCATCCCTGTTGTTATTTCTTGCCCTTTTCAGGCCCTTCTTGACAATTTTCTCCGGATTGTTTCTGTTGTGTTAAGTTTAGTTTGATTCTAATTTGTAGATACATTATTTTTAGTTATACTGTTAATTTGTGCTTTAAATATAACACATCTGAGTTCGTCTTTCTTGGACTTGTAATTTTCAAATGCCTGTGCCTTGATTTTTTTTTTCCTTCTGTCTTCTCGTAGTGGGTATACCACTGATTTGGAGAGATATATGTAGAGTATGTATAGCATAGTTTTAGTATTTTTAGTTTGCATATTTTATTATTTCTTTCAGTCAGTATAAGGTTGCATCTTTTTAAATGTATGTATAAATAACAAGATCCACCTCTAACCTAAGAGGTTTCCTGTGAGCCAAGGTATAAGAGGCATACACAGTATTTGTTAAAATACCCCTTACACACCAAACGGGCCCTTGGTGTCATGCTTCATCATCGGGGTCTTCCGGCCCCGCTGCGGGACGAGGCGTGCTGCGACTAGCGACTACGCTGGAGCACTTTAGATTTTGTAAGTGCTATGTGAGGTGTATTTGAGTGAGTGCAAGTAGGGTCAGGGGTGAATGGAAAAGTGAGATTAAAAAATACCTGGCCTTATGGAAACAAACATTTCTTTATTGGTCATAGGCTGGTATTATAAAAAATGTGTGCGGCGGAGAAACCAAAGCTATTTAATGAGCTAGTTCTCCTGGTGATGTCAACATGTTTCGAGGCCTAGCATGCCTCTTCGTCAGGACGGAGTTAGATCCCTCTGTCACTCACTGCGGTTGCCATCTAAGTGTGCAAGGTGGATATACAAGTGAAAATAAAAGTACTATACCTATGTGGTATGGAAATAGTTCTAGTTATAGCCCTGTCAGTATTTCTGAATCATGAGCCTGCAAGATAAAATGAGAGTACGCAGTTACTTTTCGTGCGCTTCCCAATGCGCGTATATATGTCACCTGTGGAAGGAAGAGCATGGTGACATATGGTGACTTTTCGATTTGAGCAAGTCTCTTATTTAAAAACATTAGTGCTGTGACCTGTTCAGGAAAAGAAAGACACTACATGACGAAACACACACATAACATAAAGCACACACTCTATAACGCGATGATCTGCGTAAACAGTGGTGAGCTGCAAAAGAATTGCGCATGGTAGCTTGCTTAATCTGCTCAATACATACTGAAATACATAAGAGTCAATGCCCCATGAGCCGGTCTGGAAGAGGGGTAAATGAAACTTCCATTTGTTGGTGTGGGAAAAAAATTATGGAGAGATTCAGTTCCAGTAGGTGGAAACAAATCATCAAAGTCACAGGACAGGACTCCTTACTCACTACTCACTACTCGTCGAGAAATCCTCGCATCCTCCCTCGTCTGCGGCTTCCGTGGTGTGAGTGAGAGGAGTGGGTGAGGTATCTTTATACTCGATTGAATTGGACAATTGATTGCACCTGTGCCGGTGGAGAGAAGCCGCGAGTCTAGTGAGGACTAGACCGGGCTGGGTTTTTAGTGCGAGCAATACGCGGCGGCCATATTGGAAAAACCGGGGTTCACCTCGTGTATGATGTCGACATATAGTGGATCACACCCTGTGCGGGCGGGGTTCTGGTAGGCTGCAGCACATACGTTTTGAGGAAGACCCTTGTTTTGTAGAGTGGGGCGCAGCGCTTTTAGACATGCAAGCTCACCAAGCCACAGGTGTGCACATGCGCGGGGTAGTCCTTCTTGGTATTGAAGACTCGACATCTGTTACGATGGATTGGGATGGAGGTGATTGGACAAGAGAAGTTGCATGTAGTGTTATTATCTACTGCTTTTCATGGGGTATATATACCCATCTAAATACACAAAACGATTTACTTAAAAGCATGCAGTGTGAGATGTATCTCATTGTGTGGCATGCAGATATACATATGTGCTCATGGATAGAAAGTTAGGTGGGGTGCAGATTGAATAAAAATGCTATACTAATCTGCATGCAGTGTAGATGGGATTACTTAATGAGGCATGTCAGAATGCATGTGTTTCCCAGGCAGTCGAAGGGATGTAGATTGCGGAGAAAGGCTAGGGTCTGTTTAGTGGCTCAGTTGTGCCCATGGTATCTCATCATTCAATCCTGTGATGTGTGTCCCTAAACAGGACACCCATGGTTGTTCCTTCTCCAGGAGGTTCTTTTCTGTCCCGATGGATTCGATTACCGTCCAGCGAAGGTCTTGAATGTTATGACCCATTGTCAAGTAGTGACTGTCCATTTTGGTTGTGTTTTTTTTGCAACCTATGTTGCTTTTATGTTCGCCGATGCTTATTTTTACTGGTCTCGATGTCATTCCGATATATTCATTGGCACATGGGCATGTGATTAGATAGACAATATTTCTGCTGTTGCAGTTCGTAAAAGCACGTTGTTCCCAGGTTGTGCCATTAGAGGACTTGATAGTTCTACTTTTTCTTGTTAGTTCGCAGGAGCTACATGAGCCACAAGGATGGTGGCCATTTACAGCTGCTTATCTAGGAGGGCAGGTGTCTGTATGGTTCTTGGTCTACTATGGACCAAAATGTCTCTAAGATTTCTTCATCTTCTGTGAGAAAACATTGGTTTGGGAAAATTCAAGGAGCCGCAGTTCTGGATTTTCCAATGTTTGTTTACTATTTTGGAGATTTTGTTGGAATTAGTGTTGTATGTTGTAACACATATAGGGCGGGTTTCTTGTTCTTTTGGCACTGTGGGTTCCAACATGGCATCCCTGTTGTTATTTCTTGCCCTTTTCAGGCCCTTCTTGACAATTTTCTCCGGATTGTTTCTGTTGAGTAGTTTTTGTTCAAGGTCAGATGCTTGACTCTTGAACCTCGAAATGTCAGAACAATTTCGCCAGAGGCGAAGAAATTGTCCGTAGGGGAGATTATCCCGCTGGTGTCTCGGGTGAAAGCTGATATATAGTAGGAGACAGTTTTTGGTGGTGGGTTTGAAATGGGTGCTGGTCTTCAATCTATCTTGATCCGGTAGATATTGAGGTCTAAAAAGACCAGGCTTTGATTTGATACCTTATGAGTGAATTTTAGAAACCTGTCTTGCTGGTTATGCCAGATCATGAACTCATGAACAGAATCAATGTCACCCCTCCAAATCACAAGCACATCATCCATGTAGCGTTTCTATGTGACCACATGGTCACGGTAGGGGTTCTGTTGCTGGAGAATTCGTGTGGTCTCCAAATGGTGGACATAGAGACCAGCCAGGCTAGGAGCAAATGTGCTCCCCATGCTGGTCCCATGCTTCTGTAAATAGTGAGTGCCCTTCTAGAGAAAGAATTTGTTTTTCGCTGCCAGACTGATACATTCCAATACTACATGCCTAGGGGTCTGGTACATCCAGGGTGTCGAGAACAGTACTTCTTCAATTATTTCAAGTGTTTCTCTGTGGAGAAGACGACCTCCAGTAAGATACTACAACGAAGTGACGATTCCAGATGGAATATTTATTAACACGTGCAGACTTGTCGTAGATACCGGTTTCTTTTAGAACTCGGAGGTTAATCTACAGACCTCGACAGACAGTCACGTACTACCTGCTACAGAATTAATGTTACTGAATTTTTGGAGCAAGTCCTCGCGATATATAATGCACAAGCTAAAAAAAATTCAGTTTAAGGGGTGATCCATTGGTTTCACTTTAGGATAAAAATAATTGATGATTGAGTAATTCTCTGTATAAGCAGAAATACAAATAAGCCGAGACAACCTGTTGGTAGGTAAAGTAACGAGTACAGTGCATGAAATTTAAAAAGCAATTTAAAAAAAGCACACGAGTGGTGCGCACCCGGGTGCGTCACAGCGAGCGATCTGTTTTCAATTATCGCACCCGTGTCTGGTCACGATAATTGAAAACAGATGTGGCCTATGCGGGTAAGCGCAAGCAATAGGCCGTGGGCGGAGCAAAGGCGGAAAATGCAACCGCCTTTGCCCAATTGCGTGCTGTCTTTCTTAGAAAGACTCACACAAAGCCCAATAGCCTATTACACAAACAAAAACACACCCACGAATGTGTGGTGAGCTTTCTGAAGCCCTTACATAAAGTCGATCAGAGTAGCGCATACGCGCTGCGCTAGGCTCGACCTAAAAAGCAGGGTAAGGGTCAACAACTGTTCCCCTCAAGAGGGTCTGTTATAGGGTGGGTAAGAGAGTCTGGCCAACAATTCCTAACCAATCTGCTAAATCTTCTGTTAACTTATCATTGTTTTTTTTTTTGCAGTGTTTTAAATAGGGCGAACTAGACCTGAACCGAATCGAGTATCAGAGCGCTTTACATAGCACCAGTTACGTTACATGAGGACACACATTCATCTTTGCTTCTTCAAATGTTGCTCCTCTGCTAAGGTCCACTTAACCAGGTCCTGTTTCCATCCAAAGAGAGTCTGGAAAAATCCAAGGCATGGCTAGTCTCCTTTAATCCCCACACAGTCCTCAAAAGCTCACATTTGCAGTTGCATTTTACATTGTTTGGACTTCGGCAGGGATTTCTATAAATGTTTTAATAGTTTTCGCCACATTCATACCAGTTATGTCATGGAGCACCTTCATCACCTAATATCTGTTTGGCATTCCCACAATATGTGTAGGAAATTGACCTCTCTCCCCCAAATGTAGCACGTGCTAACAATGTCCCTTGTTGTACCCAGGCTAGCCTTTGAGGGGTGAGCTGTGTCTTATGTATATATTCAAAGTGTATCAACTTAAACCTAGCATTCGCAGAACTTGTTTTAATTTGGTCACACTCTCTCCCCCAGTCCCTGTCTGACAAGTCATCCGGCAGGTCCTCCGTTCTTTAGCTTTCTGGCTGTCACGCTGCCATCCTGTTCCAATGCAGCATATAATAGGGTGGTAAACATTCTGCTAACAATTAGATCTAAGATCTTTTGCAGCACCATATGTCTCACATGAGCCTCTGGAAAGCCATTCCACATGGTTCGTGCCACATGGGCTGTTCTGGCATTAGCAAAAATTGTCTGTTCCCACACTAAAGTGTTCCTGTGCCTGTTGAAATGTAATGAATAGATTTTTAACATACAGATCTACGGCCCATGCACTGCCACTCTCTTGCCAAAGGTGAAAGGACATATCCATAGCCAACACCTGGAATGGTCTAGGAGACCAGATGGGAGTTTCTACTTTGAACAGGTATCTTTTTAAAAGTTTAACCACTACTATGTGCCAGTTTTCCACCAACTGACACACCAGGTATCTCATGTGTCTTTACCCATGATCCCAACAATAACTTCTTGTTTGGGCCTTTGTCAAAACAACCAACTGTATGAATAGTATAAACAAAAGTCTGATAAGCCTAGCTCACCTTTTAACCACTATAGTTTAAGCGTCTCTAATGTTACTTGGCTGTCCTTCCCTGCCCAGACCAGCTTACCTAACAATCTGTTGAGGTAATAGAACATTTTTATTTGCCTGGGACACATTGTTTTTGCAGCACTTATCAACAATGGGGCAAAAACACCAGCTTCGCCACAGAAATACAACCCATTATGGAAAGCGGCACTCTCCTCCAGAACTCTACCGTTCATCTTCTACTCTCCCCTCATTTAATGCGTATTGTGCTTGCAAACATCTAAAAAAATACAAACTACAGGGAACAAATACCATCTTTGCAACAGAAAGGAGATTCGTTATGGAAAGCTGCAGTGTCCTCCAAAGGTCTAGTCATTCCACTACTCTCCCCGCATTTAGGGGTCCATTAAGATGGCGGGCGGATTGCCCCCGCCAGGCAGGCGGTAGCCACCGCCGGCCTGGCGGGGGCAATCCGCCCGCCATCCTGACTCAAAACACTCCCCGCCATATTATGATGGCATGTTTGGCCGCGGCGAACGGAAAGACCGTCCGCCGCTTTTCCGCCCCGGTCGCCTTGCGGCCGGGGCGGAAAAGGGTTTATATGGTGGCGGTGTCTATTAGACACCCCCAGACATATTAGGATAGGCATTTGTGAATGCCTTTCCGTGGCGGCAATGCCGCCACGGAAAGGCATGCGGAGTCCCCCTGCAGGGGCCCATTGCGGGCCCCCAGGAACTCCGTGGGCATGGGGGGTGCACATGGGGGGTACCTACGGTACCCCCCTGCATTTCAGTGCACAACATGACAGGCACCTCACGGTGCCTGTCATGTTGTGCATTGAAATGCACAACGTGCATTTTTAGCATTGTGGCGGGCGGTGCTTTCAGCACCGCCCGCTGCACTGCTACAAATGCGGGAAGCGCCCGCCACTGTGGCGGGCGCATCATAATATGTAGCACGGGACCCCCGCCCTTATGGGGGGTGGTCCAATACACCGGTAGGATGACGGGCGGACAAAGTCCGCCCGTCATCCTAATGGACCCCTAAATGTGTATTGTGCTTGCTAGCATCCGGATACCCAAAACCCAACTACTGGAATTTGTCCCTTTCCAATTCCAATCCCAAATCTCTGGGGAAGCTCCCTACTATACGTGGTGTCTTAAGCATTTATATTTATGTTATATAAATTTGTGGTTGTTTGGATATTTTTGTTTTCATGGTTATTGTTATATTGAATTAGTTTTAATGTAGTTATTATATGTTGTATTTCTTTGTTTTTGTCTTGTTTTTGTTTTCAGCAATATCTTTGTTGTCTATATATATATATATATTTGTTGAGTACGTATAATATCAATATATTTAGGTTCTCCATAATGTTTAAGCAATATTTTTGCATTTCAATATTGTTTTTCTTGATATAGTGTCATACAATCGGCTATGCAGGTAGGAGTGAGTATGTGACGTTTTAGGAAAGCTGGTTGATGGCTAAAATATATTTGTTAGCAGCAAATAGGATGTTGGGAGTGCTGGATGGCTGTGATGTCTTCTTTGGTTTGGATTAGCATCAAGGGGGATTCTTGCTCACAGCAACATAATTGTGTTTTTGTGATGAGGTCTGGGAAATGCAATTTATACTCCCTTTTAGGACTGGGATATTGTTTTTAATTGTCAAAGATGTCAACATCAAAAACGCACTTGCACTCATACTGTGATTCAGATTTGATAGATTAGATCGCCAAGCCATTATACTAATGTTACAGTGGTTTCTAAGGTGTGGCACAGACGGTGAAAGGAGATCCATTTCAGTGTCCTTAAGAATGAGGTATCAATCGCAGGAGTTCTTTTAAAAAAAATACTGTTTATGTTTGTATTTAAATTTTCCACAACTAAGTCCTCTTTGTTGTCCTCCTGCGGTGTGTGCGGTTGTAATATACCCCATGCTCCATTCATGCCTTTTTCATGAGTCACAATGGACGACCTTAGGTACCGTTTGGTAAAAAGATCAAGCACATCAACATCACAGAGCTCAAATTATAAAAACAGAGTTACTCTACTTACACATAGGAAAGAAAAGAGGGTGTGGCAAATCGAATAATGAATAGAACGGCAAAAGAATACGCAAGCAGAGCAAACCGCAAGGGTTTTTTCATCCTTAAATGGATGTGCCATTGCTTAATAATATTTATAATAGCAACAACAACAAGAATAATAAAACAACTTCTACCACTGCTTCTACAACTACTTCTACTACTAATATTGCCAATAATAATGCAACTATTAATACTACCAATAATACAACTACTGCTACTACTACTACTACTACTAATAATAATAGATGAAGTTCTACTAAAATAATATTAATAGAACTACTACTACTGCTGGTAATAATAATAATAATAATACTAATTATAATAATTATAATAATACAACTACTACCACTGCTCCTCCTAATACTACTACTAATAATAATAATGATACTATTACTACTAGTAATAATAATATAACTACTGCTACTACTATAGTGGAACTGCTAATATAATAATAATAGAACTACTGCTAGTAATAACAATAATTAGTATAATATTAGTATAATAACAAAAGAACTACTGCCACTGCCCCTACTACTACTTATACTACATAATAATAATAATGCAACTATTACTACTACGATTAATAATAATAATACAACTACTACTACTAACAATAATGCAACTATCACTACTAGTAATAATAATACACCTACTACTATTAATTATAATAATAATAGTTGAACTACTACTACTAATAATAATAATAATTCAACTACTACCACTGCTCCTACTACTACTTCTACTACTACTAATAATGCAACTATTACTACTAATACTAATAATAACACAACTACTAGTACTACCAATAATAATAATAATAATAATAATAATAGTAGACCTACTACTAATATAATAATAATAGAACTACTACTACTGCTACTACTAATAATAATTAGAATAATAATAATACTACTACTACTACTAATGATAATAACAATAACTTGCTGGTAAGTGTACTAGAGGGTATTTTTTAATGCTACAGAGCACTGCTCAAGCACAGTCAGGCTTTTAGATTTGTGCCAGTTCAAATCACAAGTTAATAGACCACGAACTGCTGCAGCTGACCATAGGACGTCTTGATGTACTGCTGTCTGCTAGATTGGCTCCACTGATTTGCTACTTCATTTTGATCATCTTTTTGTTACTAAATATGACCAGATGCATTCTCTTACCAAAGAAAGGGTAAATAACAAAACCAAGAGACAAACCTGTTGCAAGGAAATCATCTGCTGCAGCTCATAGTGTTGTGTTTGTACATTTCATGATTCTGTGTGTCTAAGACTTAAACTATGCATCCCCTGCTTACAGGAAGGAAGGAAGGAAGCAGTGAAGAGGGGCAATGGGACACACATGTGCCCTGTCACCAAAATCACGTGAACACTGTTTTAAACCAATTCTTCATATCCTCCTACTGAACTGCTAGCAGCGCCCTAATTGTTGACTTCTATTTCTATGTATGTATTTATTTTATTGAGGATTTCTATACAGAACCAAGTGCTTTCTCACAGATACATTGGAGTGATGGATAGGTGAAAATAAGTGTTTGCGAGAATTCAGTAGATTTGGGGCTTGTTTCGTATTCCTCCCTCAATACTAACATAACAATTAAAGGTTAAAATGAATAATTAAAACATTTTTCTTGAATTCCTACGGAGCTACCTTTGTGGTTTAATCTCTTGCACGTACACTGGCTGAAGCAGTGTGAAGTAGCTGACCATAGATTCTTGGCTGGGACTTATTCAACCTTACCTGTACCCAGCCTGTGTTCTTCCAGTATGCTTTATGTATGGTATAGAGAATTTGGAGCTTGGTTTTCTCTTGTACTGGGAGCCAATGGAGCAAAATCAATGCTCCTTAAGTAGTCACCCTTCACAAATAGTCAATCAATTTCTGCCTGCCAGATTCAGTAATCATTGAAGTCCAGTGTGCACCACACAACAACCCATTTCATCTGTTTGTGTGACCGAGTCAAGCCACCCCTTTTATGTGACTCATTTTTTATTCTATTCTAATCCTTTGAGTCAGCAGTCCGGATGTGCTAAATATTCGGTTCCAGTAGAAGGTACAGCAGCGGGCTGAACATACAACGACTCTGCGTACTGCTCAGCCCATCTGGGAACTCTTTTAAAGATTGCGATGCTTTTCCAGTCGGCAGGCTGAAGCTTCCCTCAAAGAATCTAATTTGTCATGTTAAATGTTTTGGAGCAGTTCCCCTCTCAGTTGCAACTCATACTGGTGAATATCCAGAGGTACTCAAGTCACTGATCTTCCTCTTTTATTAACACCTTTTCGTTCATGGTTGTCATCACTACATGCAACATCGGAGGATTTGAAGCCTCATCTTCATCAGACTCATCAAAGCCTCTCCATATTACCATAAACATCTACAAAGAACGTCAGAATTTGCTTTTTTACCCAGGGGGCGTGGCTTAGCGCCCAAAGAATATGGCGGTGATGTCGTGAGGCTCCCGGGACCGTGCTGGTGAGAACGCGCTTTTGAAGTAATTTAGCGCGTCCCTGCTCGGAGAATATTCCTACGAACTTTCGCTCGCAAGGATGTGAGCCTTTCTCCCGACTCCACACACCTGGAAATCGCCGAACTTCAAGGTAATCACGGGAACACGGAGCCGAGTTCCTGCGGCCGCCATTTTGTTTTCTTTGACCACTATGCGAATGCTGACTTTACCTCAGACACGGTGGGAGCAGACTTAGCCTAAAATGCCTCAAATCGCCTAAAAAGCATCAATTTTCAATACTCTCTCCATTAGGAAGTTGGAGCAAACCTGCAACCCAGTTTCTCCTCACCCTCCTGCAAGTAGTGAGGAGATGAGGTTGCAGCCCCCATTTTAGGAATTGAGCACCTAATAAGATGAGCATATATACAGCTACAAGCAATTTTTCTGCACCATCTATTTCTTTTTGTGTGCTTTGTTAAATTTTTTAAGGAGGCATTATATTTTGACAGTCATACTTGTAGCAGGTGCCATTCTCTGATCGAGAAGTGAGGATAAACTGAGGAATATATCAATACTTACTGCAATAATAGCTAAGGTGGCTCTTGTTGTACTAAGTTTCTAGTCTCCTTATAGCCTGCAATTTATCTCATTACCCCTCTCTGTGAGGCCGTTTTACCTAGCGGTATATTACTTTTTGGGCAATTCTTTCAGACATTCCGCCTTAGGTATCATACCCGTTGATGGGTAGGACGAAAATATCTCTTTTACCCACATCTCAGCCAAAACGTACTTTTCTCAAGAACTCAACGATTTTTTCAGAACTCTCCAAACTAGAACGTTCAGGTCTCCTTGAATTTGATAGTGAAAATACCATCATGGATTCCACGCAAGCACAGCCAGTGAAGTCAAACGTGAAATGCTTGAAAAAGATCCCCCTTGCCACCTAAGCCAGGCTCCCCAGTTTCTATGGAACTGTTACTCCAGGAGATTAGATCTCTTCGACCCTTTGTTGAGGAAACTAACTCTAAATTGCAAATCTTCTCCAATAATTGGTCGCCATTTGATACCAGGCTCACAACTGTAGAGCACAATGTCTCCTCTTTCAGCGAAACCACCGAAACTGTCACTCTACTGCATTCTCAAGTTTAAATGCTCCAGAAGCAGGTCGAAGACCTTGAAAAACGCAACAGGAGAAGTCATTTGCATATCTATGGTCTGGCAGAAGGAGTTGAAGGTACAGAAGCCATTGCTTTCTTCAGATCCTTCCTTCCCAAGATTCTACACCTATCAGAGAATACCGCACTGAATATTCAACAAGCTCACAGGTTAGGTTGTCTATCTAGCAACACCTCGTCTCCACAGAGGCCAAGAAGAGTCATCCTTTACTTTCTTGAGTGAAGGTGCTAGCAGCTGCTAGAGCTATTCAACAGATCTCTTGGTCTGGCTCCACATTATTCTTCGCACAGTACTACTCTAAAGTTACAGCAGCCAGACGCAAGGCATTCCTCGACAGGAGATAAGATCTCCGTTCCATGGGGGCTAGATATGGTCTTTTTCATCCGTGCCTATTTAAAGTCACCTACAACAACAAAACAACAACATATGATGATCTAGTACGTTTTCAAAGTGTCATCAATGTACACAAGATGGAAAATATGGACTCTTCAAGACCTTCCTCCTCACATATTACTTGACTCTCTTGTACTTTATTTATATATCGTAATTTTCTTTTTGATTGCAGATTTGTTGAGGTTTCATATCTTCGTTTGATTTAAAGTTTGTTATCTTTGAATTCCTTGTTATTGATGTTTGATCATGATATTCTCATGCTCATCTTTCTGATTACGAACTAATGCAAAATATTTTCTGCTATGTCTCCTTGGTTATGTTCTCATCACGGCACGTCCCCCCCCCCGGTTCAGCCTAGTCCTCACTTCACATCCCGTCTGTTCCATGTGGCTCTACCCACCCCCACTTCCATGTTCCCTTTATGTAGGTATGCTTTAGTTTTGTTTGTAGGTATGTATCTGGTTTTGTCTCTTGTTCTTTATGTTGCAATTCCCTTCTTTCTTCAGTATATTTCACGATTTGTGTTCACATGCTTTCTTGGTGTCTTCAGTATTCTTCTCTGTTATTCTTTTTTCTATTTCTTCCCTAAACTCATCATTGCATGTCCATCTTCTATCACTTTGTTATATTCTCTTTTCTTAGTTATAACACTTACCTTCCACGTTGTTAGTTCAATTTGTTTACTTCTTCATCTTCAACTTCGTTCTTGGTTCTTGCTGTACATTTCTTATGTCCTTTTTTATTTTAAGACTGAATCTTCAGTTATTTTACTTTTCTCTCATATTCTATATATTCTATACTGTTCCTTGATTGAATCAGGCTTTCATTTTATAACATTAGGTTAATTTGTTTTCATTAATCTATGTCATTAAAATGAATTATCTGGAACGTAAGGGGCTTGCACTCTCCCATTAAAAGGCAACAGGTTTTGACTCACTTGCTTTTCTGCAAGAAACTCACCTTTCAGAGGTTGAATCATCTAAGTTAAAGAAGGGTTGGGAAGTTTTCTTTTCCCCAGGAGTCGGCAAACGTAATGGAGTAATAATACTTTGTCGCAAATCCCTTTCGCATTCATTCTTATCTCAAGAGTCGGATACATATGGTAGATGGTTAAATGTTAAACCGTCTTTAAGGGGTGTTCCAGTCTCTCTTCTAAATGTCTATGCCCCTACATGCGGAGAACCCTCTTTCTGACTCACACTTGTCAAACAAATTTCCCATTGCATAGAGGATAACTTTATTCTGGCTGGTGATTGCAATCAGGTTCTCGACCCAGTAATCAACAGGAATTCTAGGATCTCCTTTGTACCCAATAAGCCTCACAAATTTTTTGTGCACGCCATTAATCAGCATAAGCTCTTGGATGCTTGGCGACTCTGCAATCCAACCACCAGAGAATTTACTTTTTAGTCCCCATCTCACCATTCCCAATCAAGAATTGATTATATTTTTGTCCCCCATAATATTTGACAAACTCTTACCCATGCGGAAATTGGTCCTATTCTGTTATTGGATCATCCTCCAGTTTCAATTGGCCTTACCTAAAATCACAGGCCCCAGTAGATGGTGTTTTAATAATGCCCTTCTTCTAGACCCAAAATTCACTGCTTCCTTTACCACTTTCTACGACGAGTTTTACATGATAAATCAAACTGAATCCATACCCTTCTCTACTTTATGGGATGCTTTCAAGGCCTCAGCAAGAGATTTCATACTAACCTTCTTTGCAAAGAAACTAAAAATTGCCTGTAAACAGACTATGGATCTCCTTCAGGACATTAAGAGACTGGAGCACTCTTACTATACCTCACACTAAAAAGATTGTCTAACGGCCCTCATCAACACTAAAATGCAATTTAATAAAAAAATCCACGAAGGACGCTTCATTATACTTGTTAAAATCTAGTGCCAAAATTTATGGTGGCAAGGTTAAAGCTGGGAACATTTTGGCTAATTATTTGAAAGTTAAGCATAATAAATTGAACATTGAATCTATATATGATGTAAATTTAGACCTGAAGTTTAAGGATGATGATATTTTAAATGAATTTTCTCGTTTTTACAAAATACTATATGCCTCTGAAACGCAACCTACTGACCATTCCTTATCACGTTTTTTCTCTAACATTCAAAAACCTCAAAATACCCCATATTTATTTTCAATGGAATTAGATTTAACACAGCAAGAGTTGTCAAAAGCACTTCAATCTCTTAAACTTGACAAAGCACTGGGACCTGACGGTTTCAATGTTGAATTTTACTTACATTTTTCTAAACTTTTATTACCTAAATTACACTCTCTAATAAACTCCTTTAGCACATTAGGACACTCCTCTGGTTCTTTCTCAGAGGTTCACATCTGCCTAATCCCCAAAGAAGGTAAAGATCCCAAAACATTGTGAGAACTACAGGCCTATATCTTTGGTAAACATCGATTATAAGATCTTCTCTAAGGCATTAGCCATACGATTAGATTCTTATTTACCAGACCTGTTAGGGAAAGTACAATCTGGATTTGTTGAAGGTCGCTACATAACAGATAATACGCGACTCCTGTATAACGTCTTGTCAAAATCTTCACGTCTTAAGGAGTCACTGGCAGCAATAGCGTTGGATGCTGAGAAGGCGTTCCCTAAAGTTGAGTGAATATACTTGTTTTACACCCTCAAACGGTTCGGTTTTGGTCCTAATTTTATATCCCTGATTTTTCTTCTCTATTCTAACCCCAGAGAAGCTGTTATAAAAACCTGCTTATTCGGAATAAACCTTTTTACTGGAAGACTTGGCATCAGAGAGGTCTAATTTGGATTCACCAGCTTTTTTCGCACTCAGATTTTTTATCTTTCTCCTCACTTAGTCATTCATTCAACTTACCCGCTTTATTCATTCACAAATACCTTCTACTCAAGAAAGCTGTGATGGATACACGTACCCAATTGATCGCGACACTTAATGTTTCCAATATTCCAGATACATCCTCACAATTCCAAACCCTGTTTAAATCAACACCCAAAGCTTCAACTATATACAATTTTCTACATAGCACTGAAGAGGTGTGGCGCCGCGGCCAGGGCGACTGACGCTGGAATCTGGGGACCACGGTTCGATCCCCGGCTCCGGCGGCAGGTAAGCCCAGCACCATGTGACTCTGGGCAATAGCTCGCTTAATCTTCCCGACGGCCCCCCAGCGCCTAGAGACCCTTACGGGTGATTGTGCGCTTTACAAATGTGGACTTTACTTTTACAAAGTTCAACAGAAATCCAAAACTGAGGAAGCTTGGGAACGAGACTTTGAAACATCTTGTCCAGTATCTCTATGGAATAAATTATGGGCAAATTTTCGTAAGTCTTCCAGAGCTGCAAACACAACGCAAATGTTATTTTTTTGTTTATAACAGACTTCTGTTATCACCGAGTGTTTTGAGCAAGAACTATTCTACCGTACCCGATATTTGTTGGTCATGTTCCTCTCCAAAAGCTGATAGATTCCATATGTTATTCTCTTGTCCTATTGTGTATAACTTCTGGAAACAGGTCTGGTCTCAAATAATTTGATTTTTGACACTGCATTTTCTTTCTCACATACTCATGTCTTTCTAGGAAGTCTATCATCCTGCTGGGAAAATGCTGTGGTTAATGTTAAAACTGTTTATTTATGATTAGCAGTCGCATTTCAGCAAATCACAGCAAATTGGAAAGACTTTTCCAAAAATTCTTACATGGCATGGTGGTATGCTGTTTGTCACAATCACAGGTTAGACACTTCCTTTGTATACCCTATCCACATGGCTTCGAAAAGATTGGATTTATGGTCACCCATCACAATTTACTTAGATGTTTGTGCCAGTCGCTCTTTTCAATTACGTCCAATTCAACAAGAAGTCTCAAAAAACCCTTGAAACACCCCAATTGTTCCTAAACACTTAAATTTTTTTAGCATTTTACTTGACTGTTTCTGATGTTTCTGATGTTATATTACTTTTAATTATATCCTCAAGCCTGATTCATTAATTACACTGTTACTCTTTCTTCTGTATGACATTTATTTAGTATGATGAACTCTGTTGTGGCACCTTGAATCTTTTATAAATAAAATCTTTTTGAACTTAAAGCATTTTTACCCAGTCAAGACTGTAAGTTTTCTTGGCACTTGCTGTAGGACTCTTGCAGGTTTGGTGTGTGGCCCATCTGTTTCTCTTGCTGTGTTAGGGGAGTGTAAACCTAGCCCAAAATGTCAGCCAGTGTTTATAATGTGGCTCTTTCTAGTACATTTGACATCAGTGAATGAGAACAAGGCTCCATTTCAGCTATTTGTGCATCCTATGCTTGCTTAGTGTGAGCCGCTACACCACCGGAGATGCTTTTTCTCTCCCTGCATCCATCTTCTCATATCTGCACTCTTTGATAAAGCCTCCCAGTTCCAGTCACACTATGACCTTCTCTTGGTTGTCACCCAGGTATGTTCTCTAGACTTCTCGTAGCTTGTCTGTGGCAATGCAAGCTAAGCAATCAGTTTCACAGAAATTGACACACAGTGTTTCAGCTTCCATTTTCTTCAGGCAATAATTTAGATTGATCCCTAAAATCCCTTTGTAGGAGGATTTGTAACACTGACTTAAAGGTTCCTATTAAATAATAATTGTTAAGAATTACAATGAGGAAGACATGGTTCAGTCATAGCGAGATATGTGTTTGTGAATTACTTACACTGGAATGATAAATATTTTATAAAGTGCACAGTTGCTACTAAAAGTATCACAGCACTAATAACTAACAGAAAGAGGACAGTTAAGCCAGAGTAAATAATCAAGATGTGTATTTTTTCTGAAAATAGACTCAGGACTTCAAGAGTGGAGTTCAAGAGAGTTGATTCCAGCCCTTACCGGCTAGATAGGAGAAGGAGTGGCCACCCCTCCTGGCCTACAGCCCAAAATAAATGAAAGGAATGTAAACCCCTAGCTGAAGAGGAAAGATGTGGTTTGTCAGATACTGAAGGCCCTCCATAGACAAAGCCCTATGAGCCATGACTAAAGATTTGTATAGAATTCTCTTCTTTATGGGTAGTCAATTGTAAATAGCGCAAATGAGAGATATGGGTGTCTCATGCGGAAACCTAAGAATGAGCCAGGCGGCACCTTTGTGAACAATCTGAAGTTTAGCAGTGAAATAGTCATGGAGGTCCAAATATAATAAATTAGCATAGACTAGCGTTGAACTAAGGGAAGAAGAGTTGGACTAAGGGACGAAGCCTTAATAAGTAATACATCTAGTGAGAAGGTATTTGTAGTTTCAAGCATCCGCAGCCTGTGCAGGTATGAGCGGTGGGGATTTTGACGGACGATGACGAGGGAAAATCTATTATTTCTTTAATTTTCCTCAGGTTAGTCGGGCCAAACCCATTCTGTATGTAAACATTCAAATTATATTGGCATTGTTGGATAAGTTTCTGAAGAGCATTTGAGTGTCATTTTGATCCAGTGTCAATTTGCGTGCCATCTTTTTTCTTGTATTTGGTTTTGGTGGTTAATTTCTTGATATGTGTAGCTGTTTTTGTTGGAGAAGATGTTCATCACGACTTTGAGATTGACCGTACGAGGGGATGATCTTTCCCTTCCTATATTGATTGATTTTACATGCTTAAATTGTTGCTTTTATGCAGTGGGCGCTGATGACTTGTATCTCTAGACTCCTACTTGACTCTTAGATTGTGACACTTTAATTATGGCTGTATCGTGGATGTGTGATGAAGATGAAAAAGAATTTATAGAGTGCGTAATCACCCTATATGGTGTCCTGGCAACACACACAGAAGAAGTGGCCAGCCGATCTTGGACACAATATATCACCCCAAAGGCAATGGATTAGTTGATGATGGAAAGTCAACCTCAGGTTCCACGGGGCTCGTGTCTTACATGTGGATTGTTTATTGAATACTTGCAGCCACCACATGAGATCCTGACAAGTCTAGGTTTATGCATTGACTTATATGCAGAATAACAGACTTTTACAATGCCAATCGATTTGGCTTTTTGATAAAATACTTTTTGCCAAGGTTCAGTAACACACGTTTTCCTGGTACAGGAAGGATACAAGCAGTGCAAGCACACCAAAGCAGGTCAAACATAGACAGTGGTGTGACAGGTACAGCATATGCATTGCACCAGTAGTGTAAGCTTTCCTAATTCACACAGAACAGGTACAGCACAGGTAACTGCACTGCAGGGTTCCCCAACATATGCTGAATAATTACGACACTGGCAACATGTCAAGTTCTCATGTTTGATTCCCTCTTAAAGAGGATACATTATATCTCAATTTTGTCTGGAATGGTAAGGTAATGGTGGGGTGCAGAGGGAGAGATATTAAATGCAGTGAAAAGGGGTTTGTTCGTGACTGGATTGGGTAAAGCTCAATGTTAAGCCCTCATCTGAAATACTGTCTCCAGTTCTGGAGTACTCAAATGGTGTAGCCTGACAACTCTCTATACCTTCCTTCGTTCACCACAACCTGATCCTCAGATTCTTGTCCTCCCCTTCTACCCTCCTCACTACAGACCAAATACAGGAAACAGATGCAAGGACAGCATGGGTGGGGTCACCCTCATTCCTCAGATGTCGTCACTTCATGGAAGACCCGGTTCAAAGCTGCTTTCAAATACATTTTGGTCAAAAGCACCACCAGCCTTATACATTTTTGTCCACCTGCCTCCAAAACATGTATCTGCAAGATTTCCTGATGAACTAAGGGGCATATTAGCAAGAACATGCGGTATTTACCGCAAAACTCGCTTAGCGCATTTTTTTTATCGCCGAATATTATTGTAGAGATAACATTCTATTAGCAATGTTTATCTCCAATGCGATTGTATATCCGGCGATAGCAGCTTAATGCGTGAATATCGCTGGAAATCCAGCGATATTCAGGCATTAACGCTAATGGGGACTTAACCTAAATATCCACCTCCCATTGGATAAACAGGTTAAGTAATGGTCTGAGCAGTCGTTAGAAACTGGCGATAATCACGCTTAGCATGACTTTTTTAATCACACAGCTTGCCTTGCTAATAGGCAATAGCTGTGTTAGCGACTGCTTTCAGTCGCTAACAGTTTGGGTACGCCCACTTTGCATGTCATTAGCGATAAATATCGCGGACATGCAAAGTGGACCCCAAACTGGTCGCTATCGCCCAAAAAGCTGTCGCTAACTGCTGTTAGCGACAGCTTGCTAATAGGGCGATAGAAATATTGCCACTTTAGCGGCAAAAAGTGCAGCTAAAGCGGCGATATGGCCCTTGCTAATATGCCCCAGTATGTCTTGGTGTAACACTAGTTATCGACTTTTATCCAAGTTGAATCATCATTCTGTTTGGGATTTTCCATCAGTGGGTAGGCAGTCTTTCAAAGGCATGGGGGTAGCCATCTCCTTCAGGTCATTACAGACACTGTCTCCAGTCCTGAATAGTTTCACCTGCAAACTTTTATTTCGTGTAGGTTAGTATAAGTACTTCCATAGAAGCAGCACAAAACTTCAACACCCAGAATGCATTATGCTATTACTACAGAAGTCCAGGGCTGTAAAGTGTGCCTATATTAACCTGGAGGAAGTTGGTCACCTTTCACATGCTGCAGGCAAGCTTGGTGTCTAGAAATGGTCTTTCTCACTTTCACCCAACACACGGTTGAACCAACCCTCACCAGTGGTCAGAGCATTGACATGTTCGCCATTATCACAAAACCATTATAAATGATACACCGCCCTGAGTGAGATTCATGCATCAAGACAACTAGTTTCACCACAGGTCTTACCCACTGACAAAACTGTGTTTAATTTTAATTAAGGATTTATTCAGTTTTCAAAATCCCATATTACTTTTACAAATTATTATAATCTTTGTAATTGAATTATTTGAATTCTTCCTGTCCTATTCTGCATAAAGCCTTATTTCCTATAGTTTGTGTTTTCAGTATGCATGTTTTAGGCGACAGCAAATGTGGTTTGGTTGTATTTGGTGTCACACATTGAAAGGGTGTGTGCATCTTACTAAGGGGCATATTATCTACAACTAGCGATATTTATCGCTAAAGAAGCTTAGTGAAATTTTTTTTATCGCCAAGCATCTCCGGATTTTATCGCAGAGATAACGTGCTTTTAGCAACATTTATCTCCAATGCGATAAAATAACCGGCGATAGCGGCGAAATGCGTGAATATCGCTAGAAAACCAGCGATATTCACGCATCATCGCCAATAGGGTCTTAGCCAGAATATCCACCTCCCATTGGATATAATGGCTAAGAACTGGTCTGAGCAGGCGTTAGTTTTTAGCGGTATTCGCGCTTAGCGCAAATTTTTTTATCGCTATGCCTGCCTTGCTAATAGGCGATAGCGATGTTAGCGTCTGCTTTCAGTCGCTAACAGTTTGGGTACGCCCACTTTGCATGTCATTAGCGATAAATATCGCTGACATGCAAAGCGGGTCCCAAACCGCTCGCTATCGCCTACAAGCTGTCGCTAACTGCTGTTAGCAACAGCTTGCTAATAGGGCGATTAAATTATCGCTGCTTTGCGGCCGAAAACGGCCGCAAAAGCGGCGATAATTTCATTTTGCCTGCCTTGATAATATGCCCCTGAGTTATTATTTGATTGTATTAAATGTGAGATCAGAGAACCTTACCTTCATTCTTTCTAACTCTCTAACAGAGCTATACGGTTTTACAAGTCGTTATTTTATTGTGTTTGAGGTCTTTTACACAAAATGAAGATTTCTTTTCTATTTAATTACCTTGCTAAGCAGGAGTCTCCCCAAAATTCAACGTGCCATGACTTAAAAGTAAATGTGAAAAATAGTTTATCAGCTAAGTTTATATGAGTAAAGTCTCTATCTGTCTATGATTCATGCATGCGTTTGAGGGCTGCTGAAGTTTGGATCCGCGTAGAGCAACAACTTTGCAGATGAAATGTACACAGCTGGAATACATATCCCTTCACACAGCGGTGAGTAATATATGAAATCACCAAAAAAGGAAAAAATATTATATGTCCAATATCTATGCCTTTCCCCTTTAGTTAAAGCGGTTTGAAGTGACTGAGAAGCAAGCTGGCTGCTATACAAACATATTTCAAAGGAGCGCAGTTCACAACTTTGCCTCCCGGAGAAATCCGCTTTCATAGCCTGACTCTGGGTAACTTTCCAGTATTGGCACCTGCCAGAGAAAATGCGCCAGCCCGCCCAAGTTTGTAAAAGGCCATCTTTGTACACCAAAAGTTCAGCCGAGAATTGAGAGTATTGGAAAGCTGTCATTCAAGCTTTAAGGTCAGCGTCAGTGGAGAGGAAAATGAGTGTCATGCCCTCACATTGCAGCTGTCATCTGTTCTAGCTGATTCCTTCTTGTTGGCAGACAGATGAATCTGCAGCTGAGATACACCGCACAGCAAACAGTGCCAGTCAGGAGAGGCACAACAAGGCCAGCATAGTGCCACCATCATTCACTGTTACTACAAAAATGGTCCTTCTATCTATATAGCATCTGATTCTGGGCTGCAGCAAAGCCGCCATGGTCTAGTTACAAATTTGTGGTGAAGTCTGGCTCCTCGGGATTTGAGGATGAACACCCCCAGATATTTGGTTCAGCGCCCCCATCCTTCCCGGGTCCCCAGAAATGTCTCTAAATTTTTTTGTTTTTGTGAAAAATGTGACTGGCTCCTATTCCGAGGAACCCCTAAACTGCAAGTATAATATAATTATGCTGTGTCATGGTAAGAGCATTTTTGTAGCACTTTCCTCTATTGCTGTGGTGCTGAATTTATTTTGGACTCTGGGTGCAGTTAATGGTTCTTTTATTCTCATCCACCGGACTCAAGGTTGTCTGTTGAAAATTATGTTTGCTCATTTTCCATCCAGTTTTAGATATATTGAGTGGTAGTCGGTAAGGTTGTGGTGGATTAGTGTATTGATTACTGATGGATTAAATTGGAAGTGGCTGGCTAGACCTTCACTTAAATCGTTGTGAGGCATGATGTCAATGGAGGCATGTTTCAATGGGTATTGTTAGTTGTTTAGTTCTGTAAGGGTTGTAAGGTTGTCCATTGCCTGGATTGAGGTGTTTGTGTCCTGTCAAAACATCTTTGCCCATTATGTGGTTTTAATGCTCTTCTAAGTGTACACGATTGTGAAAAGACCAAGTTAAACTCTACAGGATGGTTAATATATGTGCCTTTGAGTTGGCACATGCGTGGTTAACCATACAGTTAGGAGCCATGTTGTGTGTGTGAGGGTCAGACTCCATGTCTAGTGTGTACTATTGGTGAACATTAAGGTACAAGTGTCTAGATGTGCCTTAGGATAGCAAGTACTTGGTCGTTTGTGCAGATGATGGCATTTAGAAAGGGTACTGTCATTCAGTGACTGAGAGTGGCCCAAGAGTGACTATGGCTTGACCTGACTGTGCTGTTGAGGCCACAAATGTTCTGCAAACTGTAGGCTTGAAGCTGCGCGGAGTGCATGATGATGCTGGGAAGTTGTGTGCATGTAACTCTTCATCTAGACATGGAAATGAGTAGTAGTGGGCGAAATGTGTGAATCTGCCAGCGGAATTGGCGGAATTCTGGTGACTCCATATCACTCTTGTAACATGGAGTTCTGGCTAAATTCCACCAGTCTCTCTTAAAAAGAGAGAGGGGTCCAACTCAACAAAGGAACAGGACTCCAAAATGACACTAGGTCTAAAATAAACTCCCTTTGGGATAATTTAATTGCATACCATAACAATGTCACACCACATTACACATTCAACTATCACCGAGTTAGTATCACAGTAGCAGTGATACTAACTCGTTGATAGTTGAATGTGTAATGTGGTGTGGCATTGTTTTGGTATGCAATTAAATTATCCCAAAGGGAGTTTATTTTAGAACTAAATTCCACCAGTCGCCACGTTTTGGCATTTTTTGTCCCGAAATGCTCCAGAAACTGGTGAGCTTGAATGAGATTTAGTATCCACTCTACATGAATTTCTAATGGTCGGAGGGCTGCTTCTCCAATAGATTTGCATTGCTCGAGTAGGTTTTCTACTCGACCGGCAGCAAAATCAACTCTAATGTCCATGCGGTCTTGCGCACCGCATGGTGCAGTCTGCGCAGATATTTCAGTGCTGATCACACTATTGGTGCAAAATCGCAGCACACGCAGAATGACATGAATACTTTCCTCCCGTTGGCAGAACTCCGTGGAATCTTGCAAGTTTTTTTATGTAACTCCGCAGAATTCCACAGAGTGAAACTCTGCGAGTTGCACCCCCCCCCTGTAAATGAGCTGGTAAATGCAGAGCCAACTACATGATTTGGAGCAGTGTTGTTCCTTTGGTGGTGCAGTCGTGTTGTCTAAACTTTCTTTTTGTTGTACAGAAAGATGCAACTAAAGTTTTAGTTAGATGTGCTGGTGAGATAGCAAACACGTAAACAATGGTTGCCAGGTGTAACCAAGAACCAAGTCCCCTGGGAGTGCAGCTGCTCTGTGAACTCCTCACCACTTTCTCTGATGAGGCAACCATGAGCACCTAGGAATGCTGGTGGTACTACATGTGTGAATAGTTGATGTCCAAATATATGGCGTGTCTTAGCTGTGTTGGCTATGTGAGGAGTGCAGTGGTAGCTGGCAGGGAATGGTGGCAGGAGACGGTAGGGGTAGGGTTAAAAAATAAGAAAAAGAAGTCTTACCTGCTGGTCGCCGGTCGACAGCCGCCGCCTCTCCTCCATCCTCGCTGTTCTCCTGGCAGCACTCAGGCTCACAGACTCCCCTAGCCAATCACGATGCTGATGTCACCAGCATGACAGCAGCGTCATGATTGGTCTGAGCACCGTGATTTGGCGCTCAGACAAGGAGTGTGAGCCTGTGCATGTGCTGTGCAATACAGCCCGGTGGAGAACATGCTAAGTGTACATGATGGTTTGGTCGGCCGAAGATGGTTGGCCAAACTGTCATGCGCACTTACGGTGAACCAACCACTCCTCCCTCATGTGCCGTCACACGATCCAAACTTTGCGCGGACCTTACCTCGCTGAAAACTCCATAGTAAAAATAAAATGATAATAATGTTCAGTTATTTACATTTGCACTGCTCAGAGAGCCTTTTGCCCTTTTGCCACCTCTGCACAAGAGAGTGGTGAGGATAGAGTAGTTGGAGGTGAAGGACTGGAACTATCCGTCCAAACCCATCTATACGAAATGATGATGCAAGGAGAGCTCACTCAATGAATCTCAATTCTATCCCATTGGGAGAGCTATATATAAGTCATAACTAACTTCCCATGGAGCTACTGAACACCCAGTAAGTCCACCATGGACAAGAGAAGGGTCACCATTACATCCTGCAGTGCTAGTAATGGGAGTGTGACCTCGCTCAACACGCTATTGAGCTCATCGCAAGGGTCCTTGCAGTCTCATTTGAATGATTCTTACACTGTAAGCCTACCTCCCACATGCTAGGAGATGGCCATAGTCTGATGTTAATGTGCTTACAAGAGTACCAATGCCACCCCAATCAGAACCAGTACATTCCCCATCAGCATGCAGCCTCCAGTGAGCCTTGCCTACGCCACTTATTCTGTCCTGTTTGTTCTCCACATAGCCTAGTGGCCGTAGTAGTTCAACACGCTTTTCAGCTATAATCTCCTCCCTCTTGTGTCCCTGGGGTAGGGTTTACCACACTTGTACTCCCTCATCAAGCCCTTTCTTAACCATGTGTCCAGGTCAGGATGCATCAACGAGGCCAACATCCCTTGTGGCACTATCAAGAGCCATGAGCAATGCCAAGATCTTTTGGCGATCATATGAAACAAATTGCAGTGGCCAAAACCCCATAGCCATTCACTTGTCCACATCAGTTGCATGGTCCATTAATCAAGAACCTTTCCACCCCGAGGTGACCACCCACTTGGGCTAACATGCCTTCTGAGGATGATCTGTCATCACACAGCTGACCCTTGCCAAGCTCACCTGTGCAGCCTCTGTCTCTCCAGCAGAAAAGTGTCCATCATTCGAGGGACTTCCTTGCTGACCCAGTGAGAGGGCCAAGGCCAAACTCGTCTCCCCTCTACATATTCTCCAGGGAGTTAACCTTGACAGTCCCTTACCGCGGTCAAGTCTGGTAGCAGCACATTTTGCAGCAACTGTTTAATCCACGCCCAGTGATCTCTGGTTAAACACACCCCTTTTTTGTTTATTTATTTGATGGATTGTAGTACTAGTGAGCATTATGCAACTGTAGATGTTCCTGATCAGATTTAAGCCCTTTTAAGTTGATTGCAGATAGCACTGCAGAACTCATATCTCTACCCAGCCCAGGACAGCATTAGTCTTGCTTACTACGAGGGCGACTTTCATCCTTACAATCAGTGGATATGGAATTACGAACACCACAAAGTACCAATGTAATGATTGTCAAAAGCACTGTTTCAGTGTAATTTGGAATAACTCATATTCACTGTTGAAGTTTTAGGTGTTTGTTGTATTGAGTGGTTTCTTACAATTTGGTAATTTATTTTCTGTTGACATTTGTAGGATATTCAAGTATTATTAATGCTTTTTTATTCATGTCAATTAGCAATTAAGGCCTAATATTATACCAGGTTATTCTTAAAGTTTTTTTCTTCATGCTAACAAGCAATTATTGCCTAGTATGTTTACTTTGTGCGATCGAAAGTGCGGGAGTGTGATTTGAAGCCCGTCCGGGTCACTGGACAGTGGCCTCTTGGTGTGATGCTTTGTGTGTGTCCTTTTCGTCCAAAGGCTGGTCTGTGATCAGGGGGAGCTGAATATCTATGAGCATCTCAGCTGTTCTGACATCATACCTGCTGGTGTTTGAGCATGAAGACTTACTGAAACTAAATCATGTATCTACAAAGGAGACATTTGGACAAGTGTATCTGACTACAAGAGTACAATGAATTTTACAGGTGTCCAACTGCAAGCTCATTCTTTGTGGCTTGTGGTGCACTAATGGGGATTGCACATCCTTACTCCACACTCGGCCACTGGAAGATAAAGAGTCAAGAAGTATAGGAAGGTGGAAGAAAGGGGCATGAAGTGGGCTCAAGGCAACCTTGGTGATTGGAATTGCCAGAATTCAGCAGCACTGGCAGCCGGCTTCTAAGAAAAACCCATGGGCTTCTGGATTTATCATTTAAAAATGTAAACGTGGCTCACCTAGGGTACCCTGGACGTCACCCACTAAAAACGGTGTCACTCTTGCAATGGCTCTCAGCTGCAGTGAGAACACACAAGGTATTGTCTTGCAAATGCACTGGGCCCGATTCACAGAACTAACATAAGACAAAATCCTAAACTTACTACCATTTTGGTATTCACAGAAGGCACTTACTCATTTTGGTATTCACGGAAGGCACGTACTCATTTCAGTATTCACAGAAGGCACGTACTCATTTCAGTATTCACAGAAGTTAGGAGTCCTAACTTTAGGACTCCTAAATGCCTTCTGTGAATACCGAAAGTCTTAGAGTTAGGATTTTTCTCAGTTTAGGAGTCCTAAGGTTAGGAGTCCAGTTTGTGGATGTGACCCTCCACACCCTTCCTCCGGTGTGAAGTCAGCAGCCTCCTTCTACAGATCTGAAGCTCTGGATTCATACAAAGACAAGCATAACTCTATACTTTGGCACAAATATAGAAAATAAATGTGTTTATTTGCTGAGTGAAATCAATATACAATGGATTTTTTCTATATAACATTCTGCGTTTTTTTTTTCCAGCAATTCGAAGAAACTCGACAATGTTGTTAAAGTGCTACACTGGGCGTTATCTAGGTGCTCCCAAGAGGTTTTGCCACCAAGATTTGCCACACAGAAGCAGACATTTGCAGAACATGTCTCCTACATCCAACACAGCTCGGAAATGCGATGAACCATGCTGGGGATGGAGCGGACGCAGCTAGGAAGGCCTGGACAGATATGAGTGCATGGGCCTTAAAGGAAGAGATAAGAATGAGGGATATTAGAATTGATGAGAAGGAGGCAGAAGATTTGTTGCAATGAGCAGAAACGTTATCTAATATGATTGATATACCACAGGAGACACACGCAATACGAGGGCCGGCACACAACAGGAAGATTTAAATGTATAGGAGCATACACATGAGCAAAAATGTCCTACACGGAGATGGGTAAGGTCCAGGGCAGGCCAACCTGATTATTAATGGGGAGGAGGGCTAATATCAGATGGAAGACGGCCTGCTGGGAACAATACAGGATGAGGAAAATGTATACAGGACCTCAGTGGCGGCTCGTGACATTTGAAAGTGGTGAGACGTAAAAGTTTGGGATGAGTGACCTGTAGCGAGCGAGCCCAACTGTCACCAGATACACCACACACATACATCCACCTGGGCACATTAACCCGAACATATGTATCACATATTTGAATAGCACAGTCCTCCCAATATATGGTGTGATACAAGAATATTGTTCTTAACATTTGAGGTAAATATCTTGCCCCAAATATCGTGTACAAAAACATGACCCACTTTGATTAAATAACAGACAATCTACACCAGAGGGACAATATTTTTGTGAACTATGTCTATGACATAATATGTATGTTATATGATATTTCTCAATGCAATATTCTGATTTACCCCCAGGTATTCAATGCGTACACATTCAGCATAAGACATTTGTCAGGACATCGAACCACAGCACAGAAATGCAACACAGGTGATTAAGTGTGTGTGAACTTTTCATCATTTATTTTTGCGTAATTACATGAAATGCAAATTTGCCATTTAGTCATATATTTTAGTGTGAAGTGTGTCCTCATGTCCGTTTTGAAAGCTCAAAAAACCCACAAGTGCGATGAATAACAAGCGTTCGCATTGTGTACCTGGGCCCCCACAATAGGATTTTTACCTGAACGGGTTTGAAATTTCATGACTGTGGCATGACGTAATTTTAGGAATTTCACCTGATGCAAAATGCCATAAATGATCAACATAACGGGAACAAAATGAAACGTTCACCCGAGCCTACGGATGAGTATCACCACCTAGATAGGTTGCACATAAGAATCCAGTAGAACACACAGTGGCGGCCAGTATGGTCCAGGGGTGGTGACGCAAGAATGAGGGTTGGGGTGGCGGGGGAGTTGAAAAAAAATTAAAATTCCCTTACCTGATCTCGCTGAGTCTCTCCCAGGTCGTGTCTCTTCCAGGAAGCACCCATGCTCCCTACAGCCAATCACAACGCTGAAATGCAGGGCTGTGATTGGTAAGCACCCAGGCTTCCCTGAGCCAATCACAATGCTGCAATGCAGTGTTGTGATTGGTCTCAGAGCCATGGTTCGGCGCTCAGAGTGGGACTGGGGGTCTGGGCATGTTCTCCGCCCAGACTGTAATGCATTTTGGGTGGAGAACATGCAAAGTGCGCATGACACATTGGCTGGCCCCAAAACGGCCGACAAAGGCGCCATATTTGCTTTAGAGTGCAGCAACCACTCCTCCTCACCGATGTCAGGGGAGCCAAGCCCCGCCCGCCCAGGACGTTACTAAAAATAAAATGATAACTTCAGTTATTATCATTTTCTTTTTTCTTTCTTTTTTCTTTTTTCTTTTACACTGCTCCATAAGCAGTGGGGCGACGATCCTCTGAGCAACTGGGAACACATTTGGCAGGAGAAGTCACATACCGCATCGAGATACATCATGTCAGTGGTTTCACATACTTCTCACATTGGCCAACAAAATATGGCACAGACGCAACATATTATTCTCTAATTCAGTGGTTCTTAACCAGTGATCTGAGCATCCTATGGGTCTGTGAGGCCCACTCTGAGGGTCCACTACTGCCATACAAAATTAAATAATATTAAAACTAATAAAATACCATTATTAAAGTGTATACAAATAAAGACAAAACATTTCACATTTTAAAACTTTTTCTCTATTTGATTGTGAAGTAAACAAAATATTTCATTACATTAAAAGTTGTTTTAGTGTATACTTGTTTTTGTATTTTTGTGTAGTTTTGAGGTTCAAATGTCACAAATTATTTATGCTGGATATTCTGGCCTTCCAATAGTGGTACTCAGTGGGGGTCCCCAGGTTCCAGTAATGTTTCAGTTGATGTACACAGAAGTCAAAAGGTTAAGAACCACTGCTCTAAATGACTCAAAGCTGGAAAACACATTTCACAGCTTACCCTGCATACATTTAAAAGTGCATATAAACCATAGGCCATAAACTGGGCAATTAAGAAGCTATGAATTGCACTGTACACTGTGAGACAACCCCCAGACACAATAAACCACATTAGGCACAACAAACCACACATATCCATTTAGTGTGCAGCTCAAACATTATAATACAGCTAAACTCGATGACTTCTACATTACAAATACAAAGAACACATTAGGCAGACCACTACAAATAAATAATACAACTCATACAGGCCACAAAGCCAGCATCACTGCACTCAAAATATATCTAACTGCTATGCAATATTCCTGCTAGTATCCTAGGAGATGGGCTATTAATAGGTAAAGCCACATTTCCCCACGCCTATTTAACTCACTCTAAGCACATTAAAGCATACCAACCAGCTTAGCAGCATACCCAAAACAGACCATTCACGGACGATTGGTGACAACATGTGATAGAATTCTTAGCATCACTCGAAAGACACTAATCAAAATAGGCCTACAAAGAAGGGAACAGCACAGAATGTTTTTTAGTTACTCAACCCCTTCTTTGTGGTGGTTTAGGGTGAATGTTCTTTGGCAAGTGTTTCCAGACTTTAAGGGCCAAATCTAAAAATCTACAGGCTTTTCTAGGGTAAAAATGCAAAGTTGGCTGAATTTACTGATGACAGGTCTCCTAATCGACAGGGAGTGTTGTGAGACTATACAACAGTGCCAGAAACATTTGACCCCATACTTAACCTAGCCTAAATTTCCAACCAGTTAAGGTCCAAGTGCCAAGGAACTTGTGGAACTCTTATGCTATTTTTTTAAGTTCATGATGAGAGGGGCACCCAAATATGGTTACGGGTCATTGATTTCGTTCCCGGGAAAATTTCATTTTTCACATAGTGTCACAACTCCTTTTGGTGGGCCACAGGGCAGGCAGGGGCTACTGGCCCAAACCGTGGGGGTTGAGGCATTTTACTCCTGCTGTCCCGGGGCCTGACCTACTATGGATTCTGAACAGCTAGGCCAAGTACTACCCCTTCAGTACTTGTCTTTCAGTGGCAGCACGGGTCGAACTGTCCAAGGCTTTATCGAGAAGTATGTGCAAGGTAAGCAAAGGCGAAAGACTCAAAATACAAACAATGACCCCCAATAATGCGAGTATTCTGTTCAGTATGTACTTTAGGTAAGAAAAGAAGAATTTATTACACACACAAAATATAGTATAGCACACAAAATAATACACACCAAAGTATCTCATGGTGAGTGCTGTAGTAGTTTCCTAGGCCATATCCCCCCGGTGCTCCCCCTCCCTTCTTCACGCTAATCAACAAGTACCTGGTAATTTTCTTGAGGCAACTCCATAGTTGCCACCTGCACAAGCAATGCGTAAAAACGTCTAATTTTTGTCTCAAAGTTCAGCTCGCTATGACGCTAATACACAATGTTCACACAAGTCTCAAAAGGCTGCTAGTCCTGCTCTCGTCTAACAGAGCAGTGGCCTGGAAAAATGTTCATGAGCAAGGGCACCTCTTTATTGCAGTTAGCCGACAAGCGAGATGCACAGCATCTTCCAGTGGTGAAAATGAGAGGAGTGCTGCGGTGATTTTAGTTGGTATGGTTTCTGGGTGAACAATGTGGCTTTTCCTTCATGGTTTGTGCAAGTAGGATTCCTCGGATATAGGCGATGGCCATAACAGTCCTGGTGGCCCCCTTCTGGTGGACAGGGAACCGCAAAGGTCCCAATGATGTTAGTTGTACTGGGTGAAGGCCCAAGGTTCCTATTGGTCCATGCTTGGCAGAAAGGGGTCACAAGTAAGTGCAACTGCTCCAATGGTTTTACTTCAACCAGTGATGACCCAAAAATTCACTGCAGACCCAACAGGGGTTGCCAAGGGTGGATGTCTCTCTCTCTTGCAGCAATAGAAGTGACAGGACTAGGCTCCTCACAATTAGCTCACCCGGATCCACTTACCAGGATCCCCGCTGGGCTTTGCTCCCTCCAGGCTCTCTCCATCTCCTCACAGGACACACTAGTCATGGCAGGCAGGCAGAAGGCTGGTGCTCCTTGCACAGGGCAAGTATTCTTGGCTTCCTGGGTGATGGCCCCGCACTCAGGTGGGAGACTAACAGACCGTGGTCCTCAGTCCTGGTTCCAGCGGATGGTAGTCATGGTGATCTTTTCTACGCTGATGTAGGTTTCTGGCTCACACTTTTATTGTATTGGCCCAGGCACCAGATGCAGTTTAGTGTCTGGGTTTTGAAATCTTGTTGTGAGTGTGGAGGCCTTTTAAGTGCCTACTCCTCTCTCCTGATCTTGGCTAGAGGGCAGTCTGCCGCAGCAGAGGTGGCAACAGAATTGATGGACCCATAACACTGGTCATGGATGCAGCTTCAGGGCCACAGCTGGGTGTCAACCTCACTGATGTATGCCTCACAAATGTTGAAAGGCCTACGCCTCCCCTTTCTTTAAAAATAATACTGCATCCCTGTAATATGTGCCTTATTTGACCAACCATCAGCCATCAACACTGTGCCTAGGCTCCACTACCAGAACCCTTCCTGAATCATAAAACCTTTAATGTGCACAGAGAATGGTTTGCTCCTCTCGCTTCGGTGTATTCCTTTCCCAGCAGCCAGGATTGTCAGCAATGCCAAAATATAAGCCACAGGCCCCTATGTTATGTACAACACTCTGGCTATTGCGTGCAACACTTAATTCACATGTAGTAACATGCTGTAGGGTGCTAAATACCATTCCCATGTAAGCCAAGGCTAGTTAAATGCACAACAGCTGACCTTTACACAAGTGGGTCTATAGGCACCACTCACACAGGTAAAAAGGCCTGTTCACACTACTGATTACTATAAAGAACAAAAAGGGTACTCTGCCACCACTGTGCTCATGTCATTTATCCCCTTCAATGGCAGTACCCTTCTACTATAAGGGTAGCACTTGGAGTACCCCTCCAAGTCTATCCAGACCGCAGATCAATGAGGCAGGCCTAGGCCATTGGGGTACATGCTTGCTCCGTGTTTGCTTATGACCAAAAATTAGTAGCAGGGTTAAGGATATCCATGCAGCTGGGGCACTCAAGGCAAGAGTGAATGTCCATCATGTGGCCGGGGACTTTTACATCTCAACACATAGCTAAGAATTACATAGGTGTGCAAATATGTAGACTCTTCATTACTAATCACTATTGCAGCGAGGTGGGCCTGGGTAAATGCAGCAAAGGCTTTGTTTTTCCCAAAGAAAGATGAAAGGGCTGTAAACAAAGCCTTTTTGTGCAAAAGGTTAGCTAACAGAATTTTACTTTCATCTTCCCAGTGTTGGGTTGTAGCCAACTCAGTTCAGTTACATTGTCTGAGCTTGTCATACTACCTTTGGTGCCCAGAATATCCCACTGTTGAGTCCAAGGAACGAAAGGGTCATCATGGGTCATGGTTCATCATTACTTACAGCTATGGCTTAATGTATATTAGAACATTTAAACGTTTGGAGCTCCATTGAACACAAAATACTCGCAGATCACAATATTGGCTGGTAGATACCTCCTACTCCACCACGCCAATGTTTCTCCGTATTTCCCAGCAGCCAGGATTGTCAGCAATGCCAAAATATAAGCCACAGGCCCCTATGTTATGTACAACACTCTGGCTATTGCGTGCAACACTTAATTCACATGTAGTAACATGCTGTAGGGTGCTAAATACCATTCCCATGTAAGCCAAGGCTAGTTAAATGCACAACAGCTGACCTTTACACAAGTGGGTCTATAGGCACCACTCACACAGGTAAAAAGGCCTGTTCACACTACTGATTACTATAAAGAACAAAAAGGGTACTCTGCCACCACTGTGCTCATGTCATTTATCCCCTTCAATGGCAGTACCCTTCTACTATAAGGGTAGCACTTGGAGTACCCCTCCAAGTCTATCCAGACCGCAGATCAATGAGGCAGGCCTAGGCCATTGGGGTACATGCTTGCTCCGTGTTTGCTTATGACCAAAAATTAGTAGCAGGGTTAAGGATATCCATGCAGCTGGGGCACTCAAGGCAAGAGTGAATGTCCATCATGTGGCCGGGGACTTTTACATCTCAACACATAGCTAAGAATTACATAGGTGTGCAAATATGTAGACTCTTCATTACTAATCACTGTTGCAGCGAGGTGGGCCTGGGTAAATGCAGCAAAGGCTTTGTTTTTCCCAAAGAAAGATGAAAGGGCTGTAAACAAAGCCTTTTTGTGCAAAAGGTTAGCTAACAGAATTTTACTTTCATCTTCCCAGTGTTGGGTTGTAGCCAACTCAGTTCAGTTACATTGTCTGAGCTTGTCATACTACCTTTGGTGCCCAGAATATCCCACTGTTGAGTCCAAGGAACGAAAGGGTCATCATGGGTCATGGTTCATCATTACTTACAGCTATGGCTTAATGTATATTAGAACATTTAAACGTTTGGAGCTCCATTGAACACAAAATACTCGCAGATCACAATATTGGCTGGTAGATACCTCCTACTCCACCACGCCAATGTTTCTCCGTATTTAACTGAGAACTTTCTACCTTCAGTGGATGAAATGTTCTAATGGCATTAAAACTCTTCTACCTTAGGCTATACTGGTCGGTAAATGCTCTCTGCCCCATTTATAGTCCCTGCGGCCTGTTCTTATAACTCATGCAGAAGACATTTAATTAACAGTATAGCCTAAGGCAAGGCTAGCTACAATAATATATTTATACCTGAAGTTGACCATTGACAACAGGTCATGTATTCAGAATATGTATTTTGCATGCAGTAACTACCTCTGAAGGCCCGCTCTGGAAGCATTCTGTGGCTGCTTGTTCTCTGCTCCGCCATGGTGCCATGTACTATTAGGCTTACAGTTGCCTTTCCTTGTCTTCTCAGAGAAGGAATGGTAGATCCTGACCAAAGTGCTAACAGAAAACACCTTTTTATTCTATTACACTGCAGCCTTCTCCCCATGCCGCAACCATATGAAAAGATCACTGATCGGCTTCGACATGCCAGTTCCACCCCTTTCTTCGCTGGTATGGAATAAAGCTCACAATTTGAGAAAATAACCAAACATCTGTTTCCCTGAGAAGGTGGACAGCAATATCCTTGGTGCAATACCCAGACAAACCTCCACAATGGTTCTGTAAGTGCGGCCTTTCTAACTGTAACCATGGCAGAGGAGACGCCGGTGAAGCCGGAGAAGTGTACGATGGGTCAGTGTATTTGTGAGTGTTTCTGGGGGCTGCATATAATTACACCACATTGGAGTGTGGACACTTGTTGCAGGCTGCAGTTGATATTGATCTGCATGTTGAAAGCATCCTTGAGTGCAGTGTGTCAGTGGAGATAAGAACCCTGGGCCATATTATCAAGAAAGGGCGATTCCCATAGAAGACCAGGTTCTGGTGTTAACCTGGGCTTCTATGGGAATTCACAAGGGCATATTATCAAGCCCATTATCGCCTCTTTAGCGGCAGTTTCCTGCCGATAAAAGCGGCGATAATGTATCGCCCTTTCTTGATAATATTGCCCCCTGTTCACTACTCAGTAGGAGCCCAAGTGTAAAGACTGTGATAGTGGGTGGGTCTTGTACTCCTAAATATCATGAGAGTGAACTTGTTCTTTGACTGAGGTGTCCTCTTCATGACCTCTAGATTTGACAAGAACAGAATGTTAGAGCTCAGATAAACAGCAGTAGGCTATCTTTAGTAGTTGAGCAGCAAGAGACAGAAGAACATTGCAACATTGTTTTATGAGGCAAACAGGATAAATGTACCAGCATCAAAAGGTGCAGCTGAAGAGTCGTGACTTTTAGAGCCTCAGGGGTGGCATGATGCTGAATCGGGAGGCCCTAAACCTGAGAATTGGAAGTCTTATTTTCTATTCTCATGGACTTCCTGAGTTAGAAACAGACAACAGTCCTAACAAGCATTTACAATGCAATGGTTTTGCCTTTGTTAAAGTTAGAGCTATTGGCATTGCTCTTGACACTCTGAAGCTCCACTCTGAAGCTCCACTCTGCACTCTGAAGCTCCACTCTGCACTCTGAAGCTCCACTCTGCACTCTGAAGCTCCACTCTGCACTCTGAAGCTCCACTCTGCACTCTGAAGCTCCACTCTGCACTCTGAAGCTGCACTCTGAAGCTCCACTCTGCACTCTGAAGCTGCACTCTGAAGCTCCACTCTGCACTCTGAAGCTCCACTTTGAAGCTCCACTCTGAAGCTCCACTCTGAAGCTCCACTCTGAAGCTCCACTCTGAAGCTCCACTCTGAAGCTCCACTCTGAAGCTCCACTCTGCACTCTGAAGCTCCACTCTGAAGCTCCACTCTGAAGCTCCACTCTGAAGCTCCACTCTGAAGCTCCACTCTGAAGCTCCACTCTGAAGCTCCACTCTGAAGCTCCACTCTGAAGCTCCACTCTGCACTCTGAAGCTCCACTCTGAAGCTCCACTCTGCACTCTGAAGCTCCACTCTGAAGCTCCACTCTGAAGCTCCACTCTGCACTCTGAAGCTCCACTCTGAAGCTCCACTCTGCACTCTGAAGCTCCACTCTGAAGCTCCACTCTGAAGCTCCACTCTGAAGCTCCACTCTGAAGCTCCACTCTGAAGCTCCACTCTGAAGCTCCACTCTGAAGCTCCACTCTGAAGCTCCACTCTGAACTCTGAAGCTCCACTCTGCACTCTGAAGCTCCACTCTGAACTCTGAAGCTCCACTCTGCACTCTGAAGCTCCACTCTGAAGCTCCACTCTGAAGCTCCACTCTGAAGCTCCACTCTGAAGCTCCACTCTGAAGCTCCACTCTGAAGCTCCACTCTGAAGCTCCACTCTGAAGCTCCACTCTGAAGCTCCACTCTGAAGCTCCACTCTGCACTCTGAAGCTCCACTCTGAAGCTCCACTCTGCACTCTGAAGCTCCACTCTGCACTCTGAAGCTCCACTCTGAAGCTCCACTCTGAAGCTCCACTCTGAAGCTCCACTCTGAAGCTCCACTCTGAAGCTCCACTCTGAAGCTCCACTCTGAAGCTCCACTCTGAAGCTCCACTCTGAAGCTCCACTCTGAAGCTCCACTCTGAAGCTCCACTCTGCACTCTGAAGCTCCACTCTGCACTCTGAAGCTCCACTCTGCACTCTGAAGCTCCACTCTGCACTCTGAAGCTCCACTCTGCACTCTGAAGCTCCACTCTGCACTCTGAAGCTCCACTCTGAAGCTCCACTCTGAAGCTCCACTCTGAAGCTCCACTCTGCAGCTCCACTCTGCAGCTCCACTCTGCAGCTCCACTCTGCAGCTCCACTCTGAAGCTCCACTCTGAAGCTCCACTCTGAAGCTCCACTCTGAAGCTCCACTCTGAAGCTCCACTCTGCACTCTGAAGCTCCACTCTGAAGCTCCACTCTGCACTCTGAAGCTCCACTCTGAATCTGCACTCTGAAGCTCCACTCTGAAGCTCCACTCTGAAGCTCCACTCTGAAGCTCCACTCTGAAGCTCCACTCTGAAGCTCCACTCTGAAGCTCCACTCTGAAGCTCCACTCTGAAGCTCCACTCTGAAGCTCCACTCTGAAGCTCCACTCTGCACTCTGAAGCTCCACTCTGCACTCTGAAGCTCCACTCTGCACTCTGAAGCTCCACTCTGCACTCTGAAGCTCCACTCTGAAGCTCCACTCTGCAGCTCCACTCTGAAGCTCCACTCTGAAGCTCCACTCTGAAGCTCCACTCTGAAGCTCCACTCTGAAGCTCCACTCTGCACTCTGAAGCTCCACTCTGAAGCTCCACTCTGCACTCTGAAGCTCCACTCTGAAGCTCCACTCTGCACTCTGAAGCTCCACTCTGAATCTGCACTCTGAAGCTCCACTCTGCACTCTGAAGCTCCACTCTGAAGCTCCACTCTGAAGCTCCACTCTGAAGCTCCACTCTGAAGCTCCACTCTGAAGCTCCACTCTGAAGCTCCACTCTGCACTCTGAAGCTCCACTGAAGCTACACACCGCGCAGGGCAGCTCTGGATGCTGATGCGAGAGGCCAGCTGGGAGGCGCGCTGCTCGTCTTCCTGCTCGTGCTGACTCGGAGAGAAAACTTGTTTTCATTGGGAGAGCGGCCTTCAAAGACCCGGTCACTGCGCCTCTCCGAGTGTTTAGCTTGGGATAAAATGGGCGCAGTGTTGTGGTGATGACAGTAGAGCAAGGGAGGTGCCGGCAATGCCGGACCAGACTCGGGGGCGTTCCCGGCGTCGCGTGACGTCGGCAAAAGGCAAAGAATGTCAGGAACGCCCCCGTGTCTGGTCCGGCATTGACGGACAGGCCCCTCGTCCAATGGCAAGGCTCCGTTTACGGAGCCAGCCAATCAATGACGAGGGCCGACCCAAAGCACCCTACAGTTCTCAACAGGATTTCGCCTGCGCGAAAAGCTGCGCAGAGCGCAGCTTTCGCTAGGCAAAACCTAAAAAGGAAGGCCCCTGTGTTTCTCTTATAGTGTACCCTGCCTATACAGACACAAGTCTAGACAAAGAGGAAAACCCCTGAACTGGTTGAGATGAGTTTGGGAGCAGTCTGTCTGAGGCATATGGTCAAGGAACCCCACCAAGAGTGCTTCCGGAGGATGCCCAAAGAAGTCACCATTTTTGGTGAGAGGAAATCATCTCATTGTAAATGGTGTCATGAGTTGATTTAATCATCTTCACAGTAAGTTCAGAAACACCTATGAATAGCAGCACTTTTTGCTAACCTCGAGGGAAATTACTGTTTTCCATCAATGACGGCGTTTCAGAAGGTCACCTAAAGGAGCATGCTTGCTAATCTAACCTGAGTGGGAAAGTTAGATATCAAATACCATCAAGGCAGACTCTTAGCCTAAATGCTGAGGTAGGTGTGCCCTAAGAACACTTATGCCAAACCTGTCTGTGAAGATAGTGAGTCAACCGTACTCATGTACAGTATGAACTTAGCCATATACAATTTGTTTTCCCAGCTCCAAGTGATTGTTGTCCAGGAAATTATAATTTTACCATAGCAACTCTAAGAAAAGTATAAGCTTGAGTATCAAGGACACAGACCTTAAAATAAACCACAGACTTTTGGATGATGATCCTTTTGTTCAGTGAAATTAAAAACAGGTTTCCTCATTTATGAAAAGTGATAGTGCCACTTTTCATTGCGCCCTCCTTGCGACCCCAATGATGCAACATATTTACAGTATGATGCATCATGTCGCAAGGATTTACAGATGTCAGTATTTTTGTTGTATCTGGAGGCGCAAAAATGACGCATTGCTCGAGTGTGTCACAAAAGTAACGCCACTCCAG
Organism: Lissotriton helveticus; assembly: GCF_964261635.1. NCBI lineage: Eukaryota > Metazoa > Chordata > Amphibia > Caudata > Salamandridae > Lissotriton > Lissotriton helveticus. The sequence goes on from NC_136058.1 coordinate 263,701,821, forward strand.
CAATGGGTCATTACACATGGGCAAGTCCCATGTGCAATGTGCCTGCATCAATCTTACGCCTGCCATGGAAGGTAGATGCGTCACTTTGTAAATATGGTGCAGCAAGGCTCATTTTTTGCGCTGCTGGTGCATCACAAAAAGTGATGCACTGGCGGCGCAGAAATTACGCAAGGGGCTCATAAATAAGCCCCAGGATATTTAGACCCAGTGCTGCCATTCTGTGCTTTTACTATGTTTATTTCTAGCACCTCAGTGTGGAGAGTAGGTATTCTGGGCAACAGCTGTATGACTTTCTTGGTTCAAGGAAATGGGTGTCTAACTCCAAGGTTCCAGGATTTTACAGAAAAAGCCCGAACATGACCCTAGAATTAGATTGTAGATAAAAGGGAATACAACTGGAATGCAGGCCTACTGATGAGATAAGCAGCAGTTATGTGAGGAAAAATGGGTTCCCACTGTATCCAAGAAACCAGGACCTAGGCAAACAAACAAAACACAATTATTTTAGGAGGTGACTTCCTGGTTAACAGGAGTTAGTTGTCCTCCATAACACCTCGGTAACAGACAAAACTAACCTAATGAGTGTTGGGAGCTATCCCAAAATAGAACATCTAGAATGTACTACAACTGAGATGCAAGGAAATAAAAGAAATAATATGGAACCCTCAGTACCTGTGCCATTACAGAGACATACCATGCCCGGTACCTCATTCAAGGGTTTCCCATGCATTTGATGTTACAGAAATGCTGCATGCAGTGAAAAAAACACTCAACCTATAATTCAGTATGTGGCACTTAGAGGAACGCCTAGCTGCCTATGATGAACCAAGAAGAAGAGGTCACGAACACTGTGGTAGCAACCCACAGCCAAATAGGACGCCAACACCAAAGTTTTCCTTGAATCTGTGACTGGTAATTGCAGTCAGAAAAGAGAACTGGTGAATAAAAAACATGGCACTGCCCTTTTTTAGGAAAACATTTCACTAAATGAGGAGCATGAACTGCCTCTTCTGGTTCTCATGATCAGTCACAAAGAGGATACACTTTCCAATCAATGAGAAAATAGAACCTCATATCCAGGGTGATCATCAACAAAACCTGGTGGAGGCCTCTTCTTAAGAGAAATGATTGGCCAATGTACATAGTTCAGAAGTTACACATGGAAAAAAAATATAAACCTTCCTTGAAGGGGTTGCTTGTAACCTGAAAGTGACTGTATCAATGATTTTGGAAATCAGAAAAGGGACATAACATCTTGGACTAATCTTAGATGAATGGATTGAATGAGGAAGATTTTTAGCAGAAGATGCTAGTCGTCTCTTTTGCTTGACCTGGTGATTTTGTTTCGTTTATAAGATTGCCCAAAAAATTCTGGTTGGATCATTATTTTTCACAGATTATTGGACAGCAGGAACAGAGTCATCACCTTCAATATTTCTGTACTGTTCCAGGGTAAAAGGCGTAGACAGCATAAAAAGGGGAAAATCCACTAGAGGTGCGAATTCAGTTCTTATTGGCAAATTCTGCTGCTGGGAGGAGGGATTTCCAGTTATCTTGGGAAGGAGAGATGCAGCATTGTATCATTTCCACTAAGGTACAATTTTACTTCTTCATCAAATTATTATCTTGAGGTTGCAGAGCAGATTTTAAAGTTCTCTTTTATGCCTTATTAGCTGCACAAATATTTCTATAGATATTTCCAGGACTCAGAGCACTGATTCCACAGTCATTAAAATAACTTGAAACATCTTGATGAATAGTTGGCCACAAGAACTTTCTTCTCAGTAACTCTTCTGGCACCGTTCTGCCTTTGTGTCCAGAAATCAAGGAGTCATGACACAATTAAATTCTAAATTTATGAGGGTATTTAGAAGGCACAAACATTCTATTTTGGTAGAAAATTAATCCGCTGATGATCTTGATCCATGATTGAAGCAATCAACGATTAAACTGGTAATGTTGAATTTCCTTGTTCTTTTGAAGGACTAGATGTAAAAGGGATAAGGTAAAAACGGCAATGGAGGACTGAAGGGGAGCAATTATTTCTTTGGGCTGCAAAAATTGTCTTTCTCGAAATTGCTGAGATAAACTGTCTGGAATCGTGGGTTCCAGGAATGTAAGTACCTAAATCACACAGCTGGAAACATAGCCCATCTAGCTTCTCAACTGTTCCTGCACTCTGCTTAATGTAACACCTGAATATTTTGATGATCAGTGTGATCAGTGACTTTACATTGAGCCCCACGAAGAAAGTATCTCCATTCAACAAAAGCTTCTTTGAGACCTAGTAATTCTTTTTCGCATACTGGATAGCTGAATTCTGCTATGCTGAATTTCTGAGAGAAGTAGATATTAGGATGCTCAATTCCATACTGATCTTCTTGAATCAGGACAATGTTAAAGTCCAGTTAAACCTTTTATTATAACTAAAAACATTTATGCCCCAGCTGGAGACTTGGATAGAACCATCATACTACTCTTAAGATTTTTATTAAGATATTCCCTAAAAGTCAGTTTTCAAGAAGGGAGTAGGGAAGAAATGAATCCAAATGGTACAATATCATCTGGTATTAAGTTGATCGAACAATCAAATGGTCAATGGGGTTGTAATTAATTTTCTTTGAATTCAGAAAACAGAAAACACATCTAGAAATTCATGTTCATCTTTTGCATTGGGTGTTATTTGAGGAATTGATCCAACAGGAAGTGAGACAACAATTTCAGACCTTCTCTTGGCTGAAATGGTTGGATCACTTTGGGGCTAAATTTGTCCATACTCCCAAATTGAGGGACAATTAGCAAGTGGCTCAACAATGTTGAGCAAGCCTCCTAAAACCGGTTTCAGGTTTTTAGCCTTCATCAGCCAGGATGTCTTGACTCCAGTAGCATGGAGAGCATAGGACTCACGTCTGGGCATACCCGTCCCACTCGGGGTGACAAATGCAAAAAGAACAATTGATGGACAGAATGCAGAACAATGTCATATATTCACCCCAGTACTGAGATCTGAGCCTAAATACATCATTCTTTTGCTCACCATGCCATTCCAGTTTGGACCCAGCCATATGCCAATCAGTCTTGACCCTGAGCCCAATGGAAACAGTCAAGACTGAACTGCCAGGCCAGGTCCTCCCTGGACTGGAAACAAGCATCCTAGGACTGGTTTCGGGCTTTCAGCCCTCATCAGCCAGGATAGCTTGACTCTAGTGGCATGGAGGGTGCGGGACCCACGTCTGGGCATACCCGTCCCACTTGGGGTGACAAATGCTTTGTTCACCCTAAGTTGGCAGGGTATGCCCAGATGTGGATCCCTTTCTCACTTTGCCACTGGATTCAAGCTAGCCTGGCTGATGAGGGCTGTTAGCCCGAAACTAGTCCCAAGATGCGAGTTTCCAGTCCAGGGAAGATATGGCTTGGCAGTTCGGGCTGGATTATTCCCATGAGGCACAGGGCAAGGCTGATTTGTATATAGCTGTGACTGAACTGGGGTGTGAAGTGAGCTAAAGAACGGTGATGAATTCAACCAAGATCTGTGACTGGGGGTGAGTGTCTGAAAAGTTTCAGCGCTCCGTTCATCATCTCCTTGTGTTTGCTTTGTTTGCCCTAAGTTGGCAGGGAATGCCCAGATGTGGGTTCCTTGCTCACTTTGCCACTGAATTCAAGCTAGCCTGGCTGATGAGGGGTGCTATCCTGAAACCTGTCCCAGGATGCTTGTTTACGGTCCAGGGAAGACATGGCTTGGCAGTCCGGGCTGGACTGTTCCCATGAGGCACAGGGTCAAGAATGATTTGCATATAGCTGTGTCCGAACTGGGGTGGTGAAGTGAGCTAAAGAACGATGATTAATTCAACCCAGATCTGTGACTGGGGGTGAGTGTGAACAATGATGAATTCGACCCAGATCTGTTACTGGGGTGAGTGTCTGAAAAGTTTCAGCACTCCGTTCATCATCTCCTTGTGTTTGCTTTGAACTCAGATCTATGGCTACTCTTCACTTGCCAGGTGCATTTCTTTCATTGGTACCTGTACTTCTATGGCCCCCCTCTGAATCTTCAGTACTCTTCTTCTCCCTCAGGTGAACTTTGGACCCAGGTTTTACTTAAGGGATGATTGTTCTATTTGCTGACAAGGACATAAAGTATTTTGGCCCTCATAGTTCTCATCTGCTCTGACCAGCTGCACATGCAACTCCTGGCAGCTCTTTTTAACTCTTAGACAATCTGATACTTTCTGTTTTATTGTACAATGGGATGCATAATGGGACACTTTGTGTACTGTATTTATTTGCGGCCTCTGCTATTTTTCAGTTGTAGCAGCTGAGGCCTGCTCACTGTATGCCCGTTATATCTGATATTCTACTACGTTGGTAGATCAATTGTATTTGTGCTCAAAATACTTGTGCAGTTGAACAAAGTTCAGTTATGGAGTGCAAGAGTAAAAGAACACTTTCCCATGTCACACGTGAAAATATAACAAGTGCATTAGACAATGCATATTGAATGCAAATAGGCTGCGTAGCCTTTTGTAAAAAAATATTGATTAACAACATTTTTGCTATTAAAATCAAATTCGCTGGGTAGATTTAATCCAGTATGAGATCAATGTAATATTCTGGTTTCCACTACTTTAATGCTTTATCTCTATTTGAATGAATAAAATTAAATCTTCCCAATTTCCTGCCTGAGCTCTAGTTGTACAACATGACCCCTCTGAGGCTGAAAAAGACGGCAGCAAATTGACCTCACATGAGACCCAGAAAGGTAGGGAAAGTGGCCCACAGCACTTACAGGTTCCATCTCCCTGTGAGTAGATAATGTAGCACAGTCTTCTAGCTGTAGGAGCCAAACACAACTCGGGAGCTGAAGCAGATGTTTGCCTGGGTTGGTGTTAGTCTTTGGTCCTTGATGAGGATTATTGGGCTGGCCCAGCATGCAGTTTGGGAAGGAAGGAGATGACAGAAAAGTGAACACCCTGCTGTGGCACATTCAGGGAGAGATTTTGTGATAGTTTTTGCATGGAAATACACATCTAGAACAGGATCTTGATAGTATTTATTTTAAATGTAGAACAACTTTCAAATGATAAAGCACTATTAACTTACTTTTGAATTAACTCTTTAATTATTTAAACTAAATTACATTAAATAAAAAATACTTTTTTGAGGTTTAAATTAAATAATAAATTCACGAGTAAAATAAAAACTTTTTTTGTTTATTAACCACATGAGCGCTAGCGAAATTCCCCTCCTGTGCTCTTCTTTACAAAAACCCATTATTCATGACGAGCTGGGCTCGTCATGAGCGTAGCAGGAGGCTACCTCATGACGAGCCCAGCTCGTCATGAGCGTCGAAGGGGTTAAGCATTAGCAATTATTTAAAATGATTCATAGAATCAATTGAAAGTCATTTAATGATATTATAATATAAATTAATGTAACATTAATTTATTTATTTAGAAAGGTTGCAAAAACATTTTTTATGTAGTAATATATACCGTTTATTTTTAGAGGTTTGTATAAAATGAAATTATTTTTTTTAACTATTTTAAATAGTTTATTTTATTTTAACATTATTTCCTATGACATTTTACTTTAAATCCCTATCAGCCTGATTCATCATGCTAAATTGCACTTGCAAAGGGCAAGATTCTCAGAATCTTGCCTTTTGCGAGTGCAATTTTTGCATTTGGGATTCATCATCCCAAATGCAGAATTCGCTATTAAAGAATTCGCACATTTGCGAAGAATTGCATTTAAGGAATCTCTATTTGAGATTCCTTAAATGCAATTCATGAATCATTTTAAAATTGCGAAATTGCAATTTTGGGCCGCTATTTACCGAGAGGTCAGGTCTCGTGGTAAATAGCAAAAACTTAGAAAAATGCATTTAAATGCATTTTTCTAAGTTGCATGTTACACACACACATGTCCTTTGGACATGCGTGTGCGCAACACCAATGTAGATTACATTTCAGGGGTGCTACAGGGTGTCCTTTGGACACCCCTGCACCCTTGAAATCGCATCCTTATTTGTGATTAGCTAATTGCTAATCGCAAATAAGGAATAACTCCCCATTCAATTCTATGGGCCTACAAACTCCCCATTCATTCCTATGGGCCTGTAGGCCCATAGGAATGAATGGGGAGTTATTCCTTATTTGTGATTAGCAATTTGCTAATCGCAAATAAGGAACATGTAGGAATCGCAATATTTTTTGCAATTCCTACATGAATCCCGTTTTGCAAGTCCTTAATAGCGATTCCTTATGAATCGCTATTAGGGGCTCGCAAAACGGGAGAATGATGAATCAGGCTGTATATGTATTATTTTCTTTTGGAGGGTGTTGCAGTACCAAGGGTTCCCCACGTGTGGTGCTGGAGTAACTTATAACTGTTTTGGGTCCCTTTTTCGTTGTACTAACTTTGGACGTGGAGTTTGTAAATAGCAAAGGGCTTAGCCTTGTGTGGGTGGGTGCATAACCCTTCCTAAACTACCTACTAACCCTTCCTAAATCCCACCTATTTAATAGTAAGTATGGCCCTTTTTTCAGCCACTCCCCCAGTACCGCTCACATTTACTACCGAGTAGTAAACGTACGTGTGAGACTCTCCCCATAGAAAAGATAGGAGAGGTGGAGGTAGAGAATTACACTTATAGGTTTTTGAACAGCATTGTAGCACTACTAAAGTATTACACAATGCAATTTGTGAACGGGCACCATGGAGCGTTGTGGTTATAGTCGCTTTTCCTCTGACTAGCACACAAGTAGCTTCTGTGATCCACATATTTTAGATTAAGCTATTTTCAGAGCTTTTGCTTTGAATCCTTAAAGCTAAACAACAGTCATCCCATTTGGACACATTTCAATTTGGGACACCCTTGAATCTGAGGTGAATGTCTTTGCCAAATGGATACTAAACACAAAATTAGTTTCCTATTGGCCCACTACACTGTCACTTCTTTCATAAATTGTTATCAGTCTCACACTGGGGATCCCCAAATAGGGAAAACAGTTGTGATTATTTAATACTTTTCTGAGGTGACTGTCTGGGTTTTTCTTGCAGTACTCCCCCACTTTCTGCCTGGTTTTTGATGAAACTTTGACTGAAGTGTATTGGGTTACTGCTAACAAGGCTCACCGTACCAATGTTCTTTCCCTAAAAATGTACAATTGTTTACCCAATAGGCAATATCTTTAGCACCCTCTGTAAATCCCTAGTAAATGGTCCCCCTGGTACCAAGGGTTTGAGGTACTATAGAGAGTACCTAAGGACAGCAGCACAAATTGTGCCACCCTAAGAGACCCCTCACCCTATGCCAGGCTGCCATTGCAGGCTGGATGTCTTGCTGCAGGCAAAAGTAATGTGTGTGTGTGTGTGTGTGTGTGTGGGACTTGTAAAGCGCACAGCTGCCCGTAAGCGTCCCGGCGCTGAAGACGGCTGGGGAACTCGTCCTGGCTTTCCCTGTGAGATGGTCCCTTCTGGGTACCTCCAAGGTGAAACCAGGCATCCCCGGCATCTGTGGGGGGCCGTTGTAGAGATGAGGCAAGCTTAATGCCCAGAGTTGCCGAGTGTGATGACTGGTTAGAGTAGGCACCGAGGCAAGAATTGTCGAGTCCGCTGACCCTGGTCCACGACCCTGCTGTGTCAGGAATTGAACCCTGGTCCCAGGCTGTTCTCTGCTTCCGGGTCTGCCGCCTCTAACCAGTGAGCCACACCACTCTACAGTAGAAGTAGTAAAGTAAAAAGTTGGCCTAACGGCTAAGGCGCTCGACCTCGGACCTGGGGTTCTGGGTTCGAGTCTCGGTAACGACGCCAAAACCTCCTGTGATTCTGGGCAAATCACTTAATCTCCCCGTGCCTAAAAAGGAAAGTGTGTGTCCTCATGTAAAAAAACGTAACTTGTGCTATGTAAAGCGCTCTGATACCTGATTAGGTTCGGGTCTAGTTTGCGCTATATAAAACTCTACAAAAACATACATCCCTGTGTGCCATGTCCCTAACTGCATGTAATATTTGTAAGTCACCCCTAGAGCATGCCTGGCAACCCTTTGGGATTGCATAGCAAACCCCTGTCCACTCATAAGAGAACCCCTGAACTCTTTACACAGAATATCTACTTATTGATATATCACATAAAGAGCCAGCTTCCTACACTGTCTTTGACTCATAAAATGACATTAACATTTAGACAAGGATAATTTCTGAGCATTGTATCAGGTCTGCTAAAAGCATTCTTTAATACTTCAAAATGTGTTTATACTCAGCTTCCACTTATACCTTGTTTCTAGACAAATGACAATAAAGGCTCTCCATTGTATGTAGATTATCATGGTGAATATTTCTTTTTCACTGCACAGTTGAATGTGGGAGTCAAACCATTGACAAACACTTAGGAAAATTCTTTGATGTTTCCTGGCGGATGCAGTATTCAAACAAAGGATTTGAAGTGCCTTAATGCTGGCCATAGTGGAAATATTCCAAATGAGACTAGTCCTGGCCAAGAACTAATGCTCACAATAAACTTTGAGATCAAAGGAAAGTTAAGCTATTGGACAGAAATGTTCTATAACTGTAGGTTTAGAGCAAGAGCAGTAATTTTGTAGGTCTTTACGAATGGACATGTTGACGTTGCGTTATGCCAACAAAGCCTTACGCACATTACAAATGGATGGAAGAAAAATGCTCTGTGTTTCAATGGAGCACAGATTAAGGTGGTTGCATTGTTGGAACACACTATAAATCCATCCCCTTGGAATGGCTACAGAATCTTGGAAGGCCATCCCTGTGATCTTGAAGGCAAATAACATGGGAATTCTATTAGATCTTGACATGTCTTTTTCATCTCAAGTAAATGCTCTAGTTAAGGGTGAAGATGTGCAGCTGCTTTTATGAGAAAGTCCCGGCCCTCACTCTGCTGCACCCATTGAGTGGAAATGACAAGATTCTTAATTGGAGTACTGCAGTGGTTAATTTGTAAAAAAAAAAGTGCTGGGGCTCTCACAAGGAGGCAGCTTGCACCAGCACATTTCTCCTGTTAGTGCCACGTAAAACAGAACCAACTACTAGCCGTGAAAGTGGGGAGAGTATGTGGCGTAATGGCCACAGCTGCCGACTTCAGAGCTGGGGAACTAGGTTTGATTCTTGGCATCGGCTCAACATCCGGTGATTATGGGCAAATCACGTAATCTTCCCGTCCCTACCATTAATGAATGTTTCCTTAAATGGTCCTCAAAAGCGCTGGTGTTGATGATTAAGTGCAGGTGCTGAGTACCGGAAACCCCTGGCTTAAATTAAGCACTGGAGTACTACAATGCAGAATACATCTTACTTCCAGAACACCTGGCTAAACAAATACAACAACTACAGAATTGTGCATACATCTCTTAAAGCATGCATAGGTTAAGACAATGTTGAAGAACCTGACTATCCACTGGTGAAACAGAAGTACGTTTCCATTTCTCTTTAAAGTACATACAGGAAAAAGACCTGTGGTATATGCAGTATAATATAAAATACTGAAAGTCTTAAAATTAGGATTTTTCTCAACTTTACTACTACTAAACTGAGAAAAATCCTAATTTTAGGACTTTCGGTAATCACAGAAGGCATTTAGGCGTCCTAAAGTTAGGAGTACTAACTTTACTACTACTAAATTGAGAAAAATCCTAATTTTAAGACTTTTGGTATTCACAGAAGGCATTTAGGAGTCCTAAAGTTAGGAGTCCTAACTTTACTACTACAAAACTGAGAAAAATCCTAACTTTAAGACTTTTAGTATTCACAGAAGGCCTTTAGGAGTCCTAAAGTTAGGACTCCTAACTTCTGTGAATAACGAAATGAGTAAGTGTCTTCTGTGAATACCAAAATGGTAGTAAGTTTAGGATTTTTTCTTAAGTTAGTTCTGTGAATCGGGCCCTAAGGGTCTTATTTAAGGTTTATGCGTGGATTTTAAACCCACTGGAGTGTGTTGGAGGACCACCATCCAACTCTTGCCACCATATTTAACAATGTCCTGAGGTAGCATTGCAATATTGGCAGCCACCTTGCATGAGGAACTCGGTGGCAGAAATGCCACTATACACTTCCTCATGCTAGAACTGACCCATAGGTAACATTAATGTACCCCCAAAGAAGGAACACTTTGGCAGTACCCACATTTCAAGTGTTCATGACTTGCTGGGTGTTGTCAAAGAAATTTTTAAGCTCTCCTGTTCAATACAGGCAGGTCCTTTGTGGTTTAGATGCTGCTGAAAATAGTAGCAAATTGGCTAGCCAAACATAGGCAGGTTATCTGGAGACAGTTTTTGGTTGCATGAACTTGGCCACGTGACAGCTCTGCATCTGAAAGACTCTATTCCACACTCATCACACTCACTCTTAAAAAAAGTTAGAGGAGAACTGGAGTGGTCTGATTATAACCTACTCCAAAAGTGTCCTTAAACGAGGGTTTGGTGAACTTGCAATAATGCGTTGAGTTAGAAAAGGAGACATTTAAAAAATATATATCTTTTTGTATGCCTTTATATCTTTTACTGACAAATTCTCTCCCATGAAAAATATTTTCCCCTGCATCGCCGGTAAAAATGGGGAAATATTACTTTTTACGTCCTTCATGCAGTAGAAAGGAACTCCCTGGAATCTCCATCAAATCTCTCACAGAGATTCATTGACACATTGATTGCATAAATCCCGAATCTCCCAGGAGTGTCCTGGAGACCCCTTGAGACTCAGAATGAATGCAGTGGCTCAGGCAAATGTACAATAAAGAAGTACATTTGGGTGAGGGCTATCCGCAAGACCCGTTTCCACTTCCGATTCCAGGGGGATATCTGCTGGCTATGTTCCTTCCTTACAATTCTATAATGAATCTTTAGTTTGGACGTTATAAGCACAATGCATCAGTGAGATAAAAGCTTGCATCCAGTGTCCAATGCCACTGCATCCAGTGGTGCTGGAACCATTTTCATAGTAGGGGTGCTGTCATCAATGTTTATTTATTTATTTATGTGTTTTATGGAGCGCGAACTTGACCCGTTAGGGTATCAGAGTGCTTTACAGGAAAACATAGCCATGTACAGAATAGGCATAGCATAATCCAGTTACGGATCGAATGAGAGAGGGCAAGGTGCAGGATACATAAGGCAGACCCTCCAGGATATCGCGATTTCGCGACTTGCAAAAAAATTGCGAAATCGGCACTTTTGTAAAAATGCCGCGATTTTTACGAAAGTTCCCACGAAATCGGCACTTTTGTAGAAATCACGGCATTTTTATAAAAGCTAATGCATGCCGCTATATTCTGGGGGGTCTGAGCAGTGGCTGTTAACAGGTAAAACGGGACAGCCAATCGGAAAACTAGTTTTTCTTTACTGACAGCGAAAGGACCAATCTAAAGGCTTGGCAGCCAGGCAGCCTCGGTGAAAGCTGCAATTGGTTAGAAAGAGATAGCTGTGTCCAGGAAGTGCGACACAGTCGCCTAGTAATTACCCTTAGTTGACCCGGCAGCTGCCAATTCTTCTCTGTGCTAATTTTCACACAGTAGGGGGTTGTGGCGTAGGAGATGACGAGGGTGAGTGAGGTCAGTGGGAACTGCTTATGAGGGAGTGGGAGCGCACGGAGGGGGTCATTATGATGGCGGATTTTCCGCATACTCCGGGCCGGCGGAAGCCACCGCCGGCCCGGAGTATGCGGGAAATCCGCCGAGGAGGCCTGAAAGACCCACCGCCAAATCAGGATGGCTGGTGGGTCTCACAATCTGTCCGCCGCTTTTCCGCCGCGGTCGGAAGGCGACCACGGCGGAAAAGCACTAACATGGCTGGCGGTGTCTATGAGACACCGCCAGCCATATTAGGATGTAGGGAAAGTAATGCTTTTCCGCGGTGGCTTTTCCGCCGTGGAAAAGCATACGGACATTCACTTTGGGGGCCCGTTGCGGGCCCCCTGGGTGAAGGTTGCGTGGGGGGTGCACATGGGGGGTACCTATGGTACCCCCCTGCCTTTGCGTGCACGAAGCGGCAGGCACCGCGCGGTGCCTCCCGCTTTGTGCATGCTAATGCACAGCTTTCGTTTTTTACATTGCGGCGGGTGCTGCTTCAAGCAGCACCCGCCGCAATGTAAAACATACAGGATGTGACCGCCAGGGTGGCGGTCACATCCTAATTGCCATGGAGGGACCGCCGCTGCCCATGCAGGCGGTCCCTCCTACTCAGGGGTGGCGGACTGAAGCAAGTCCGTCCGCCATCCTAATCGGCCCCAGAGTGTGGAAGAAGCCATCACCAGGCTAGGTTCAACATGCCTTAGTGTGACTGGCTGTACGGAAAGAGGAGCCCCGCGAAAAACGAGGCATTTGTTTATATATTCCACGCTATGTACGTTAGAGTCCGATCCAGGAAGTGTTTGGTAAAATTTAGGAGTTGTTTTGATTTGGGTGGGCGTGTGTGTGGTGACCCTATGTGGAACAAGGGTTTGGCCTGCTGATAAATCATGGGATTAAGCTGCTTGTATCATAGAGCGTGCGGAAGCATGTTATGTACAGCAAAGTGCTGTCCTGTTAACAAAACACCGAATTAAAAAACATTTCTAGTTTGTTCCATGTAGTAGTCCTTCGCTTCTGATTGTTCGGGCCTGGCCACTAATGTTAGTTAGCGTGTCCTGTTTCTACTTCCATGTGCTGGTAGATGTGTTGCATATTACGATGCCTGTTACATTCCTGGTTAGTGTTATTAACTTATCTTCGACGATTTCTATTTGGCAAGTCACCAATCTCCATTATCTTTGTATCTATACCTTTACAGTTATTATATTTTTATCTTGTGATTCTTTCCAATTTAACATATTCTATGGTCATTGGTGGCACCCTATTTTGGAGATTGGAAGAAGCAATCATGGTGCCAGCTGACTGTCACAGCTCCCACTCCATAATACAGAATTCTTGAGGCCCTACGTGTTCCAAAACGAGCCAGATTTGCACCAAAAAACAAATTTCTCTGTCTTTACAACTTCATTTTAAATGCAGCATCGGTTACGTTATGTGTATTTGTATAGCGCACAACTCTCCCGGAGGGTACCCTGAAGCTGAAACAGTAGCTGTGTGGGCTGAACCAGGGTTGGTGCTAGGCGAAGAGCCAGATCTTCAGTTTCTTGCAGAATTCCAACGTCATAAGCCGGACCAGTTTCTGCCGTCCTCCCGTGAATGATGCTGGTAGCTCCTGGTGGGACGACGGTCCTAGCCCCCCTGCCCCCCACGCAACGCGGGACGCGTGTAACGCTGTTTTGCTGCCCTGGGCTGCTGACGGGCAGTATTTTGCTTTTCGAAGGAAACAAAGTGTCTACATTGTAAATAAACTAAATATACATAGCTTCATGTTGTTAAATAACTAAAAAAAACTAAGATATCTGTGTTTGTTGTAGGAAAAATGGGCAAATATAATGCTGCAAAATTGCCGCTAAATTTCCATATTTGTGCCGCTAAATTTCCATTTTTGTGCCGCTAAATTTGCTAATCCATGCCGCTATATCCTGGGGGGTCTGATAAGGGAGATAGGGCACGTATTTACAGATTAAATATCCAATACTCAAGAAGAGATAACATATTTACAGATTACGTTAACCAATGTTCGCGACAAGGCCCCAAGTTTCTGATGGGGTGAGCTAGATAATCCAAAGGGATGCAATTGATGGCCATAGATCAGGGCTAGAGTGGTGGTAGAGGTAAAGTTTAAACGAGAAATTTACCCATAAGGAATGTTTTGGCATCCTTTTTTAAGCGAGTCAGAGAGGGGATTCTTCTGATGTCCACTGGGAGAGAGTTCCATATTCTTGGAGCAGCCCCGGAGAAAGCCCGGTTGTAAGTTTTTTTTTGTGAAAGCATGCAGGTTGGAGCAGGAGGTCTCTGGCAGATCGGGAGTTCCTGATTCCTCCGGAGATCACAAGTTTCTGCCTCAGATATGCAGGGGAGTTAGAATATAAGGCCTTGTGTGTGATGCATGCTACTTTGAGCTGTATTCTTGCCTGCAGGGGAAGCCAGTTGAGAGCCTTCAAGTGCGGGGAAATATAGTTGTATTTCCTCGTGCCGGAGAGTAGTCTGGCGGCCGCATTGAGGCAGGCTTTTAGAGGTGCCAGGGAGACCTTGGGTAGACCCCAAGATCTCCCTGGTACCTCCCTGTAGAATGTTACATCAATGAAGTCATAGGGATTCTGAAAAATCCAAGCGTCACCCAAAGAACAAGTATAGCTTAGTCAGTAGGACAGTGGACAGGGTGTGGTTAGTAGCTTGTGGAGCATTTTGGAGCAAGCACACTGTTACATATATATTACTAAAGCATGGTGTGGTAGCTATTGTCATTTACAGACAGCCTATTTTCCATTGAAATGGCCACAAAATGTGTACTGACATGAGGTTTAATGGGTAAAATGATACAGTGCACAAACAATAACATGTGGAATCAGTTTTCAATAAATATTTACCATTTGCACATCACCAACTAAAGTGCTTTGATTTGTTTTGAACCTATTAAAGTATTTGATTCCATAACACTTCAGAATTAGAAAAAATGGGCTTCTCTTGCACTTTCCAAATTGCTCATATATTTTGAAATATTGGTACACTAACTTTACAAGATGTTGTGTATTAAAAACACCCTGCAGCTTTGCCTTTCTCACTCCTTGTACCCCAGCAAGATTGTCATATAGTTAGGAAAAGTAAACACCAATTTCCAAATAATAAAAAAATAAGCAGCAATTTGTCAGCGATCCGCCCGCCAAATGTCGCTGTGACACCCCCCGCCATATTAGTATGGCGAGGTGCACTGCGGCTTACGGAATGACCGTCCGCCGCTATTCCGCCAGCCGGATTCCTGGTCAGGCGGAAAAGGCAGATAACATGGTGGCTTGCCTTGCAGGCACTGCCTTTCATATTATGATGCATGCAGGAATAGTCCTTTCCATGGCGGCGATGCCGCCATGGAAAGGCACGTGGTCTTTGAAATTTGGGGCCTGTTGCGGACCCCCAGGGTGTTGGGGTGTGGGGGGTGCACTTGGGGGGTACCTATGTTACCCACCTCCATTAGCATACACAAGGTGGCAGGTACTGCGCGGTGCCTGTCACGTTGTGCATACCAATGCACACCATGCAGTTTGTGCATTGCGGCGGGTTCTGCTGACAGCACCGCCGGCCACAATACATAATATGCAGGATGCGACCACCAGGGTGGCGTGCGCATCCTAATTGGAATAGCAAGACCGCCGCACCTCTGGCGGTCGGACCTGTTTACTGTAAAGGTGGCGGGTGGACAATGTCCGTCCGCCATCGTAATGAGCCCCTTAGTCTTTGTCTTTGAAGGCGCAGAAAATGAGACCAGATGAAAATAAATGTAAAGCTATCTTTTTCCTGATTTGCCTACTGAACTCCAGCATGGTTAAATGGAGGGTGCTGCGGGCACCACCAACTCCTCATTTAGGTGCAACCAGGACACTCTGTTAACTCCAAAACACACATTCAGATATCCAACGCCAAACAAAATGTGAAATAAATTCCATAAATAATAAAACTTAAAAAATCTCTAAAGTTGGCAAATACTGGTAAACAATCATGCCCACAAAGAGATATATTAAACAAAGCACACACTATATAATAAAATAACTACAAAAACAGATAACAAGCAACTAAAGGGAATAAGGACATATTTGTTAAGTGGTAAATACTCCAAATGCATTTTCACTAAAATAGCTTTTTACTCTATTTTATTAACAATAATTCATGACAGGAATTTGCCAAAGCATGTTCATGCATTTTCCACGTGTTAGAGCATTATTCACCTGGGGCCTATAACAAATGTATGTTTCTAGTGTTCAAGGCATAGTAAAAAGAAAAAATAATATGTTTTCTTTTAGCACGATACAGTATGATAAGACTTGTATGACGCTGACATAACAGAGATTCCTTTTTTGACAGAAGAGAATTAAATCTTTATTGACCATTCCCAAGACGCCAGAATAAAAGTAGATTTCCAGCATTCTTGGTCTGTCTACCGAGGATATAAAAATGCCTGACAAAACTACTTACTGGTACATTTTCAGGGCCTGCAGAAAGTAAAAATGGGAAGTGTTATTAATCACTGGCCAGGTTATAACCAACTACGTGAAAACACAGTGTGTAAATAAAATATTTCAGGACTTAGTTGCTGGCCTCAGGATAGAAAGAAGGCATTAGTGGCCAGACATCAATTTCTGGACTTGGTGGAAGGACAGATAGGAGCAATAATAATTATTTAAGGGGCAGAGCAGAGAGACCTGCTCTCAAGTGCTAAGTTTCTATGTGTTGGATATATGTGCGGTGCACAGTGAGAAGGCAATCAGAAAGTGGTATTTATTATTGTTCAGGGTAGAATCACAGAAGAAACATTAGCTTACAGCCAGTGCTGAGTGCATGATATCAGGGCAGACACAACATAGTATTGGTCAATGCATAGGGGTCAATAAAGGATATGGTTGAACCTTATTTTATATGTAAGCAGTCACCATTTAAACATATGGGGCCTCATTTATGAGAAATGACGCATCGCTGCGTGAAAGCAGTGATGCGTCACTTCTCAGTGCACACTCCTTGCGTCATGATTGATGCGTCATATTTATAATATGACGCATCATGTCGCAAGGAGTTACAGATACGTCAGTATTTCTGACGTATCTGTAGGCGCAAAAGTGACGCATTGCTGGAGTGTGTCACAAAAGTGACGCAACTCCAGCAATGTGTACTTTCACATGGGCAAGTCCCATGTTGTTAGTGCCTGCGTCAGTCTTATGCCTGCCATGAAGCAGGCGTAAGATTTTGATGCATTAGCGGCCAAGAAATGGCGCAGTGAAATCTTATAGATTTCACTGCGTCACTTCCATGACCTTTTCTTGCGTCAAAACGCCCCCCTTGCATATATACCTGGCGCAGGTATAATGTGGCGTGGGGGTTTACAAAGTGACGCATCTACCTAGATGCGTCACTTTGTAAATATGGCGCAACAAGGTGCATTTTTTACGCCACTGATGCGTCACAAAAAGTGACACACCGGCGGCGTAAAAGTGACACACAGCCTCATAAATGAGGCCCAGAAGGTTTTGTAAAATGAAGAGTGATTTAATGGATTAGCAGCCAGCATGTACTAGACCACTTGGCATGCGATATGTAATGTGGTCAACTCACAGTTAAGACACAATATATTAAGGGCCAGATGTATCAAAAGTTTTTACCCATTCTGTGTCTATGGGAAATGTGTTCATACATATGGCCCTAAATCTTGCTTTTCAAGAAAACCATTGTGGCCAAGAGGAGAGATGGAACCGCCCCATGAGGTTGTGGTGAAAATGGAATGTTGGTGGTGGGATTAGTTAGCAAGGTATGATGATACAAGTGACAAAGGTCAATGGAACTTAGAGCCATGTGTATCATATGTATCATGCATTTATGCGGTCGGGCGTTTGCTACCACAAAAGTGCATTTTGGCATGCATGAATTCCAATTTGCAATTCTGTAAAATGTTACCAAATCGCAATTTGGAATTGTGAATACATACTGATTTGGAATTAGGAAAGGGCGTATTCAGGGTGTCCCTTCTTAATACCGAATCGCAATGGTATTTCGGAATATTTTGTTACCGAAATGCAGTTGCAAAACAAATGGATTTTACCACATACTTTAAGTAGGTGGTAACCCATTCGGAAATAGGAAGGAGTCACCAAGGGACCCCTTCCCCTTTGTTAATAGTAGCGAAACGGTTTTTCAGAGCAGGGACCACTGCCTACTCCTAAAAATGAAAAGAATACTTTTAATTTTCCTTTTTTTGAACGCGTCCCATTTTCCTTTAAGGAAAACGTTTTAAAAGAATACTGTTTTATTTCAAAGCAGTCACAGACATGGTGGTCTGCGGACCCCAGTAGGTCACCATCTCCTTGATTTTTGCGTTTCCTAATGGGTCACAAATTGCAACCTCCCTCATGAATATTTATGAGGTAGGTGGATTTGCAACCATTAGGAAATGCTAAATGAAACTCATGGAGTTTCATACATTCAAATAGCGATTACTTCATTGTGATTCACAGAGAATTGCAATTAGGTAATCGCTATGTCAAATAATGATACATGTGGCCCATTGTGTCTAGTCAGTGATCCAAGCATTAGCTACAAATGTAAGTTACTGTGCCCTGGCTGTTCTCTGAAGGGTGGCTTAAGAACATTTCAGAGCTGAGGGCCCTCCACTCCTAGGTTCCGCTGCACACAGTTATACCACTTGATATTAGGTGGTGAGCAATTTGTGTCTTGGTCAACCAGGATTTACTTTGTCAGTTTCTGCTCCTCTAGGCTCATCTTCTAGACATTGTTGTACATGGCGAGCACAAACCTTAGGTTTTGTCCTATACCCTTCCAGGAGGCCATAGACTGTTTTGAAGGTAGTTTCTATGTGTTTGTGAAACTTCCTTTTTAGGGCAGGCTGGAAGTTTGAGGGTTCTTCATTTGCTGGTTGCTGTCAATTAGCCTTTTGGAAGATCTGTGTCGATTATGCTGTCGTTTTACAGATGTACCAAGAACAGGACGTATGTCAGCTCCTCTCTGTGGTGGAATGGAGGGATCTTTCTAAAGACTGATCTCTTAAAGTTACTTTTCTTTAAAAACCATTTATGTGGCATGTGAATGTAAAGTGTGAGTCAATGATTACATCAAGGTTATCTATTGCCTATGCCAGTGCAGAGTTGAAGGCTACACCAAAGGTATCAATGTATTTATTAATTACTATGCGATCATGCAATGAAAGTAGAATTGAAATATTTTTAGAAACATTGGGCCCGATTCACAGAATGAACTTAATACTCAATCCTAAACTTACTACTATTTTTGTATTCACAGAATGCACTTACTACTTTTGGCATTCACAGAATGAACTTACTACTTTTGGCATTCACAGAAGTAAGGTTTGTGTCTTAAGTTTGTCTTAAGTCTGTCTTAAGTCTGTCTTAAGTCTGTTTTAAGACAAACTTAAGACAAAATCCTAACTTCTGTGAATACCAAAAGTAGTAAGTTCATTCTGTGAATGCCAAAAGTAGTAAGTGCATTCTGTGAATACCAAAATAGTAGTAAGTTTAGGATTGAGTCTTCAGTTCATTCTGTGAATCGGGCCCAGAGAATTGCTGTCACCAGTCACATAAATGTTGTGATTGGGAAGCTTGCTCTGCTGCATGCTTTACCTGTACTTTATGTTAATCAATCTTGGTGGACACCTTTTTATTATTCAAAATCCACACTGATTGGAATTATTTGGGTGGAGTTGCAGCTTGCAAGGGGGCCACAGCTGGATGAAGGCGACACAGCATCAAGCGATGGGATATGGCAGAGTGCCAACAGGGCATAAGGGAACGTGAGCGCAGGGTGCAAGTGGGAGCTCAATGTGAAAGGAGTAGTGCAGGGTACAAGAGGAGCACAACGTGCAAGAGTGGGAGTGCAGGGGGAAGAGGACACATAGGGACAGATTTACAAGAAACTGATGCATGTATATAGATGCGTTAGTTTCCCTGCACCAGCCTGGGATACACTTGCGCCACCATGGATGGGGCATATTTACAATATGGCCCACCATGGCGCAAGGACTGACAGATGCGTCAGAAATTCTGATGCATCTGTTGGCCCAAAGGTCACGCATGGCTGGAGTAGTGTCGCAAGCACGACACAACTCAAGCAATGCATGTCGAGGCCTGTACTTATTGCACTGCGTCACTCCTTATACCTGCTTCAAGCAGGCCTAAGGTTTTGATGCAGTGGCGTCCTAGAAGTGGCGCAGTGAAATCTTGTAGATTTCGCGGTGTCAATTTTAGAAGGCTTTCCTGCGTGGGAACACCTGCCTTGCATACATTATACCTGACGCTGGTATAATGTGACGCAGGACTTTACAACATGACGCATCTCCTTAGATGTGTCACGTTGTAAATAGGCCGCAATGTGGTGCATTATTTACGCCACCGCTGCATCACAAAAAGTGACACAACGGCGGTGCAAACGTGACGCAAGGGGCTTGTAAATCTGCCCCACAGTTTGAAATCTGGATGCAGGGCACAAAAGGCACTTTGGAATTAAAGGGTGATAGAGGGTACAAAGAAGCGAAAAATTAACGGAGCTCACATGGTTTCAAGGGAAGCTCGGGGTGCAAAGGAGAAAGCCCAGGGTGCAGGGGGGGAGTAGCGGCTGACAATCTGGTATGTAGGGTGCAGTGGGGGCACTCAGATCAAACAGAAGCAGAAGCATTCAGGTGGTGCTTTCCTGGTGAAAGGAAGATGCCAAGGTGCAGGTGGACATAAACCTTTTGCCTACACTTTTTTGGGCTAAAATGTAGTGCAGAACTCAAGGGTGCAAGGAGTGAAGGGTGCAAGAGGAGAGCACATGCTGCAGAGGGAAGTGTAAAGTACAAGGAAGAATGCAAGCTGAAAGGGAGAGCACGGAGCACAGAGAGAGAGAGGTTCATGTTCAATGAGTAATAAAGAATGAAGGGGCAGTATATCATGGGCAATGCCCGACTCTTAGGCATGTCTGTGGAAATGTTTCCACCTACCTGACTGGTTGTGAGCATAGAGGTACCACAAGCTATTTCCCTGTTAGCAGTAATTTTGGGACAAAAGACGTTTTTAAAGGCTCCGTGTGCATCATAACATATAACTCAACACCCTTCAACAGTTTTACAAGCCCACATTTTCCAGTAATTTCTCAAATAAGAAAATTTTCTTGGCATTCTGAGTCAGGGCCTTATTTAGCAGTTGGTGGATGTCTGACATCCACCAAAAAGTAGCATATGTCTTGTCCATTCTCTTTAGAGTGCTTAGAGGCCTAATATACCCCGGTGCCCTGCTTTTTGGATGATGTTTTTATGGAAAAATGTATTAATTCTGATATGTATATACTTTTATGGTTTTCTAATAAGTGAAACCGAATAAAGTAAACAAATTGGATGATGTCTGATGTCTCACATCCACCGAACTCTAAGGAAAGCCTCTAATCTCTTATCCTTAAATTCAGGGGCCTCATTTATGAAAAGTGACGCATCGCTGCGTGAAAACAGCGATGCGTCACTTTTCACTGCGCTCTCCTTGCGACACAAATGATGCGTAATATTTACAGTATGAAGCATCATGGCGCAAGGAGTTACAGATACGTCAGTATTTCTGACGTATCTGTATGGCGCAAAAGTGACGCATTGCTGGAGGGTGTCACAAAAGTGACGCAACTCCAGCAATGTGTCCTTTCACATAGGGCAAGCCCCATGTGAAAGGGCCTGCGTCAGTCTTACGCCTGCTGTGAGGCAGGCGTAAGAAATTGACGCATTTGTGTCCTAGAAGTGGTGCAATGAAATCTTATAGATTTCACTGCGTCACTTCTATGACCCTTTCTTGCCTCGGAACGCCCCCCCTGCATACATTATACCTCGCGTAGGTATAATGTAGCGAAGGGGTTTACAAAGTGACGCATCTACCTAGTAAATATGGTGCAACAAGGCACATTTTTTACGCTGCTGGTGCGTCACAAAAAGTGACGCACCGGCGGCGTAAAAGTGACGCACAGGTATCTTGAATTTGAAACTTTGCAGCTGTTCTTGCTCGACTGCAAAGCGCCCCAATAATTTCGCTGGTGCAGGAGCGCTATATACAATTGGTCAACAAATAAATGACCAAACCACGCCAAAAGGTCTTCCATCCATCTGTAGAAAAATATTTTTGTAATGCTGATAAACCCTCTATTTTAAAGTGCTCCTAAGAGGTTTGAATGTGGTATGTTAGGGTTCAATAAATAAATATAAATTCAAAGGCTACTTATAGTCAAAATGTTGCGTTAGTTGTGGTCCTTAGTAAATGTGTCGGCAGGTATATAGACAGGCCTGTGGGACAGAAGGGTCTAAATGGTGTTATTATTTGTAAGAAAGGGGAATAACAAGGGATTCCTAACTTGCCAGCAGGCAGTTTAAGTTTCCTTTTGTAGAAGGTGCACTTGGAAGCTGATAGGAGGCTGTGGTTTGAGTTGAAGGTCAGTGGTGTGTCCCCTCTTGCCGAGGACAGTTCTCGATCAGCACTTTCCTCTTTCTTTAGCTCCTTCTGATCCGCTCGGCTTTACGAGAGTCACATCTGTGGCTTCAGCCCAAGGACGTGTTTAAGTTTCTTTGCCAGCGCCAGAGGGGTTTTAGAGGGTTTCATGCTGCCCCGGGAGCCAGCGCAGCTCTACTGTTTCATGGGCCAATAAAGCACTCTATTCTCATGTAGGAGCCAATGAAATTACACAACAATAAATCTGTTTATAATAGGTTCCAAGCCAGCGCAAGAATAGCATTTCCCAGGGTAATCGCCCACTTTTCACTCCTCTGCCTCATGTTGCTTAGCGACTAACTCAGCCTCTGCTGTGCTGCGTAACTCTATCAGAGTACCGGGCTTCCTTCCCAGGCTCTGATTTTGTGGAACCAGGCCTTGTCATCATAGATTTCATCTTTCCAAGAGAAAAATTAAACTTGTAAAAACTGCGAGGCTTATTTATGAGGCCTTGCGTCACTTTTGTGCCGCCGGTGCCTCACTTTTTGTGACGCACCAGCGGCGTAAAAAATGTGCCATGTTGCGACATATTTACAAAGTGATGTATCTAGGTAGATGCGTCACTTTGTTATCCCCTGTGTCACATTATACCTGCGCCAGGTATAATGTATGCAGGGTGGGCGTTCCGACGCAAGTAAGCCTCGTAGAAGTGACGCAGTGAAATTTTCACAGCAGGCGTAAGACTGACGCAAGATTGACGCAAGCACATTTGAAATGGGACTTGCTCATGTGAAATTACCAATTGCTGGAGTTGCGTCACTTTTGTGACACCCTCCAGTAATGCGTCATTTTCGCGCCTACAGATATGTCAGAAATACTGATGTATCTGTAACTCCTTGCGACATGATGCATCAAACTGTAAATATGATGCATCATTGGTGTCGCAAGGAGGGAGCAATGAAAAGTGACGCATCGCTATTTTCACGTCAGCGATGCGTCACTTTTCATAAATGAGGCCCTGTATGTGTTTTAATTAGTTTCTCTCTTACAGATAGGTAATTTAGAGCCAAAACGGGTCCATCCACCTAGGCCTGAAGAAAGAAGGACAAGTAGCTGTCAGGGGAGATGAATTTTTATACTGTGAACACTGTGACGTTCCAAGTTCAGACGTGCTACGTCATGCAGCTCCCATCCCTACGTTTGAGTAAGGCCATTCCATAATGGGAAAGATTTTGGTGGCTGATTGTTAAGACCGAGGTTTTATTTAATGCCCCTCTGACTTCAGATGTTGCAACCATCCAATGAGGTGCCATTGATCTGTGCCAGTGTTGTGAGATGTCAGGAAAATGAGACATCCAGCTGCAAAGTACCTGGGATAAAAGCGAAGCTCTGGCTCCGTCACAAATTACTACCGCAACATTTATAGCCACCTATCCATTCCAATGGAGACCAGCTCAGATACTTGGGGGTGTACCGCAGTAGGGGCCTGGAGATGATGGTGCCCGACAATATCAATTCCCTGATTGCCAGGGTAGACTATGCAAAATGGGCACACTTACAGCTATCCCAATGGGTTAGGATACAAGTAGTGAAGATGGTGGTGTTACCTCGATTCACTTATGTTCTGGGCATGCTACCATTGTCAGACACCCCATCCAATCTGCGAGCCATTGATAAGACATCAAGACCTTTGTGTCTGGAGCCATGAAGCCCAGAATCTGAATGTCAAAATTGGTGGTACACAGAAGTCAAGGTGGTCTCAGCCTTCCATCAGCCGAACATTATTATGTGGCCCTACATCTGTCGCAACTGGCTGTGATGAACTCAACTGCTGTGGGCGCCATATTGTGGGGTACCATTGAGTAACATCTTATGTCCAGTGGGCAGGTTTACAGATTCTTTATGTGTACAGCAATCGGTCTTTGCTAACACTGAACCGAGTGGTGGGCTTCATAGTAACCTTCTGCCTTCATGGCTAAAAATGTTAAGTCGATGCTCATTTCCACACTCACACACCCATCTGGCACAGTTCTGCCTTTTGTGTGGGTGGATGCCCCATATTCTGGGAAGGGTGGTGGAAGTCATGTAGCCATACACTGGACTTGCTTCTATTGCAAGGCGATCTTAAATCCTTTGCATTGCTGCAGGAAGAATTTCAACTGCCTGCTACACAAAAATGGAAATATAGTCAACTAAAGCATTGCCTATGGAGTAAACGTGGAAATCTGAGATTCCCCTATGGAACAGTACCTACACTATTGTGGCCTCTCCCGACTTGTCATGGCTTGCTTCTACAATCTCTTGACGTCCCACTTGCATGTAGGGTATGTCACAGTATTGTGTCAAATGACAGGATACTCTTCATGTTGCTTCCACTGATTATGACTGGAAAGAGTTGTTTGCAGACTTGGACAAAGGGATTAGAAATGCTGTGTATTCAAGACTATTCAGGGGTGGTACTGGACTCCGCACAAACTGCACACAGCAGACTTGCTCCCACACTTGATCTACTGGCACTGTGGCCAGACAGGATGTGACATCTTACATGTCTTTCATGACTGCCCACTCTTACTTGAACTATAGCAATGGATAGGGTGCACCCTTTCAGAGACCCTAGACACACCCCTCCTCTTGAAGAGGAAACTGATCATGCTACAGGAAACGTTTGATTTCCCTACTCTGACGATCGTACTAACCGCCTTCCCTCTACAACTATGACCACGGACAGGATCTCCACCATTGGAGATCCACTCACTTACCCTCCCACAATGAATGACTTAATGAAATGTACAGAGCTGGCTCCTATGAGAGACTCATAGGACACGCTTGACCTTTACCTGCAATTCTGGCCATCCTTTTTGTTTAGAACTGGGTTGGAGGGCTGCTTGGCATCATCCATGTTGCTTTCCTTTGGCCCCGTGTTTTGCACCCCCCTTTTTTGTTCCCATTTCACTCTCCTCCCCCTCCGTTCCTCCCAATGGACCCCAGAGACTCCAACCTCTATCTTTACTCTTCTTCCTCCCCCACCATCCGCACCTGTTCCTGCATGTATGTACCTTGAGAGTACAATGTACATGATGTCCCACTGGTAATCTTGCTATTTTCAATCTCCCATACTCCATATTTTAAGGAGTCAACATGTAGGGTATTTAACTGAGTAGCCATGGCCAGAAGATACTTTTTTTCAGCACACTTTTAATTAATGACATTTCGGAGTAATTCAGGAGCATGATACCACAAATCATTGGAGTGCAACTATCTTGGACCCTGTAGGTGGATGTACAACATAGCCTAGGCATACTGGAAAATGTGGTTCGCAGAGGGCTATTGATAATTGTAGATGAGGTCCACATTACCAACCTCGGCAACACATGTTTAGTACACTCTGAATGTAAATATTAATTTATGAGTCTGAGGCTTGTCTTTAACACGTAAATCAAACCGTTTCAGCAGATTTCTGTCGTGTACTTCAAGACAGATATGTGCTTATGATGAGATAACACTGATATTACCCTCCCCACCGCCCCCCCACACACCTCCATGCGATAGGAATGCATGTATCATCTAGGTTTTATCTTTCCGCACATGACAGAAGAAATTTGAGATTACCTCCATAACCTTGCATATGACGATATTAGGTCCTTTTACCTCAGTTGCTAAAAATCTGTGAAAATTCAATCACAATTAAACCCACAGACAAGAAAGAAAGATTTTATCTTGGACACCAGTGTAAGGGCAAATAAGAAATTGAACTGTAGAGAGAAATAACCAGCTTCTTCACTTTGATCCTAAGGCTCAACAAAACATAGCATCCTATCCTATGCTCTTATTACCATCATGTGCAAATGGGTCTCACTGGAAGCTGGATAAGTGACAGACTCTGACATCCCCATAAGGACATGCCCAATATTCCAGCTATCTGTACTCCATGTAGGAGGGTCTAAGATCAGCTTGATCTTTCCAGGAATCCTCATAGTGTAGGTGTCAATTTCTTATTAGGGTACTTCTTCATCCAATTCTTGCAGAATGTCCTCTCAGTGTGTGTTGTATATGCTAGTCCTACTTGGAGGACACACCAGCACCAGTATTCTGATAGATGGGAATCCAGGAGAAGCATCATCTGAATTACTGCTTGGAATTAATGTTGACTGCCTCAGCATTAATAAATCTCACCAAGACTCCCTCACTGTGCTTATCTAGGGATTCAAATCCAGATTAAAAGCTCCAAGTGCATACATATTTTATCATCAATTGTAAATGTCTCACATTGACAAAACTACTGTTGTATCCAAAATATTTTTTTAATACAAGTGAAAGGGGCATCCATAGGCTCTACTTTTGAGCCCTGTATCATCAACATATAAATTGAACATTTGAGGAGTAAATTAACAGATACTAATCCCAGCCAGCATCTTGACACCTCTGAAGATAACCTCGAAGCAACAGTAAGATTAAATTCAAGAGAAAAAGTATTTAATCACATTACCCCCCACCCTACAAGATTTTCTTTGGAACCCCATAAAACCAGAATCAGAATTAATTTGACTTATACATGTTACAAAACTATCTACAATTCCCTCTTCATCTACTGAGCCAACAAACTGAAAGTCTATGAGGACTCCAAGGGCCTCTTTTATGCCGCTGGTGCGTCACTTTTTGTGACGCACCAGCAGTGTAAAAAATGTGCCTTGTTGCACCATATTTACAAAGTGACGCATCTAGGTAGATGCGTCACTTTGTAAACCTCTGCGCTACATTATACCTACGCCAGGTATAATGTATGCAGGGGGGGGCGTTCTGACGCAAGAAAGGGTCATAGAAGTGACGCAGTGAAATCTATAAGGTTTCACTGCGCCACTTCTAGGACACAAATGCGTCAATTTCTTACGCCTGCCTCACAGCAGGCGTAAGACTGACGCAGGCTTGCCCCATGGGCTTGCCCCATGTGAAAGGACACATTGCTGAAGTTGCGTCACTTTTGTGACACACTCCAGCAATGCTTCACTTTTGTGCCATACAGATACGTCAGAAATACTGACGTATCTGTAACTCCTTGCGCCATGATGCGTCATACTGTAAATATGACGCATCATTGGTGTCGCAAGGAGGGCGGAGTGAAAAGTGACGCATCGCTGTTTTCACGCAGCGATGCGTCACTTTTCATAAATGAGGCCCCAAGAATCTAACAGATAAATCTGCCTCTATAAACACAAATCTGAACTTCACCATTTGGTCAGTAAAACTCCATTTCAGCCTTGTGTACAAGAACAGCCTACAGAGCCGGGGGGTCTGGTGGCTTAGTGGACTAATGTGTCCACTGTAGGGGGCCTGTGTTCAACCTTATGGTCATAGATTAAAATCATGGCGGGTCCACTCAGCCTTTCGTCCTTCTGAGATCAATAAAATGAGTACCGTTGGGTACCAATAAACATCTGTTATTCAGCACCAAGATATCCTTCCAGGTGAATGTGCACTTTAAAAATAAAGGTTATGTTATGTTACAGGAACACCTAACATGGGGACAGGTAAGCGTGTTGGGGTGGGGCGGGTCAATACATGATAGAATAGGGAAAGCTAAGTAAGTAAAAAATCCTATTCCACTCTCTTTCAAACCCCCCACCCCCTCTTACCTGCACCGACTGCAACTGTGAAGTGAAGTGAAGAGATACTTATATAGCACGAAACTGTCACCCTACGGGTATCCTGGCGCTTAGATTGAAGAAAGCCATTATAACAGCGGAGTCAGATATAAGTGAGAAGGTCTAATGTTTGCTCCTAGGGAACAGCCATGTTTTCAGGCTCTTCCTGAAGCATGTCAGCGAGCTGATCTGTCTGAGATTCTGGGGCAGCTCATTCCATAGGCGCGCAGCCGCCACGCTAAAGGCTCTGCCTCCCAACCTTGATCTCTTGAACCTGGTAGCCGTAATCAGATTAGCACTGGAGGAGCGAAGCTGCCTCCTGGGATTATACCAGATAAATCTCTCCTGCAAAGGAACAGGTCCCAGATCATGGACCGCTTTGTAGACAATGCAGAGCGATTTAAAGCAGATTCTCTCCTTGACAGGCAGCCAGTGAAGATCACTCAAAGCCAAAGCTGTGGAGGACCGATGCTGTCTCTTAAGCACCAGTTTTGCGGCCATAGACTGGACTCTCTGCAACACCTGTAGAATATGTTGCTGTGCTCCTAGGTATAGGGAGTTGCAATAGTCCAGTCTGCTTAAGATTATGTTCCTCACTACCAAAGAACGAGGGTCATTTGGTAGTAGCGGAAAGATCTTCCGTAGCATGCGTACTAGGGAGATACAGACACTGAAGGTTTTAGTGGCATGTGACTCCATTTGGAGATTGCCATCCATCAGGACCCCCAGGTTACGCACTGTTTTGGCAGGGCTCAAAGGTTCATCCTCAGGGGTGAGCCTGAATTCTGCTAGTAGAGGTTGAGACACTCTAGTAGCAGGACAGAACACCACCTCTGTTTTCCCCCATTAAACTGTAAGGTGTTTTTCCTGAGCCAGCCAGCAGTCTAACACATGCACTCCTGGAAAGTATCCATAGATACCGCTTGTTTTCCTTCCAGGGAGAACACCAATTGAGTGTCATCTGCATAGTGGACCAGGTCGATTCCATAGTATCTAATAATGGGGAACAGGGGACGTAAATAGATATTAAAAAGGATAGGGCTGATCGCGGAGCCCTGTCGTACTCCTTGATGTACTATGGAATTGGCCGAGGTAAAAGGCGTCATAGACACAGCCTGTTGTCGTCCTGACAGATAGGATTGTAGCCACTGCAAAGGCCCGTTCTTTAACCCCTATACTCACTAATCTTTCCACTAACACTGCGTGGCTCACCGTATCGAATGCGGCGGACATATCCAGTAATACTAGGACCGAAGAGTTCCCATTGTCAGCACGCATTCGTAGATTGTCAATTACTGAGGCCAGAGCGGTCTCAGAGCCTTTGTCCTGGACGAAAACCAAATTGGTCCTTGTCCAGCAGCAGATTGTCTTCCAGATAACATGACAGCATTTTGCTGACTGTCTTTTCTAACATTTTAAGAGGATAAGGCAGGAGGGATATGGGTCTAAAGTTCGCTGGAGAGGTCCACAGACCTCTTTTTTTTAACAAATCTTTTTTTATTAACAGTCATCTACATAAAATATTATGAGAATACTATATAGCAGTACATATGAATTTGTCAGGCACAGACAAGGTAATTCACAACATGGCACCATGTACACTGGAAGGCAAATCAAGGTGAATGCATATCATCAAGAGCTAGTTGCAATGGTGGGTTGCAAATGTCGCCTCTGTAACGGTTCCAGTGACCCCAAATCCGGGACCATTTCCCGGGGCAGCCTCGAGCCACATAGACAGTCTTTTCACGGAACATACACTAATCCATGCCAGTCTTCCAGTCCTTGAGCGTTGGGGGGGCGGCCGCCCCCTAAGCTTTGGCTATGTTCCTTATAGCTACCATAAGGCCCGATGTGGTCCATTGTGTTTGGTGTGCGTTCAAGTCTGTGGGCTCCCATATGTTGAGCAAGCACCTTCATGCCTCCGGGAGCAAGGGGATCCCCAGAACTGTCCCCAACACTTCATAGACTCCCCTCCAATAAGACTGGACATGGGGGCATTCCCAAATAATATGTAGGAACATGCCCAGCTGGCCACACCGCCTACGACAGTCTCCTGTGGGTGCCCTTGCCATCAATACCAGTCTAGGCCCCGTCATATATACCCTGTGTAAAATCTTACGTTGGACCAGTAGCAGTCTAGCGGAGCTAGCCACCACTTTGGGAGATGATACGGCCTCTCGCCAGTCTTCGTCATCTAATTCAATACTGTCGCTACCTATTTTTGTCGGAGCTGTGTGAGGGGGTCCTCCATGTTGTGTATTAGCTTATTGTAAATCAAAGAAATAGACTTCTCTGGCAGGTGGCCATCCAATATCCTACTTTCCAGTGGGGAAGACTCGGGGGGGGGGGGAAGAACCGGTGGGGAGGGCCCGAGCACAGGTCATGCCGTATTTGTCGGTAGCAGAAGTGCTCGGAGTCGTCCAGGTCATGTTGTTCCTGTGGGGAAGCAAATGTTGTTATGTCGCCTTTTCCCACATGTCCCGGACAAGGGAAATGCCTATTACATCCCACTTGTCAAATCCCTTTGTCTGCCAAAGGTGTCCCAGCCTCTCGGATTCCCATAAGGGGGTGGCCTGTGTCACTTTTCCCTCCCATCCTAGAGATTTGGTAGCAGTATGCCATACAGTTATGGAATGACCTGTGGGGCCGGTGAAAGCAGGACGGACGGGTTTGGAATATAGTCTTATAATTCCCACCGAGAGCAACCTTCTATCCATTCGATATCCAGGGTCATCTAGCGCACCATAAGTGCCATGGTTAATGGCGGCCAGGTGGGCGGCCCAGTAAAATTTTCTGATTTCAGGGAGGGCGATACCTCTGTCATACCACTTCAGGGTCAATTTGTTGAGGGCAATACGCGGCGGCCCACTCCAAAGTAGTTCTCTTAGGAGTCATTCAATTTCTTTAAAATAAATCAATGGGACGACGTCCAATGAATTTTGCAGGGCGTAAAGGAAATGGGGGAGGAACATCATTTTGAATAGGGCGGCCCTCCCGAGGAGAGACAGTGGGAGAGTTCTCCAACTGGCAATATCTCTCTGCAGGCGGTGGAGAGGGGGAAGAAGATTATGATTATATCGGAGTGTGGAGTTCAAAGATATAAATATCCCCAAGTACTTAAACCCAGTTGTACTGAGTTGGATTGGGCAGTTGGAGGGCAGAGCAGGTATACCCCCATAAAGGGGATAGAGATGAGATTTGGTCTAATTAATTTGAAATCTGGAATACCTCTAAAATACTGCTAGAATGTCCAAAAGGCTTAAGGGATTTCTGAGGATTTGTAAGATAGAGTAGGATGTCATCAGCGTAGAGTAATATCTGGTCCTCCCAGTCAGCCAACCAGCAGAGTCCTCGGATTATTAGGTCCTGCCGGATCCAGGCCGCGAGCGGCTCTAATGCCAGGGCAAATAAGAGCGGGGAGAGCGGGCAATCCTGACGGGTGCCCCGGTTCAGACCAAAGGTGTCCGATTGCTTATTGTTGACTACAACCTTGGCCAGTGGCGCCACATATAGGAGGCGGACCCAACTGATGAATCCCGGACCAAATCCCAGTTTCAGGAGTACGGCGAAGAGGTAGGGCCATTCAATCCTATCAAATGCCATGGTGGCGTCTAAGAAGACCAAGAACTCGGGCTCGCGTATCGTATCAGCTCTGCCAAGCACCCGTGAACGCGGCGAAGATTAAGGGCCAGATGTAGGTAGCCAAATAAAGGTCGGTAACAGACGAAATTCGGTAATTTCGGCCGTTACCAACCGGTATTTGGAAAATGAGATGTAGGAGTCAAAATACTACCGAATCAGTAAATACGAGTCGATATTCTACCGATTCGGAATATTGCAAATCCTTATTTACCGAATTCTTAATTACCGAATCGGTAATTAAGAAATGGTAAAAAATTACTTTCGAGATGTAGGAAACCTAAAAAATACCGAATTTCATGAAATTCGGTATTTAAGAGTCGGTAAATACCATGGATTGAAAGGAGGTGGTAACCAGGTGCAGGCTATAAAATAAGGACCCAAAATGCAACAGTGCAACCAGAATGCCGGCATTCTACGTCATAGCAAGGCGGCTACGGCTAAAGCCAGCAGGAGAGAGGGTATGGAGAAGGGAGGAGCAAGTCTACAGGCAGAGGATAACGCTCTTCCAACTGACTGAGCCAGAGATACTGCAAAGGTACAGGATACACCCCCAAACCATCCTGGACTTGATCAGGGACCTCCAGCCACTCCTGAATCACCCAACACCAAGGGCGTATGCCATTCCACCCCATGTGCAGGTGCAGTGTAGCCTACACCTGCTTGCCTCGGGGAGTTACCAGAGTGTGATTGCTGCAGTAGGTGGTGTGTCCCAGAGCTGCCTGTCCCATTTCTTCAGGAAGTTCCTTGAGGCCATGATGCAGAGAATGCATCATTATATTAGGTTCCCTGACACACCTGCGGAACTTGCGAAGACCAAAACAGATTTCTATCAACTGGCACACTTCCCTCACGTCATAGGCTGTATAGATGGCACCCACATACCACTCTGCCCACCTGCAGCCACAGAACACATTTACAGGAACCTGAAGTCAACACACTCAATCAATGTGCAGGTGATATGCACCGCTGGCAACATCATAGCAGTCATTGTGGCCAAATTCCCAGGGAGTACCCACGACTCGTACATCTTCCAGAACAGTGGGATTTACACACGCCTTGTTGCTGGCGATTTCGGGGATGGGTACCTGCTAGGTAAATAACTGTGACACACCCTGATAGTCAATGCAGATGGATCAATCATGAGTATGTAACTAATGGCATTCTCTTTCCGCCTAGGTGAGAGTGCTTATGCTCTGCGGTCCTTTGTTCTCACCCCCTACATGAATTCATCTACCAGGAGTGAGAGGTGTTACAATGTGGCACACAGAGCAACACACAGCGTTGTAGAACGCACTTTTGGACTTCTAAAAAGCAGGTTCCGCTGCCTCCATAAGAGTGGAGGTGCACGGCAGTACACTTCAATCATCTGCTGCAAAATAATAGCGACCTGTGCCATGCTGCACAATCTTGCCACCAAGGAATGCACAGAGGTGGAGATCACACATCATGAGGACATTGATGATGGAACAGAACAGGCAGAGCCCTATGCAGCAGGAGCAGCGCCAGCAACAGATGGGAGACTGAGACGGGCAGAGATCACACGTAGCTATTTCTAAGTAAGTAAGGAGACACAGGCAGGCTTAATATTTGAAGTATGTAGTTTAATAGTCACTACGGCACTTTACTGATACCACACCATGGTACTACAATGTCTGTATTCCACACTGGGTGGCCACAGTTGACCTCACCGTGACCTGTCCTGTGGGATTGAGGGCATCGTCAATGTTTGTGCCCACGCACTACAGTGTGGGATGCACGAGGCTGGGTGTCAACGGTTGCAGTGGTGCCTGGTCAGCAGATTGTCGCCCGCTGTTCCTATGAATGTCAGGAACAGGAGTGCTAGAGCCACTCCTGCTGGTGTAGTCTTCTGTGTCCCCAACACCTGTGTCTCCAGCAGTGGCTGGCTGGTGTGTGAGCAAAACCTCCATGGCAGTGGTGACTCTCCCCATCCCCCTCAAAAAATCTGTGCAGCAGTGCACAATGTCATCCTGCAAGGCGACAGAGCGCCGGCATAGCAGGGAGGTTGCTGTGGCAAGCCGGTTCATGGCTTTGGTCTGTTGCCGCATGCACTGACGATCCCTGCGCCTCTCGGAGTGGTCACTATCTAGTTTTTCACAGAGGGCACTCATGCACTGTGTCATGTCCCTCATGCCCTTTGCCATGGAGTGCATGCTCTCTGTCATGGAGCCAATCCCCCTGTCAATGTTGGACATCCTGCTGTTTAATATACGCACCTGTCTATGCACTGCTAAAATGCCCTTTGCCTGCAGGCGCTGGACTTTCACCATGGTGGCCTCAAAACCACAGAAGACCCCCTCTCCATCCTGGCCTTCGCCTCTCTCCCATACCCTACGGCCTCGGACACCGACACGCACAGCTCCAGATGAAGTCTGCTGCCCAGCATTGTCAGCCAGAGGTGGATTTGTTGGTGTCAGAGCCTCCACATCTTCCTCATCTGACGTCTCCAGGATCCTGAGAGGGGGCACATCATGCCTCCTTAGCCTTGCCAGCACAGATGACTCAGAGGTTGGTGTGGGGGAAAGTGCTGGTGGTTCCAAATGTTGTGACCCAAACAGCAGAGGTGACAGTGGCTGTGATGTGGTGGGTCGCTCCCGTGTAGTGGCTGCCTGCGCTGGGGGTGTTTTTTCCAGAAGAGTGCTTGGAGCTGATCTTTCGGGTATTTTCTCCCTCATCTCCGTTGCCGGTGCCCTCTCCTCCCTTTCCTGCGCTGTACTGCACGATGTCTCTCCTGTGGACAGATATGGCCAATGAGTCAGTGGTGTTGTTCACCTGTGTGACATTATTAAATCACATTCCTATCACACAATTGCCTAGTCCTCAACAGCTTATGGATGTAGTGTGTGGCATGCCATGCTGATTTCTAAGTTGACTAAATTTATGTATGTTCCTATAACTACGTCTCCCATGATGCATTGCTGGTAAAAACTAAAACCAGTTCTGGAGTGTGATGCAGACACCCATATCGGGGAAGGGGGTCAGGAAAAAGGGTGGGTATTCATGACCATGTATCTTACCTTGTTTTCTTGCAGCTCTCCCTGAGCTGTCAGCATCCCAGATCCCATGGACACTGTCTGGCTCCAGGGTGGATTCCACCAGCTGCTCCAGGTCTGTCAGTCTTGGTGCACGGCTCCTCCCTCCACCTGTGTCTCCGGCTTCTTTCCTCTGTGACCGCAGAGCCCTCCACAGGGCTTGGTCGCCCCACTCACTGCTGCCGCTCCTGCCTGCCTTTGCCGCCTCCTGCCTGCAGATTCCTTCGCTCGCTGCCCGCTGCTCCTGGGAATTTCCCGCTGCTCCTGGGAATTTCCCGCTGCTCCTGGGAATTTCCCGCTGCCCGCTGCTTCTTGGAATTTCCCGCCGCTGCCTCCCTGCGGCCCCGCCCCCCTGTGATTTCATTCGCCGCCCCGCTCCCGCCACCCAGCTGCTCCTCCCTCCCGGCTCCTTACTTATGACGCCCCCAGAGCGACCGCGCAGCGGACGCCCGTCTGCGCCCGTCCGCGCCTGGCCCGCGCCCAGCGCCAGGACCCATGGCCCTCCCCGCCGAGGCAAGACGACCCGACTGACCTACGACGACGCCACTCTCAACGCACTCAATGCCGGCCGGACACACGCCTGCTGCCGAGCCACCCCGAGACGCACGCACAAACCCTTCACCTGCTGCACCTGCAAGTTCACCTGCCTCCGAACCTGCCCCGCACCCGCCAAGACAAACACCAGCAGCAACCACCTCAAGTGCATCCTGATCAACACCCGCTCCGTCCACAGACACGCCGTGGAACTCTGGAACCTCCTCGACGCTACATCACCGGATGTCGCCTTCCTCACGGAAACATGGATGAACGCCTCCTCTGCACCCGACATCGCCATCGCCATCCCGGACAGGTACAAGATCATCAGGAGGGACCGCATCAACCAGACCGGAGGTGGCATCGCCATCGTCCACAGGAACACCATCCGCATCACGACCGACGCCAACGACTCCTTCGCCGCAGCCGAACATCTCCACTTCCAGATTCACACCGACCCTAAGACGACCCTCAGAGGCACCCTGGTCTACAGACCCCCGGGACCACGCACACAATTCAGCGAAGACATCACAGACTTCATCAGCCCGCACGCCCTCCCCTCCACCGACTACATCCTCCTCGGGGACCTCAACTTCCACCTGGAGAACAACAAGGACCGCAACACCACCGCCCTGCTGGAAAACCTCGCCAACCTCGGACTCAAGCAACTGGTCAACACCCCCACCCACTACGCTGGCCATACGCTTGATCCCGTCTTCTCTTCCAGCAAGTACATCACCTTCAGCCACGCCACCGGACTCCACTGGATCAACCACAGCTGCGTCCACTTCAGCTTCAAAAGATCCACGACCCACCACCACCTGCAACAGGTACCTCACAGGAATTGGAGCAAGATCACCGCAGACCAGCTCACCACCTCCCTCAGCCAGAGCCCACCCGCCAACACAACGGACCCCAACGAAGCAGCCCGCAACTTCACACAGTGGCTGACCGCCTGCGCCGACGACCTCGCGCCACTAAAGAACCCTCCCAGCAGACCCAGAAGCAAGAAGGCATCCTAGTTCACCGACGACCTCAAGGACTCCAAGAAGACCTGCCGCACCCTCGAGAAAGCCTGGCTCCTCGACCCGACCACCGACAACATGACCGCCCTCAAACACGCTACCCGCAAGCACCACCAGCTCATCCGCACCACCAAGAAGAAATCCCTGAAGGAACGACTGGACAACAACGCCCACGACAGCAAAGAGCTCTTCACTATCGTCAAGGAGTTCTCCAACCCCAGCACCGGCACCAACGACATCACTCCGTCACAATACCTCTGCGACTCCCTCGCCTCGTTCTTCCACCGCAAGATCACCGACATCCACAACAGCTTCGGCGCCCCACCCACGCACCCAACTGTCGAACCAACGCCCCCCACCGCCACCCTTCGCACCTGGACCACGGTGACCACCGAAGACACAGCCCGCACGATGAACACCATCCACTCCGGATCACCGACCGACCCCTGCCCACACCACGTCTTCAACAAGGCCGACTCCACCATCGCACCCCAACTCCGGAACATCATCAATGCCTCCTTCAACACCGCCACCTTCCCGGAGAGCTGGAAGCACGCCGAGATCAGCGCCCTCCTGAAGAAACCTACAGCGGACCCCACCGATCTCAAAAACTTCCGCCCCATCTCGCTCCTCCCTTTTCCTGCTAAAGTCATCGAGAAGATCGTCAACAGACAGCTGACCGCCTTCCTCGAGACGAACGGATCCCTCGACCCCTTGCAGTCCGGCTTCAGAGCCAACCACAGCACCAAGACCGCCCTCATCGCAGCCACCGACGACATCCGGACCCTGCTCGACAAGGGGGAAACAGTGGCCCTCATCCTCCTGGACCTCTCCGCTGCGTTCGACACGGTCTGCCACCGCACCCTAGTCCAGCGCCTCAGCAACATCGGTATCCAAGAGAAGGCACTGGAGTGGATCATCTCGTTCCTCGCCGGAAGAACACAAAGAGTCCGCCTCCCCCCGTTTCGCTCCGAGGCCACCGAAGTCATCTGGGGCGTCCCGCAAGGATCTTCACTCAGCCCCACCCTCTTCAACATCTACATGAAACCTCTCGCAGCCATCGCACGCCAGCACAACCTCAACATCATCTCTTACGCCGACGACACCCAGCTGATCCTCTCCCTCACCAGAGACCCCGACACCGCCAGAACCTGCCTACACGAAGGGATGAAAGACGTCGCCGAGTGGATGAAGGACAGCCGCCTGAAACTGAACTCGGACAAGACGGAAGTCCTCATCCTGGGATCTTCGCCCTCCGCCTGGGACGACTCCTGGTGGCCCCCAGCCCTGGGCACCGCACCCAAGCCAACCGACCACGCACGCAACCTGGGCTTCATCCTGGACCCCTCCCTCTCGATGAGCAGACAAGTCAACGCCGTCTCCTCATCGTGCTTCAACACCCTGCGTATGCTTCGCAAGATCTTCCGCTGGATCCCGACCGAGACCAGGAAGACTGTCACCCAGGCACTCGTCACCAGCCGACTGGACTACGGAAACGCCCTCTACGCCGGAACCACAGCCAAGCTACAGAAAAGACTCCAGCGCATCCAGAACGCCTCCGCCCGACTCATCCTGGATGTCCCCCGACGCAGCCACATCTCCAGCCACCTGAGGAACCTGCACTGGCTCCCCGTCGACAAGAGGATCACGTTCCGGCTCCTCACCCACGCACACAAGTCTCTCCACGACCTGGGCCCCAAGTACCTCAACGACCGCCTGACCTTCTACATGCCCACCCGCCAGCTGCGGTCCACCAGCCTCGCCCTCGCAGCCGTACCACGCATCCGAAGAGCCACCGCCGGAGGAAGATCCTTCTCTTACCTGGCTGCCAAGACTTGGAACTCCCTCCCCATCCACCTTCGGCTGACCCAGGACCATCTCGCCTTCAGGAAACAACTCAAGACCTGGCTGTTCGAGCAGTAGCATACCCCTCCCCCCAAGCACCTTGAGACCCTCCCGGGTGAGTAGTGCGCTATACAAATGGCATGATTGATTGATTGATTGATTGTGTTGCAATTTTGTTTTTGGTAATGATCCGCAGATCATACCACCTTTTTTTTAGGTTATCTATGTCCCTGTGTATGACCCCAATGGCATTGACCTTGGACTGGATCTCCAGCCAGGTGTTCCATTTTACAGACTCTGCAACATGCAGAGACTGGTTGCCAAAGAGCTGGGTGTGGTGTTTGACCACCTCCTCCACCAGCACCTGCAGTTCTGCTGGGCTGAATTTCATCTTCCTCTTACGCTCAGCTCCATCCTTCTGGCCATCCTGGGACTCCACTATGCAACTCAGCTATGCTCAGGGCTGCCTGCTCCTCTGTGTTTCTTCCAGCTCTCCAAACAGTTCAGTTGCTCTGCACCTGCATGGGTGTGGCCACATCCAGGTACTGGGGAGGGGTAGTTGCATCTGATTGGTTGGTTCCTCTGTTGCTTTGTTGTGGGGTGTGGTGGGTGTTCCTGATTGGTTGACTGGCTCACATGGGTTCTTTTTGTTTTTCCGAATCGGTATTTACCGATTCAGTAAATACCGATTCGGTAAATACCGATTCGGTAAATCCCATTCATTCCTATGGGCCTGGAGGACCATAGGGTTGAATGGGAATTACCAAATCGGTATTTAACAAATCGGTATATACCGATTCTGAAAATACCGACTGGGAAATCTAAATGTTACCGAATCGGTAATTTTTACTGATTTGTTTGCTACATCCCGTTTTTCGATTCTGAAATACCGAATCGGTATGATTCGGCATTTAAGAGTCGGTAAACTGTGATTACCTACATCTGGCCTTAAGTGCCGTATTCCGGTGCGGAATGAAGCCTGATTGATCTGGATGTTTGAGGGTTGATATGACCTTAACCATGCGGTTGGTAAGAGCCTTTGCCAGAATTTTCAGTTTGGCGTTGAGAAGTGAAATGGGCCGGTATGATACACAATCCGCCTTTGGCTTGCCTTCCTTGTATATGACTACTATGTTAGCTATGTGTTGGTCAGGTGGGAGTCCCCCTAACTTCCTACTTTCTTCGAACATGACTTTAAGGTGGGCTGACAGTTTGACCGGACAAAGTTTATAAAGTTCTATGGGTATCCCATTCAGACCAGAGGTCTTACCGGATTGGAGTGACCTGATGGACTGGGCAATTTCGTCCGTGGTCAGAGGCCTGCCCAGTAATTGTTTGTCCTCTGTGGCGAGAGTGGGCAGGGTAATATCTTTGAGAAGCTCATCGGAGTCCATTTCAGTGTGGGACATTGCTGCTCTATAAACTGCTTCGAAGTGTGCGGCAAAGTGGGAGGCTATTTCTTGGGGATGTTTTAGCTCCGTGCCTACAGCATCTTGAAGGACCGGAACCAGTCTGCTAGCCCATTCCCGCTTGTCCAGTCAGGCTATCAATTTCCCTGCTTTGTCCCCTAAATCGTAAATTCTACAGAGCTTTTCTTGTGTCAGGTTTCAAGCGGAATTGGTAACTAAAGCTGTGTATTCAGTCTGCTTGAACCGGAGCTGATGATACAGTTCAGGAGAGTCTCGATTCGCCAGCTCTTCCTCAATCCGAAGGATATCGGATTCAATGTCGGACACCGTTTTCTGCTGTTCCCGTTTGTGACCTGAAATTAAGAACAAGGCCTCCCCCCTGATTACCGTTTTAAAGGCCCCCAAAGTGTTTGGCCGGAATTCGCAGTGCCCACATTTTTGGTGAAATAGCTATCAGTTGCAGTCAGGACACCTTTGTGTATTTTAGGGTTACGGAGGTGCCAAAGATTAATGGGGGTGATACGACCCACCCACGTGTAGCCTAGAAGGAAGTGCATCCAAAGTGGTGAATGGCCTGAGATGCCCCAGGCTAAGTGTCGGACCTCCCGGATGTAGGAGGTTTGAGAGCTGAGAACTAGAATATAATCGAGGCGGGAAAAAACGTTTTACGCTCCGGAAAGAAATGTGTATTGGTTTGTCTCGGGTTGAACATAAGCTAAGTGTCTGTTAGTCCCATGGCATCAAGGAAGTCTGGCAATCCACTGGAGGACCCCAACGCGCGGGGAGGGTGTCTGTTCAGTTCGCCGAAGCACACCGAGTTAAAGTCACCCCTAACACCAACTGTCCCTCTGGCAATGTGAGAATAGTCGTGTGAAGGTCTTGGAACGTGGTCGTTTGGAGACCAGGCGGGATATATATGGAGAACAATAGAAGGGCCCGTACCTCCCAGGAGCCTGATATGCTGACATACCCGCCCCTGTCATTGGTCCAAGTAGAATCTACACTAAAGGGGAACGCATTCCTTACCATGATGCCCACCCCTCTAGATCCAGTCGTGAACCCTGTTTCCATATCTGTTCAGTGCTTTACAGGAGTGACCCATAAGGTGTGTTTCCTGAAGTAACACAACATCCGGGCCTTGCCTTTTAATATACTGCAGAACGACACTGCGCTTGATTTTATCCCCCAACCAATTAATATTCCAGCTTAGTATTTTAAAGCTTTCCCCCAGTGCGTGTGCATTAAGACCACAATGATTATTCAGTGCCTGAACTGTTTGAGAAGTGGTGGGTGTGTACTCCATAGCAGATCACAAAGATTTTTATCAGGAAAATTATCCGTTCTTTCAAGTCTGTATATAGAGGACAGAACTATTTCATGTTGCAGAATAGCATCTTTATTATTTAATGTGGAACATAGACTGCCGACACGTGTTTCGCCCCCTCTTGGCGAATTGCGCCGGGGCTTTCTCTAGGCTGTAAGGGAAGATGAATAGATTGTTTAGATGTAAGAAAAGATAGCAGTTGACCCCAAGAGGAAAGAGAAAGTCACCTAGAGTTGAACATTTTTATTTTTATTTTTTTATATTGGAATATTATGTGAAAATATTTTGGCGTAAAGGCCTTATCTAGACCGTGCAGTGAAAGTGTGTCTTGTCTCAAGTCAGTAGGTTATGACTTACATTCGTAGTGAGACAAGACAGAAAAAGAGAGTGCAAGAAAAAGTGCGAATCATGAAGAGAAGGATCAAATGATTAAAAACAATAAAGAAAAAAATAAAGAAAAAAGTGCGCTTAAGGAAATATCTCGATGTTCAGTGTTACTTTAGCAACCCAGAAAATCGCCAAAAGTGCCAATCCAGAGCTTCGAGTGTGTCTCCATTCCCTTACAATAAGCTGCTTATCAAAGCGTTGTGTAAGCCTTAGAATACTTGGACGCTTTCTATCTTGTCGGCAATCAGTACCTGAACTGTACCTGCAATCATGTGCCGATGGAAAAAAGAACAGTGCAAACCCCCCCAACCCCCCCCCAATATCCCTCCTCCCTGCCTCCCTGCCCTCTGAACTTAGAACTGCCCATTACAACTGGCAGAGTGCCTGTCACCCAATTCCTAATATAATGGATTAACTAAAAGTAGAATAGAGGAGGAAAACCAACACCCCGACCCCCTGCCCCCCTGACTTTAAAATATTAGTCAAGTGTCCCCAAACAATACAAGTTGGCCATCACTGGTGTCGTATAGAGCCCGGTGAGAATGTGTCCATCCGTGGGACATCGTAGACCCCGTTACCTGAAAGTGATCATGCAGATGAGAAGGACGCCGTCAAGTCTCTCTACTGGTCCTGCAACTCCTGGTCGTCACCCTGGTTCCTCTCTCCCGTCCCACCGATGGTATGATTATCCAGCCAGTCCGATGCCACTTCCGGATTGTCGAAAAACCAAGCCCTTCCCCCAGTTTCCACCCGGAGGCGAGCCGGGAACATCATAGCGTACTTGAGGCCCTTGTCTTCGAGTTTCTTTTTGACAGCCATAAACGTTCGCCGCTGTCTCTGTACCAATTGTGTGAAGTCCAGCAAAAAGGATAAGGTGGCAATTTCGAATTGCAAAGGGGTGCAGATTGTGCGTGCTGTAGAATAGCGTCCCTGTCTCTGAAATTGAGGACACAAGCAATCAAGGGGCACGGAGGCCCGCCGGGCTTGGGACGTCCACCCGGGATTCTGTGTGCACGCTCAATGGCGAAAAATGTCCCCAGTTCCTTAGGTTTGAGATGGTTTAGGATGAGGTCTTCTACAAACAGGTCTGGTGCAGGTCCCTGCGATTTTTCAGGCACACCAAAAATGCGGACGTTGTTACGCCTAGACCATCCTTCATAATCGTCCAGTTTTCACTCAGCCATCTCACAGAAGGACAGCAGATCTCACACTTCATGCTGGAGCTGAGACACATCATCTGTTAGACTGGCCGTCTTTATATCTAGAGATTTGACTTTCTCATTAATTTTGTTAAGGTCGGCACGTATGAGGTTAACATCGATGGCAATAGTATCGATTTTATGTTCATGAGATGACTTGACCCCTTCAATGGCGGGCATGACGTCCTGCAAAGTCAGGCCCGAGGAGGATCCCTCGGAGTCTTCTACTACCTTAGTGGTATGTCGCAAATCTGTGGGCGAGCCCTTGGGCAACGTATATCAATCGAGTTTGTTGGATTGGACCTGTCTCGTGCCCTTGGGGCCCCTAGCAGAGCCTTTATCAGATTCCTGTCTGCTTGCCATTGTTCCCCCAGATCACTGTACTCTTTGCCGTGCCTGAATTGGAACCTCCGCTATGGGTGCAGGGAGAAATGGCAATGGTAGTGGGAGCACTACGTTGGAGCAGTCTGTGTGCAACGGCCA
Source organism: Lissotriton helveticus (assembly GCF_964261635.1). Taxonomy (NCBI): domain Eukaryota; kingdom Metazoa; phylum Chordata; class Amphibia; order Caudata; family Salamandridae; genus Lissotriton; species Lissotriton helveticus. Next base: position 263,744,402 of record NC_136058.1, read on the forward strand.
TCTGGAGTAGATACGGTGGGTACCGGAAGCGCGCCCACCCCCCAAGCCTATGCCTGGTAGCAAGCCAAATCCAACACCCTGTCACTACTAAAATTCACTGTTCCACCATGGCCGCCGTCCCCACAAGGGTGAGTGATGTCAGAACCCAGGATGCAGCCCCTATCAGTGGGGGACAGCTGTCGGCAGGATGGCAAGGAGAGTTCCATGCACCCCTCAGCTCGGCACAGCGGGTCGGCCCAGCTGTCTAACTTCAGAGGCTTAGTAGAGTGGGTTATAGCCCCGGTGGATCACCAGTTGCCGGAAGGATCCTCAACTCTGCGGTGTATCAGGGCAGCCCAGCGAAGCCAAAAGTAGGATAGTCAGTGGAGGTCTAAGGCAGCAAGGAACATTGCGCTCACCAGGCACCCTCCGGCGAAAAACCCCCGCAGGTTCATCAGGGGCAAGGCGAGAATCAGTTTGTCCATGTAGCAGGCAGGCTGGTATGGGGCCCGTTCCATTGGACCACTGCCCCCACCCCCAAGTATTCACCTCCGGTCACGATCTTAGGGAGGGGATGGAGGGGAAGCGCGCCCCGCCTCCAGTGCTCGGTGGGTCGCAGATTACCCAAAGGTCCTCTATGTACAGCACGTCATGGCAACCCGGTAGAGCAGCAGCAGGAAGATCGATGTAACCCCCAGACGACGACGTGCACACCGACTGCCAGGTACGCTCGGGTGGGCACCACTGGGCTCCCAGAAGTGAGGAGCAATCCGGCCACACACAGCAGGCAGACCGGCAGGAGATCCGATATGTCAGAGCGCCGCCTCAGGCACAGTCGCAGCAGAAGCCCTCTCCCCCACTCACAGTATGCAGGAAGGGGGGGAGTGCCACCTCACCGCTGTCGCCGCACCCAGGCAAAACGAAACAATCAGATCCACCAATTCCGCGCCGACCGGCAACTTCTGGTCCGAGTGGCCGCGAACACCCTGTGCTCCGCCGGCAGCTTTCAAACTTTAGTCCCCGGCTTGTGGTCGTGACAAGACCCCGACAGACCAGGTTTCAGATCTCTGGCACCGGACTTCCTTCAGGAGTAGGAGTTACATGCACCGGCACCGCTCACGATGGGCTACACTGCGGGTGCATAGGAAGACAGAGTTTGTGCCAGGATAGTGGGGTCAGGGAGACGGTTGCGACGGAGCTAAGGTCCTAGGCGGCCATCTTGGTCTGACGCTAGGCCACTCCCCCTCCACAGAACTCATTGACTAGCCATGTGTTGAGGCAGAAGTGATGCAGTCCTGTGCCTCTGTTCTCTCTCTTATCCTATTCCTCTTTCACCTCCTCACCATCGACTCTCATATTTCCTTTTATGTGGTCATTGGTAGGACTGATGAGTGGTATAAAAGAGCATCACCCCCTCATTCTCCATCAAAATCACAAGCTTTACTTACTCCCCTAACTAGTGCAACACTTATGTCTACACCGTACTATTATACCGGCATCCTGCTGTGGAAAAGTAAATTTTGTCATGTTCTGTGTCCCTACGCGTCATCCATCATATGTTATCTGTGCATGATTAATATGCATATGTATTCCCTATGTTCGATTAAAGACGCAATTACAGTTGTGTCCACCTCTAGTATGCCAGTTTCCAGTTCTCGTGAATACTACGAATATCAGGCCCATGTGAAGTTACGTTGCCACGTTTCTCAGTGTGCACGTTATTCCATTGTAAAGTCCCCGTTTCTAGGCCTCAGAAGGGCCTGGACACCAGATTCAGCTCCTGTCTCCTGTCTCCTGAAGCCTCGCTGAGGAGCGATACAGCCCCCACCTGTATCCTCGACCCTTCACTTACTTCCTGCCTCGCAGTGCCCGGCTCAGCCTGGCTCTGCCTCTGAGTCTGCCAAGAGTATGTTATGATTCCAGTTATCAGTTCAGTCCTCCTTCTCTGCATTCCTAAAGCTACTGAACTGCATCAATAGTTTCCGTCATTGTCTAGCCTTTACGTCTCCACGTTAGAGAAATACTGTATTAATGGTCATTTAATATTCTTCATCACGCACTACATATAGAATAATGCATGCTCCAGTCTTAGAGTCCGTTAGCCTCTCCCCTCCTGACTCTTAGTTCATATCAACATGTTCTCTAAACATCAGATACTAGATACTGCTTAGGTACATGTCGCCCTGACTCTCCAGACTTCAGTCTCTGCTCCTAGCACAGAGTTTGAAGCCCCCAGCTTCTCCTAGTAACACGTCATCGCCAGTTTGCGCGCACCATCAGGTCAGAGGTCCCGGCTCGTTAGGTAGCCCCCTCCATGTTTCCGCCCCATTCATGACATATTCTGTTACGTTTGCATCACATGTCTATGTATACGCCTCTGTTACACCTACTTTCACCCTTATCTTTCGCGACTGCTATTGACCACACCCACTGCTACGCCTATTGCAATGCAATGCTATGTGTTTGCGTTATGTATATATGATCGTGCACTGTTATTAAAAAGTTACTCCTGCTCCTTGTCCCGATTCTGCCCCCGGCAGCGCTGCCATCCTATTCCTGTGCAGGTTGTCCTGTTCCTGTCCTTTATGCTGTAATAAACCTGCAAACTCCTACTACCTCGAATCTTGACTCTTATTTTATTGAGCTATCTGTTATTCATTTATGCATTCAAAAAGAGAGGTATTATTTATTTATTTACCACATAATGGCGCCCGAATAGGGACTTGCCCTTTCCCCACGCGCCGGTGAAGCCACGCCGGCCCCCTGACCCTCTGCAGCCGTGACAGAACCATACCGTGCACGTGCAGATATTTCTGCTTCAAGTATCCCTCAGGCCCACGGAGGAGACGGAGGAGGCGGTCCAGCATCCAGACGAGGCGGTGGAGGAACGCGGCGAGTCCCGACCAGAGCCCAAGCCGAGAGTCCAAGGTCCGAGGTATCCGGAGGCCCACCCGTAACAGAAGTCCGAAGTTCGTCCGTCCGGCGTCGAAGCAGTCCAGTCCAGTCCGAGGCCTTCCGTTCTTGCTGCCCGGTGAGTACCGTTGCTGGGGTAGTATCTAGACAGGGTCAATCTAATTGACTCTGGTCCGTGGGTTGGTGGTACACAGACCCACAAACGAAGTGTCCACTTCGGTGGATGCGGGTCCTGACGTGTCTCTGTATGAGACCGGTAAGTTTCGTACTGTTTCAGCAGTGCATCTAGTTTCTGTTCCAGTCAGTTCTGTTCTCGAGAAAATTCATGTATTCTGTTTTCCGTATTCCAGGTAGTATTCTGTTCGAACTGTTATTCTGAATGTTATTCATGTATTTTAATGTCGTGGTATGAGTGCGAAGTGATTCTCGTGTTCATTGTGTATTGTATTGTGTCCAGATTATAGTTCAGTCATGCCACTCTTTTCAAAACTGAGTCAGTTAAAAACCAGAAAAAGTCTGCTAGAAGCAGCAGTTCCTGTCCCGCCTAGGGACAGTCCAGGTCATTTTATGTATCAGAAGCATGGCATAAGTGCCATACTATATCTAGATTTATGGGTAGAGTATACCAAACAGTTAGAAGAAAAGTATAGATGGCCCGTATCGGGTACATGGGATGCCGAGTGCATCATGAGAGTAGAAGAAGCATTATGGAAAAAGAAAGCCAGACAGTCACAGAAAGATGCCATCGAGTTATGGCGCAAAGAATCTCATAGAAGAACCGAAAAAGAAATCAGAAAGTCAGAATTAAGTAGAGAATCCTTGGAACGAGCCCAGGAAAGGGAACTAATCGAGATTGGTGAACGAGTCAAAACCGAACAGTCAGACAGACAGAGGCATGCTCTTATTAAGGGTATGTATCCTCTTCTTGCCGAGGGCTTGCCAAAAGCGACCCCGGAGGCATCCAGTAATTTCCCGCCACCATTAGTTCCGACCAAGCTACGTCACAAACCGACCGCAGCTGATATTTTCATTTCGTCCTATTTGGACGACACAGTCCCAGAATATGCAAATCCTGTTCCTGCTCCGCCAGTCCCTGTAAATCAGGCACTTCCCGCTCCTCCAGACACCGGAGTACCTGTTACGGTACCCCCGGTCCAGCCCGCCATACAAGTCCAGCCTGCATTTCCATTTCCCACTCTGCCAGGACGAAGAGCATCAGTAGACGACTCTAGTTTAGGGGCCGCAGGGGGAGGTACTCCTCAAACCCCGCCGCCACACAAGCGTTTAACGTTAGCCGAATTACATGCACAAGCATCACAGCGTACGCCCAGGCATCAGTCTGTTGCAGAAATAAGAAAAGCCCTTAATGAATGTGGCTATGATCCAGTCCCAGGCGAGGATAGTATGGTTTTATATTCATTACGCGTAAGAAAGGTGACCGAGTATCTAGTCACCCTACCAGATATGAAAGAAGATCTAGACAGAATATATCGTTTCATCCGTACCGGGAATGATCCAGAAAGTATTAGTGATGTCATGTGCCAAAGAAAAGCTGAAGTCCAGCTCATGCTATTAAAGTTTCTGATTAATTGTCTAATACGAGAACAAGATTATCCGACCAAAGATCAAGCCGAAATGAGAACCCTGACAAAGTGGAGTGATAATATAGCCGAGGGTAAGCACAGAACCATCAGTAGTATAGAGAGTATGTATAAGAAGATTCGTAAAGAAATAATAAGGATACACGAACAACGCAAAGCAGCACAAGTAAGCGAGAAAGAAAGTAACTCTGATACTGAAGAGGTAGAGGACGAGAATCCCGACAGAATAGCGTATGTAGGAAAATCTAGATTTCCAGATCGCCATTTGCGCCTAGAACACAAGTCAATTTTTCACCATCCAGCACCAGAACAAGGTTCTCTAGAACAAGTATTTCAAGCTACCGATCACATTCTGAAATCACGAATCGGTTATAGTGAGTTAAGTACTATGCATGAACAAAAACTGGTCCGATCAGCAGTCCGATGGACTACTGATTCTACCACTTTTCCAGACGAAATAGTGGCACAAATGTTTCTGAAATTGCCCCCAGCCGAGCAACGACTGGCGGGTATGTATATGATCCAGCACCTCATTACATTGTATGAGGGTCAACATTCTGATCCAGGTCCGTTACACGATGTCCTGAATGAGTTACTCCAGTATAAATGGAAAGGCTTAGGTACCGATTTAATTAGTGTCATTCTAGAACAGCGCCACAAATACAGAACGTTTTTGAACCCGCATTTTGTTCATGTCTCACCCCCAGAAAGTAAACCCTTTTACATAGACAGACAGAATCCGTTAAGAGAAGTACATCCAGTTAAGACAGACGGTGGTGAAATGCAACGAGTGTTTGTTTATACCCCGATCACAAAGATAGAACTCTTAGAGATGAAAAAATTAATTCCCTGTCATGATAAAGATCCAGCAGGGTTCCACCAAGAATTAAAAGACATGCTCCGTATGGGAGAATACACGTATCCAGATATCATTAAAATGTTAAAAGTCCTGTTGCCCGCAGGGGTATATGAGAAACTCAAAGAAAAAGAATGGGAGGTGGGAGAGAAAAAGATCGATTGGGCAGTTCTAGAAGCTGAAGACAAGGCACGAGTACCAGGTACCGGTCTTGGAGATAAATGTAAAGAATTACCAGAATTGTTAATACAAGTTTTGCCCAGGTTATTGACAACTAGAAAAGAAGACTGGGATGCAATCTCAGCCTGTAAACAGAAACAAGACGAAGATATTAGTGATTATTATTCCAGATTTGAGAAATGTTTTACCATAAACAGTGGCCTCAAGACGAGTAGTGAGTCATACCCTCATCTTTTTGTTACTAAATTAGTCGAGAATTCAAGTCCGCAAATTAAAAACCGAGTTTTGAAAGTCGAAAGTACCTGGCAAGCTAATACCCCGTCCCAAATGTTACAGATGCTTCAATATCACCAGAATAGAATCAGAGAAGAACAAGAACACGAAAGGAAACGTATGAAAGACACGAAAATGAAAGTACTAGTTGCACAATCCGTTCCTCAAGACAGTCAGAAGAGGGGTCCGAATCAAGCCAGTCATCCTGCAGCTCCCGTTAAAGGAAACTGCAATTATTGTAAACAGCCAGGTCATTTTATAAACGAGTGTGCAGTTCTGAAACACAACATAGCTACCGGTAAGACTAAAGAAAGACCACGTCCGCCTAGACAAGAACAAGTTTCACAGACTCCGCAGTCACAGAATGCACCACAGACAGTTACAGCTCCGCAGCCTATCGCTGCAACGCAGCATGTTACACAGCAGATGTACCAGTATGCACAGTCTGAGTATCCAGAGTATCAGCCATATTCATGAAACAGCCTAGAGAGGGAGGTAGGCTTGCCTCTCATCGAGATACCTGTAGATCAAGAAGGTCCCTATGTTCATAGTCAAGTATTAGGGAAAGACAGAAAGTTTCTGATTGATACAGGGGCAAGTAGGACCACCATCAGTCACGCCGAAGTTCCAGGGGCTCGCTCTCAGGCTCAAGAAATGTTTCCCTTGGATTTTCAGGAAAACCTATCGTAAATGAAATTTCAAAGCCAGTTACTCTAGAAGTAGGTCCATTGTCCCGCACTACTGATCTGTTACTTACTAAGTCATGTCCAGAGAATCTATTAGGCATTAAGACACTGAAAGAGTTAGGTGCAGTTATATGCTGTTCCCCAGAGGGAATACGATTGTTCCTACGTGACTTCAAGGGTCACTATGTATTACGAGATTTTGATCCAAGATTGTCTAATGTTCCGCAGCATCTATGGGCGCAAGGTCCAACTGATGTTGGCTTTATGCAAATCACACCCCATCGTGTGACTCTCAAGCCAGGTGTAGTCCTGCCACGAATCAGACAGTACAGATTGCCACCTGAGGCGGTAGCAGCCTTATCCAAAATTATTGACGAGCTCATGGCTCAAGGAGTAGTTGTAGAAACTGACTCCAATGTATGCAATTCTCCGATCATTCCAGTCATGAAACGTACTGATCCGAATGCACCTCCAATATATCGATTAGTGATTGATCTCCGAGAACTTAATAAATGTATTATTCCGCAGTATCCAGTTGTCCCAGATATCTCTTCCCTATTGACAGCCATTGATTCCGAAGCCTCATTTTTTACAGTCATAGACCTCAAGAACGCATTTTTCAGTGTTCCCATTCATCCAGACAGCCAGTTCCTTTTCGGATTTTGTTTAAATGGAAGGAGCTATATGTTCACACGAGCTCCTCAAGGTTTCACAGAAAGTCCTAGTATTTACAGTCAAGCACTCAAGAGACAACTAGACAACATTCACATGCCAACTGACACTGCCCTGCTCCAGTATGTCGATGATCTACTGATCACAGCCCGTTCTGAATGTGCTTGCGAGCGAGCATCACTTACAGTCTTGTATTTCCTAGCCGAGATGGGACACAAGGTGTCCCCTTCGAAGCTTCAATTCTGTGTCCAGCAAGTGGTCTACTTAGGACACTTACTGTCCAAGAGGGGTAGGCAGTTGACACCAGACCGTATCCAGTTAATAGCGAGTCTTCCTCAGCCCAAGACCCAGAAGGAGGTACGTGCTTTTATCGGCCTTACTTCTTATTGCAGACAATGGATTCCTCAGTATGCATTTCTAGCCAAGCCACTGATACAGTTAACGACACAGGAGGCAGCCGTATCGACTGTCCTCCCTTGGACATCTGAACATACACTCAGTTTCAATGAGTTAAAGAAAGCCCTATGTCAAGCTCCAGTTCTAGCTACACCGAACTACAGTAAGTCTTTTACACTTTTCGTCACTGAACGCGAAGGTACAGCATTATCTGTCCTCACACAAGATCAAGCAGGACAATACAAGCCCTGTGCTTATTTTTCGAGCACATTAGATCCTGTAGCCCAGGCTCTGCCTGCGTGCCTCAAGTCAGTTGCAGCCACAGCACTAGCTATCAGACAAAGTGATTCCATAGTATTAGGACACTCCCTGACAGTACAGGTTCCACACTCCGTGGAGGTTCTTTTAAACCGAACACAAACTCAGCACTTGACAATTGCACGTTTAACAGGTTATGAATTGACACTGTTCCAGCCACACATAGAAATCAGACGCTGCAATATTTTAAATCCTGCTACACTATTACCATCAGTTACTTCGAATTCTGCCACACACGACTGTGTGGAAATAGTTAACATCATGACAAAGCCAAGACAAGATTTGACAGATATTCCATTTCCAGATCCAGACCTGACACTTTATGTGGATGGTTCATGTATGAGAACAAGTACAGGAGAACTAGTCGCCGCGTATGCAGTGACTACTGACACTGAAGTTATTGAAACCCACTGTATTGACACCCTGTCTGCTCAAGCAGCGGAGCTAGTTGCTCTGACACAAGCCTGCATACACGCCAAGAACTTGAAAGTTAATATTTACACCGATTCACGTTACGCATTTGGAGTTGTACACGACTTCGGAGTGCTCTGGCAAGAGAGAGGTTTCATGACTTCTCATGGAACCAAGATTCAGCATGGTCTCCTTATTCAGGCTCTGTTAGATGCCATACATTTACCGACATCTATCGCTATCATGAAGTGCAAAGCACATACGAAAGTTACTGACATTATTTCCCAGGGTAATGATCTAGCAGATCGCACAGCCAAGCTTACAGCTCAGACACCAGACATTCCAGTAAATAAGACACCGACACACATTCCAGATCCGACTACATGTATGACAGTTAAAGACCCTACTCAAGATGTCATAGATATCCAGTTACATGCTACTCCCGATGAAATCAAGAAATGGTCTGAACAAGGAGGGGTCCAGACAGGTCAGGGATGGGTAACAAAGGGTAGAGCCACATGGTTTCTCCCCGACTCTATGGTTCAAGTCATTATTAATACCGCACATAGTCCAGCACATTTAGGAGAAAAAGCTATGTTAGACAGTATCCAGAATATTTGGTTCAACAAGCATTTACGAGCTGCAGCCAAGCAGAAAGTCCGTACCTGTATGATATGTTGCCAGTTTAATCCAGGTAAAAGTGTCCCGGTGGAACAAGGTGGATTCCAGCCCCCTGACCACCCTTTTGAAGTCCTCCAGATGGATTACATTCAGATGGAGCGATGTCGAGGTTTCAAGTATGTCCTTGTAGTTGTATGCGCTTTGTCCAGGTGGACAGAAGCATATCCAGTCCCAGATTACACAGCCGCGACCACTGCCAAGCAGTTGGTTCGTGAATTCTTCCCCCGTTACGGACTCCCTAGAGTCGTATATTCTGACAACGGCCAGCCATTCTCATCTGAACTCATGAAACATGTGTCCCTTTTGTTAGGGTACCAGTGGAAGTTCCATTGTGTACGCCATCCTGAAGCAGCCGGTCTCGTAGAGAGACATAATCAGACTTTGAAAATCCGTATCGCAAAAGTTTGTCAAGAGAAAGGTGTAGACTGGCTAGTAGCTCTGCCAGTTGCTCTGTTCTACATGCGCATGGTCGCACATTCCAGATCAGGTCTGTCCCCGTACGAGGTCGTATTCGGCCGCCCCCCAAATATGTGGGGTACACCTAGACCCCGAAGTATTACCGATGTTTCAAGTAATATGCTGACAGATTACCTAGCTTCCTTGATGTCTGCCCTCAACTCTTGTCGTTCACAGGTTGCTGCCGCATTCCCAGACAATACCGAGGTGGCACCGTGAGAAATCGTTCCAGGATCCATGGTCCTAGTGCGTAATTTCGACCGCTCAAGTCCACTGGAGCCTCGCTGGAAGGAGCCCCGACAGGTCCTCCTGGCCACCCGTACAGCCGTGAAGTTGGAGGGACGCAAAGGCTGGGTGCATCTTTCGCATATAAAGAAGTTTTATGGATTGAAGCCAGTCTTAAAGAACATTTCCCAGGATTCAAAGGACTGCCAAAGTACTATTCTGAAGGACTGTCCCGCAAAAGACATTGCTACGAACCCTTCCCTGTTAGAGAAAACTCCGCAACAGGAGTATAAACTCAAGTTAAGGTCTAGTAAAATAAGTCAGCCAGTTTGATTGTCTAAGTCCTCCCCTAGGTGAAACGGTTAGACTGTTTCTGACATGTATAAAATAGACCCCCATAGTGAGAGAGTTAGTCAAAACTCAATTCGATGTATCGTTTTTCTATGTTTCATATTATTTCTCAGTATTATGATTTCCTGCACCAGTTATGCATTTTACCTGTATTTTCCAGTTTCTCATGTAAATAAGTCTTCCAATGCTACAGTAGAGCACACGTTTAGTGATCTACCTCCTCATGAACTCTCTTACCGCCTCGCTATGCGTAATAATTCTTTCATCCGCATGTTACATTATTCACACCAGACCAGCAATGCCACTAATTGTTGGGTGTGTGGTCGACTCCCCCCTTTCCAGACACCGAAGGGAGTTCTGCCACTCTTTCCTTATCCATTTTCACATAATGGTTCGTGTGGAGCATGGTCCACGTTAACGTCATCCTCAACAGATATGTCTTTTCTTAACAGTACATGTTTCCCAGACAAGCAAGGTCTTCCCCACAGAACAGGGTTAGATCTAGAAAACGAAGTTTACAATTTAGGTAATTATTCTTCGAATTTCATGGTCCTGAATGTTCAGTCTGATTCCACTCCAGACTTGCCTGCTATTTCAGTACTACCAGTCAAAGGCGAATTATGTGTCCGAAATAATGGTTCTGTACATGTAGGACATAGCGATTGTACTACTATTGTCAAATATAGTGACAGTGGGAAATCTATTTTCAAAGCTTCACGCCATTTTTATTTTATTTGTGGTCAAACTGCATATGTTCGTCTGCCCCTCGATTGGGAGGGAACCTGTTACATTGCCTTCCTACTGCCACCAGTTTTCCTAGCCCCATCTGATTATCATAGAAATACACATCTAGTACACATTAGACATAAAAGGGAGATCGAGTCCCCCATTGTCGATTATACTGAAACTGCTCTAGAACAGTATACAGATTTCAATAGAGGTTTCTTCTTCTTTATAGGACCTATCCAGAACAGTAAGCTAATCCGTAGGTTAACCAGAACCCTTGAAGCTGTAGTCAATGAGACTGCCTCTGCTCTAGGTAACTTAACCGAAGAGCAATCTGCTATGAGATTTGTCGTTTTACAGAATCGTCTCGTCCTTGACGTCATATTGGCCGATAGTGGCGGGGCCTGTAGAGTCATCGGATCTAGTTGCTGCATTTTCATTCCAAATAACGCGCCGTCTGTTTATTCAGCTATAACCAGACTCCATAAAATTGCCCATCTGTTACACCAAGATCCAGGCACCTGGACGAGGTCCGGTTGGTTCTGGAATATAGTTTCCGCTTGGGGATGGAAAGTCTTGTCCTTTCTAGGTATTGCAGTAGCGATCATATTCAGCTGCTGCCTCTGTATACAATGTGGCCCTGCGATTTGCGGCATTTGTGCTACCTCTTGTATTCCTAGTCCCAAGTCCCGTTCTAAATCCCGTTCCAGGATAATTCGAGACGAGCAAATGATACTGTATGAAATGATAGATGGTATCATGAATATTGATGTTTCCTGATGGAAACGTAGTGACAAGGAGGGAATGTGGAAAAGTAAATTTTGTCATGTTCTGTGTCCCTACGCGTCATCCATCATATGTTATCTGTGCATGATTAATATGCATATGTATTCCCTATGTTCGATTAAAGACGCAATTACAGTTGTGTCCACCTCTAGTATGCCAGTTTCCAGTTCTCGTGAATACTACGAATATCAGGCCCATGTGAAGTTACGTTGCCACGTTTCTCAGTGTGCACGTTATTCCATTGTAAAGTCCCCGTTTCTAGGCTTCAGAAGGGCCTGGACACCAGATTCAGCTCCTGTCTCCTGTCTCCTGAAGCCTCGCTGAGGAGCGATACAGCCCCCACCTGTATCCTCGACCCTTCACTTACTTCCTGCCTCGCAGTGCCCGGCTCAGCCTGGCTCTGCCTCTGAGTCTGCCAAGAGTATGTTATGATTCCAGTTATCAGTTCAGTCCTCCTTCTCTGCATTCCTAAAGCTACTGAACTGCATCAATAGTTTCCGTCATTGTCTAGCCTTTACGTCTCCACGTTAGAGAAATACTGTATTAATGGTCATTTAATATTCTTCATCACGCACTACATATAGAATAATGCATGCTCCAGTCTTAGAGTCCGTTAGCCTCTCCCCTCCTGACTCTTAGTTCATATCAACATGTTCTCTAAACATCAGATACTAGATACTGCTTAGGTACATGTCGCCCTGACTCTCCAGACTTCAGTCTCTGCTCCTAGCACAGAGTTCGAAGCCCCCAGCTTCTCCTAGTAACACGTCATCGCCAGTTTGCGCGCACCATCAGGTCAGAGGTCCCGGCTCCTTAGGTAGCCCCCTCCATGTTTCCGCCCCATTCATGACATATTCTGTTACGTTTGCATCACATGTCTATGTATACGCCTCTGTTACACCTACTTTCACCCTTATCTTTCGCGACTGCTATTGACCACACCCACTGCTACGCCTATTGCAATGTAATGCTATGTGTTTGCGTTATGTATATATGATCGTGCACTGTTATTAAAAAGTTACTCCTGCTCCTTGTCCCGATTCTGCCCCCGGCAGCGCTGCCATCCTATTCCTGTGCAGGTTGTCCTGTTCCTGTCCTTTATGCTGTAATAAACCTGCAAACTCCTACTACCTCGAATCTTGACTCTTATTTTATTGAGCTATCTGTTATTCATTTATGCATTCAAAAAGAGAGGTATTATTTATTTATTTACCACACTGCTATCATATTTCTGCTGTTGGTGCAAAATTTCTCTCCCTATCTTGATAAAGCTGTGCCATTCTTCCCTATATATTATTTTCTTTCAACCTGTCCTGTGTTTTCCATTCAGCGAACTCAACATTCTTCACCCCCACAGGGACTCTAATGTACTGTTCATCAGCAGAACTCAATTCAAACTGACCCCCAATGCCAAGTGAAAGTGGCTACTTCTACCTCCTGCCATGCTATGAGAACGTTGGTACAGGTTGAAATGTAATTATTGTCCAAGTGCACTGGTCTTTTACATGTACTGCTTTGAGGATATTACATTCTGCCTGTCTGTGGTCATTTGCTATAACTAACTGAATGTTGATGTCCATTTGTTAATCCATGTGCTTAGGTGCACAAGATTGTACTCTCCCAGCATTGTGGACATGGCATTCTGCACGGTCCAGTGCTCAGGAATCTTTCCTTGAAACTAGCTGGTGTTAAGTGGAGAGGCTTCCGATCTCTTTAATATGTTCGTTGTAGGTTTTGTCTTGAAGCAGGGCAGGGGGTGCTGCTTGCCACTTTGTGTGGTCCATGCTAGTGGAGGCGGTGTGTCAAATCTGTCATACTAGTAGTAATGCAGACCAGGGATGTGAACTACAGCTCCAAGAAGGCTGAATTCCTGTGTGTGCCAGGGAGAGGTAGCTATCTTTTATTATTTTGTAAACCTTTACTTGTGGTTCATGGCATCTTTGCTAGACAGTGTTGCTACAGTGCTGATGCAGCCAGGGCCTCCCCACTTGGATACACATATCATGATTAATATATTAGAATTTTAATAAGAACATCATTGGCACATTCAGGAACAACATGACATTAATGGCATTGTTATCTTTCCAGGTTAAGGAGCTCAGACAGAGACTATAATTAATTTCCATATGGAAGTGTGTTGTGACAGCATTTGAGATAGTTATAATTAGAATAGGGAGTTATATACACTTGTGTTATTTTTGAGATACTTAATGTTTGTATGTTTAGTTTACAGGAATTACCAGTTCCATATCACCCCACAGAAATGTGAAGACCCAGTGATACAGTCCAGGTATATCTGTATGCAATTGTACTTATTTTTAGTGCTCTGTATAACAGGACACTTAAGATACTTCTCTCCCTTGTAGGACTCCACTATATTGTGAAGACTTCATCGACCAGTCCAGTGATGCGGCAGATGTAGTAGAGTCCTGTGTCTCTGCTTTCTCTCTTATCCCATTCCCCTTTGCCTAATTCTACGACTGACCCTCACATTTCTGTATATATGCGGTCGTTGATTTGAGTGGTGGACAGTAGAAAAGAGCATCACTCCGGTTGGATCCTGTGCACAAGGTCAGTGCAATCTCCTGGAGTGAAGCTGCCCTCTTGTTTTGCTGCATGTCGTATATCAACAGTAGCCTTTTGCTGAGGCTTTGTCTGGCTCTCAATAACAAAACACCCTAACCAGGCCAAAGTGATCGGAACTTGAAGTTCCTACTCCAGATGCCCATAAAATCTGGACAAAAAGAAAGAAGACGCACTTTACCCTGCATGGAGAAGTCTTTGCATTTCAAACAAAGCACACCTTTGACTGACCCATACTTTTTACTCTGGCCACCCAACAAGGATACAGCGTGATATGCTTAAGCTTGAACTTGTACATTAGGTGGATTTCAAAGAGTCTTCTCACAAGTTCTTTGAATCCTCCAGAGGATGGTTAGCAGTGCTTTAGTAAAAACATAGATAAAATAGAAACAAATATTAGCAGAATACTTTGCCAAAATTCGAACCCTCGTTAGTGAGTCGCTGTCCTTCAGGAAGGAGATAAACCTGTAGTCCTGAAGCCTTTGTGCAGTGACCTGCTGAAGAAGAGGGGGTGGACGACCCTTCAAGGAAAGGAGCTATCAGACCAATGGTAGATCTTCAAGAGGCGCAACTGGCTCAAGGATCTGCCTGGAGGATGCTACAAGGAGCTCAAAAATACAACATCTGTACATCCCAGTTGGGCAAATAGCAAGACAAAGCTCAAGTTCACAGACAAACACCACCTGATTGGTGCAGCTGCAAATATGCTTTCCTGTGCCATCACTGCTGAGCCTACATTGCCCCTGAGTGACCCCTTACAGTGGCATCTCCAGTCTAGAGACATTGAAGGATTAGGATCTTCACACCCCCTGTGTGAGGTGTGGTCTTATTGGCTGACGCGGGCTGTCCCGACTCCAGAATCATTTGAACCAGACCTAGGGCCATTTAACGTCACTGTTGCTCTTCAATCCCAAAATCCAGTGCCAAAGTGGCACCAGTAGTTGTCCAGTCAGTGCCCTAAATGTTCCACCACTGTACGATCCACCAGCAATAGCTTAATATTTGAGGTAGGTGCCTCTAAAAGTTGGTATCAGCAGGGGGCTTCACAGCGGGAGCAGCCACACTTCTTCATCTGCTCCACTCCAAAACCTTGACACCAGTTGGGATGTTAACTGGTCTCTGACGAACTTCAACTGCAACCTGTCTGATTACTGATTATCTGCACCCCAGATTAAGATTACTGTGTACAATGGGTTATTAGAACCATAAACCCTGCCATTGACTTTTCTTGGATGAAAGCCTTGTTTTTTCTGGGTGCAAGGACTTTTTATGAATTTCGACTAGCAACTCAGTAGCTGTAGATTCAGCCGTTGAATCCAGGAACTGTTGCAACAGACGGCCTGATTCTGCTACCTTATATATTTTTGTCTGTCATCTCTGTCTCATCGACTGAAACTTTGAGAGCAAACACTGGATATAAAACTGTAGTTTCGAAATTCTCTGAATCAACCAGAATGCATCCATATGTCCTCTATTATATATTGAAAAAACAGACAGGCATGTTAACGAGAGAAAACATTTTGGGTCTTTTCCTCTCATTCCTATATATCGTATTTTCAACTCTTATTTTGTACTTTAATGTAAACCAAAATCCCACTCTTCTTTCGTTATATAGCACTGGCCTGAGTTTAGGATTGAGTGATATTTACTATGCACATCTGAGATTCTCAAAACCGTCCAGAAAATGAATGGACCTTTCAGCTTCAGGACCCTGGAGAGCGAAGTCCATAAATGGAGTGAATTAGACATCCAATTGGAGTGTGCTGGCATTGGTGGCCCTTGGAAATCAACAATAACAACAATGCCCCCAAAGGAGGCAAGATGAGTGCCAGGATTCAATCTACCGCAAGCCTGATTATGGATCAAAGGGATTATGTATATTACCACAAAAAGGTCCCATAGGCACACTGGTGCAATATCCCAATGCAGCATATCAAGGACTATACAGTAGTGGACATTAATATGGCCTGAGTAATCTGTGTAAATCATATTAATCAGCGTTGTCTTCCTGTCAAGTGCCTGCCTCCTCAGCAGAGCCTCTGCTCTGCCTGGTATGAGTCACATGCAGGTACCCGTATACTTCTTTCAGAAAGTGCCATCAGACCTGGAAGATGGCTGCTTTTCCAATAAATCACATTTCTTTTCTGCTGTGAGAAAGTCAAACACACAGAATGTAGCAGCAGGGGGCCTCCCTTTAGCCAAGTGAAATGACGGTGGCTACAATCCTGTCATCCTGCAACTTCAAGGGATGTCTAGGTTCTAACTGGGTGTTGATGTGCAAAAGGAAAAACTGACACTCTTGCCAGAACGCTGCAGCTTGCACAAAAAGTCTATCTGTAAACTCTCCAACTTGCTCCAAACTTTTGCTGGATACCTGCCACACTGCAGAGGAAGAAAGAGAGAATAAGTGAGCCTGAGTGCCATTCACGACAAACCAATTGTGGTATCTCTTCTGAGGCTGACAAGAAATAGGACTTTGAAACCTCCAAGGTCCCTTCCTCACATTTATGTCAGAAAATCTATGGAAGGAAGCATGTTTTATTAAATTACCTAAAGGGAGGAGAAAAGAGCGTCAGCCCCAGTGAATAACGTCTGCTCTCACAAACTATCCGTGCACAAGGTTTTAGTCGGGGCATACAGGACACAGAAGCCGCAGATCTGTGTCTAACACCTTCTGACATTCTCCACACACAACATTTCTTGGGTGTGGAAATAAAGCGGAGTAGCTTTACAGTTCTGCATTGGAGCAAAGTCAATTGCCTGTCATTTTACTCAGTTCAGATACTTAACTACTTCAGATCCCTGCTGCAATGCTAGTGATTAAAAATGAAGAAGCTCCAACTTTCATCTGTATCACATAATTCAGCTTTCTGTTCTTTTTAAATATATCAGAAGTGTTGTTAAGGTATTCAGATCTATTTCAACCTTTTACCTTTTGCTTGCTGAAGAATTCCATTTCTGATTAAAACTATGGGAACTCCTTTGCTGAATACTTATGGTCTGCCTGTCTCTAAATGAGACTGGCAGACAAAGGAGATTTGCAAAGGAATACTTTGCCCACTAAACTTTACTTTACTAAACTTTAGGTATAAAACAACTAAGGATAGGTGGAACTCTCGGTGTGTCACTCCACAGAATTCTTAAGAGTTACATAAAAACTCATCGAGATTTTGCTTGAGAAGCAGCCCTTAGACAACGACTGCCGTGACCGCCCGCAACCGTCCACGACAGCCTATGTTAGAAAATCATGATAAGGGACACCAAATCTTGCTCGTGATCATCAGCTGAAGTCTAGCAGAAAGAAACTCCACCAGGCGCTGATTGACAGAATTTGACAGGAACTTTGTGTTACAGTAGTAACGTGGAGTCGCCAAATTCCATAGGCAGAATAAAACATTCTGGCCACCCCTGAAAACAACATGTGCAGCTCTGCTTTCTTTATACAGACTATGGATTTTATTTAAATATTCTGTGCCCTAATGCGTAGAGCAGTGTTTCAAAAAAATGTAATCTATTGTTTTTCCCATCTTTGTCTGGTTCTTGGGGCATTTAAGTCCAGTTTTCTATTTTAGCTATGTCCTAGTATATTTCCTAGACTTGTAAATCATTGGACATGTAATGGTGCCTGTCATGTATTTCATGTTCAATAACTTTTGAAATCCCCAGTTAACCTTTTTTTTTTTTTGCAGTTTTCATTAAATATACAACAAAAAAACAAAAGTATTGGCTTATCTGTGGGTGTACATGTTATAAGTAGTTTAAGCAGCAGTGGACATTAATCGGCAATGGTCGACATCTCAAATTTAGATATTAGTATAATCACATTACAATAGGAAAAACATCAAGATACAGAAAAGGGCATCAGTCAACATTCATGGTGAGCAAATAAGATGCCAATGGACCCCATATGTCACGAGGCTTAGAGGCGCTAGGTAGTTCTTCAGCGTAGCAAGTAAGTTGGTCCCGGCAGTACACCAAGTCCTGCAGCCATTGCTTATGTGTCGGCACGTGTCTGCCACCACAACATACAGCAACCCTTCGCTTAGCCAACAGCAGCGCCACAACCACCAATATCCCTAGTTAAGCTTAAACTCAAGTTCCATGCAAAATAATGTTTGCAAACATTGGCCCCCATTCACTTCTCTCCACAAACCTAGTCCACAAGTCAATAGTCAAATTATGCATTGATTTATTTGGTGCCGTTTCCAAATTTGGTGAATATTGGTAGGAAAGGTTTTGTAAAAAACATAAAAATGTTGCACTGAATTATGCAAATGGCAAGTCAGCTCTATAGGAATACACACATCTGCTAATGTTCTATAACACCCTTTGGAGTAATAAAAAACTAGTGCATTTTATAATCTCATTTCATTGGTAAAAATGTGTTGTGCTAATAGGAAGAGGGTGGGCAATAGTTATTAAGTATGTGGCAGGCAAGGTATTGTTGACCTTCCAGTGCAAGCTCTGGCTTCAGCTTCTTTCTGTCGCCCTCTCCGACTGCCCAGGCCCTCCCTGTTGGCACCTGCCAGCACCTGCCTCGACTGTGGTATGGCTGCAGCAGGACGTTTACCTGAAAGGAATTGCTTGTGCTAAATAGGACTCATACTACCATGCCTATAGCTACAATAAAGAAACAGGCATCTATTGCTGTTTCTAAAAACACCTTATGCATTCCAACCAAAAAAACAAGTCCCAAAAAAAAAAGAAAAAGGCGCAGTAGCACTACAAACAACACATACAATTATGGAGAATTTGAACTGGGGTGGGCACTTCCAGTATATAATTCTGACTTCTGCTTTAAATTTCCACATAATGGTTATCCTGCTTTCAAACCTATATTAAAATTATTGGATTTTAAGCCTCCTGTACATATATGTCAATTTTTTCCACATAAGTTCCAGTAATTTTATATTAAATCAGTGCAAGGGTCACCAGGTGTCTGCTTCCCTCTTGCTCAAACTCCAATGGTGAAACATTTGTAGTGGTCCACAAAAAAAGTGTAAATGTCCACGGCCTGCAACCACTAGTACAATGGAAGCACTGGTGGTTATCCTGAAAGTCTGGCATGGATCAGACCCTCTTAAACCTGCACTGGATACCCCCACACAAGCCCACAATATATATCCCTCAACTGTGGCTCCATAGTCGTGTATCTGAAAGTAAGGATTACACTGGCTTTTGAATGCAAATGTACGATTTAGGCAACTCTCATCCGAGATGAAAAAAAAAAAGGAACGAAATTAATTATAAACTCTAACTAAAAATAAAGCCCTTGTTTCCTTTTTTCCATATTCAATATTATTTGCTTAGACTGTGAAAAAGCCCGCATCCTGGAAGCTGAAGTGCGGCAGAGCAATGTGCTTCAGAGCTTTTCTCCTTTAAATCTAGTGGAATTCACGTGCAACTATTTTCAGGAGACTTGTCTAGTGGTTAAATTGTCAGCTCCTGAACCTCGACTCTTGCTCAATTTGTGTGATCCTGGGCAAATCATTTGATGCTCCTGGTCTCCGGTTCCTTTATTTGCTGTAATTGGGAGCACTCTCAAACAGGCCAACCCCAATTATTAAGGTCTATATATGAGAGAATGACATTTACTTTTTGACATTTTATTCCACCAGAGGCAGTAATCAAGTGCCCTTCAACATACTGTTTTTATCTTGCAAGTAATGTTCCGCTGCAGGAAAAGAAAATGGCAAGATCTGGGAAGAGCCATGCCCTCAGAGTGATGGGGATGATTTCTCCTGATGGCAGGGGGGGCTGGAAGCTGATAAAGGCCTCATTCTTGCGCCCTCCAGAGCCGGTGAGTTCAGGCCCTCCGCCACCCAATAAATGGGCCTCTCAATCAACGGGCGCCTCTTACAATCTGCCTGTGCAGCCCCTCCGCCGAGATGAGACCCCCCCCCCAAGCCGCCTCCTGGTCCCCTTTCCCAGGCCATTATCGCGCGAGACAGCCGTCTCAGGAAAATGATGTTTCTGTCAGCCGCGCGCGCCAGCCGTCTGTGAATGATGACGTTCTGCCGCGGAAGAATTGAGGTTTCAATAGCTTTCAAATTCCCCAGGAATGATGAACAAGGACTTTGAGTTTGTCGTTCCCAACCATCTGCCAAAACAATTACTAGTGATGCGAATTCAGCTGTGTGTGTGCCTTCATCCCAGGATCCGCTTTGCAAAAACCTGTCAAGCTCCCTTTCAGGAAACGAAATGACACTAGGATTTCTGGAGGGAGAAAGGGATCTAAGCACTCTACGCGCCCTTCCCATAACTGATTAAAACATTACATTAATATTTCTCTTTTGTGGAATTGACGCGTGAAGGGTAAAGACTTTGTGCTGATACCATCCATCACGCATGACTTTAGAGTCCAAGGTCAATGAGAAAACACTAATTGTATTATTAAAGAAGAGGCCCAGGAAACATGGACCTAGATCAGTTACAGTCATGTTTGTCGAGGCTATGTTTGGCGTATGCTTTTTGGTTGTTATTGTTTATTGTTATCTTGTGTATTGTATGTTCTTATTCTGTTTTCGTGATGCTGGTGATATAGGTTGTTTAGCTATAGTTTGTTTAGCCAGATCAACGTTTTAGATGTGGTGGTAGCCAAGATCTTTTGTTTTTTATTAATTAGGCATTAACTGGAAACTTTTGTTTTTAATATATATATATATATATATATATATATATATATATATATATATATATATATATATATATATATATATATATATATATATATATGAAAGCTCCACACCGTGTCCCCTTGATTAGATCCAAAAAGACACGCAGCACTCACGAGATCAGTAGGGCTTAGAACGCCAAACTTTTTTATTCAGACAAACGCGTTTCAGGAAAGACTCCCTTCGTCAGTGTCATGAACAATGCATTTCGCGGCACCATTTTAAAAGCGCGTGGGTGTGTAGTGTAAACATGAACAAGGGACCAAACCTCGTATTTTTCTACGGGCGCCATCATAGAACATGCAATTCTCACATAGTAACAAACTTTACTGCTACCAAAAATATAACATCGTCGTTAAATACATGTCCTAGATACATATCTTGCCATGGATCGGCATTTGCAACACTGCTTTGTGTTGTCTAGTGTCCCAATCTGTCAATATGTGTTACAATCAATTTGTTAGATTAAAACGATCAAAATCCTCATAGTGATATGACTAAAAATGCCACAATGTTATCTTTACATTCATGTATATTCGGGCCGATTAATCATAATGTATAATCATGGCCCTATTGATAATCTAGCCGTGGATCGGCCTTGGCAACCTAATGGTTGCCAACTGAACTAATCGCTTCAATTTACAACAATATAAATTCTACAGCCCAGTTCTTTCCGCTTCTTAGAAAAAGTATCCCAAACAACATCATTTCATCGCCGCCAATTCTGCATTCTTTCAATTACCATTAATCCAAGAAGCAGATAAATAATTCTACAAAAACTCAGTTCTGTCGACAATAACATATGGCAGTTGTAACATACCCTTCATTCGCAACATGAGGTAATGAAGTTCCCTATTGGCCCAAATGTGCAGACATTTCCTCTCCGATATTAAAGCCACTCGGAACCTTGGTCTCTAGGTCCACTATGTAGCGGGACTCCAACCTCCTAAGCTTAAGGAGTCGGTTGCCTCCCCTAATGTGTTCCGGTACATGGTCTAGGCAGAAATATTGTAAAAGGTCTCTATTGCTCTGATGTTTTATGGCAAAATGACGTGCAACAGGATAAGAAAAATCCTTGTTCGCAATTGCCCTCATATGCTCCAAAATTCGTAGCTTGACTGGATTGATTGTGCTGCCTATATATCTTATTTTGCACGGGCAGCTCAGACAGTATACAGCAAAACTGGTGTGGCAAGACATAAATTTGTTCAATTTTCTTCACCCCTTGACTCCTCGGACATCATAAGTTAAGACGCGTTTGCTGAAAGCACACGCCTTGCATGGTCGCGCTTCCTCAGCGCTGGTACTCGCGCTATTTGTTTTAAAGCGTCCCCTTTTCGTAGTTTGGTATTTTTATTTTTATGCAGTTTCCCCCTGTTTTTAATTCTCACCGCCACATTGCTGCACCTAAATTGTTCCCCTCACCGCTGTTTAGCGGGCCGGACCCTCGCGCCGAGTCACCGGTGGGCGCCATTTTAGGTAGGGATAAGGTCAGTTTGAAGCGACCTGCACTCTAGCAGTCAGGTGGACTGGCTAGAGACAGGTCGGGGGCTCTCAGTATTTAAAGGACTTGGGTAGGAGCTCTCCCTCTTGCTGGTCGCGCTTCCTCAGCGCTGGTACTCGCGCTATTTGTTTTAAAGCGTCCCCTTTTCGTATTTTGGTATTTTTATTTTTATGCAGTTTCCCCCTGTTTTTAATTCTCACCGCCGCATTGCTGCACCTAAATTGTTCCCCTCACCGCTGTTTAGCGGGCCGGACCCTCGCGCAGAGTCACCGGTGGGCGCCATTTTAGGTAGGGATAAGGTCAGTTTGAAGCGACCTGCGCTCTAGCAGTCAGGTGGACGGCTAAGAGCCCTATATCTACCAGTACCTATGGCGCGCAGCGTGTGCGCGCAGCGTGTCCGCCGCAGCCACGCCGGAGTCAAGCCAGAGTCCAGCCCCTCTGCGCCCGTCCGCGCTGAGGACGGGCTGGACGGCTGGACCTGCGGCCCTGAAACAGTGGGACACAGTGCACTGGAATATTCTCTACAGGATGTCTTACGTCTCCAACCTTCTATGGCACCGTGTTTCCATAGAAGTACTCCTGAAGACCTTCTCCTGCCTATGGGATGTAGGTGCTTTCAGATAGGTGCGGGGGGCTGGAATTCTGTCCCCCTTGCCCCCCTCGAGAGCTCTGCTCGCCAGTGGTACCTAGTGAACTGAGCGTAAACTGCCTGCTTCTCAATGCGCGCTCACTCATTAAAAACAATATGGTTTTTAAGGAGCTTGTATTGGAGAAGAACCCGACCTGGGTCTTTGTTACGGAAACGTGGGCTAAAGACTCATCGGGCCCAGATCTTATCGAAGCAGTCCCAGACGGATACTGCTTGTCTCGGCAGGACAGAATAGGCCGGGTCGGTGGTGGATTAGCTATCCTGCCTAGAGACACCTTCCAATATCACATTATGCCTCTATCTGACCCCAAGGACGCTATCCAGGCGCTGTATTTTTCACTACAGGATTCTTCTATTTTCCCTTTTAACGGGATTCTGGTCTACCGTCCACCCGGTCCTAGAACAGACTTTAGCATAAAACTGCTTCAGTTCCTGGAACCTTATTTTGGTCGTGAGAATCTAACGATTCTGGGTGATTTTAATTTTCACTTAGAGTTGTTGGAGACGCATGACACTTCCGCTTTGCTGGAAGCACTGACAGCATGCGGTCTCACCCAATTGGTGAAGGGACCTACCCACCGTGCGGGGCATACGCTCGATGGGATTTTCTCTAATGACCAGAGACTGTCAGTAACGGATCCTTTTTTCCTTTCCTGGTCTGATCACCTGGCCGTTCCTTTCAACGTGGCCTTCCCTAGCCAGGAGATCTCTAGGAAAGCTCCGTGTACTTTTGAAGCACGTAGGAATCTCAAGAACATCGGGGAACACTCCTTTGACCCGTGGATCCCTAGTCTGTCTTCTATTCGGGAGATGGATCTTCCCTTGGCGGTGCCGCATTACGATAAAATTCTTACGGAGGCCTTAGACGAACTAGCACCGGCTCGGGCCTGTTACTCAGCCAGGAAAAGACCCTCAGCCCCTTGGTTCTCTGAACAGCTAAGACTCCTTAGACAGGAAGTAAGGAGACAGGAGCGCCTATGGCATGCTAGTTGGGACTTAAAAGACAAGGAAGCTCATAAAACCCTGCTTAAAAGATATAAGCGGGAAGTTATTCGGACCAAACAAGACTACTTCACGGCCCTTACTGCTTCCCTCTCATCTCCCAAAGAGCTCTTCAGGATCGTGGACTCTCTTACATCTCAAGACAATAACCTTTTCTGTTACAAGTATGTTTTTTGTGGCCCAGGCTACCTGCTCCTCCCACCAGCCCACGAAAAGATTCGCGTAGCTGGGGGCAAAGCAGGAGCCCATTGCCGTACCAGATACTTGTCTGTAGATGTCACTATAGACACGTATCTGGTACGGCATGGGCTCCTGGTGGGAGGAGCAGGTAGCCTGGGCCACAAAAAACATACTTTGGACAGAAAAGGTTATTGTCTGGTACAGATACATAGATGATCTGTTTTTAGTCTGGAATGGACCAGTATCTGAGGCAGAGAAATACATAGCATTGCTTAATATCAACAATTCTAATCATAGATTTAGCGGTGAAGTCAGTAAGGAAACGGTAAACTATTTGGATTTGAAAGTGGAGATCAGAGATGAAAAGATAGTCACTTCTCTCTATAGGAAGCCAACTGCAGGAAACAGCGTTTTACACGCTTCTAGCGGGCATCCTAGGAGATTGATTAACAGTATCCCGTATGGGGAACTCCTACGGATTCGCCGTAACTGCACACTTGAGAGTGATTATGAGAAGGCGGCTGATGCGTGTATCTTAAGATTTATTGAGAGAGGATATAAACCAAACCTCCTCAAAGAAACACGCAATCGTGTCAGTCGTCTGCCCAGAGACACACTGTTTGAGAAAAGGGTGAGGACTGATTAAGAGGGAGGAAGATTTCGTATTATTACACCATTTTCCTCCAATTCTAATGAGCTGAGAGCGATCCTTAAGAAACATTGGCATATTCTTAAAACAGACAGCATAATAGGCATGGATATCCCCAGAGAACCTACGATCACCTTTAAAAAAGCTAGATCATTGAGGGATCAATTGGTTCATAGTCACTTAGACCCAGTTATAAACAGAAAAGGTATATTAAAGGATGCCAAAGGATTCTTTCCTTGTGGACGATGCAAGGCGTGTGGTTTCAGCAAACGCGTCTTAACTTATGATGTACGAGGAGTCAAGGGGGGAAGAAAATTGAACAAATTTATGTCTTGCCACACCAGTTTTGCTGTATACTGTCTGAGCTGCCCGTGCAAAATAAGATATGTAGGCAGCACAATCAATCCAGTCAAGCTACGAATTTTGGAGCATATGAGGGCAATTGCGAACAAGGATTTTTCTTATCCTGTTGCACGTCATTTTGCCATAAAACATCAGAGCAATAGAGACCTTTTACAATATTTCTGCCTAGACCATGTACCGGAACACATTAGGGGAGGCAACCAACTCCTTAAGCTTAGGAGGTTGGAGTCCAGCTACATAGCGGACCTAGATACCAAGGCTCCGAGTGGCTTTAATATCAGAGAGGAAATGTCTGCACATTTGGGCCAATAGGGAATTTCATTACCTCATGTTGCGAATGAAGGGTATGTTACAGCTGCCATATGTTATTGTCGACAGAACTGAGTTTTTGTAGAATTATTTATCTGCTTCTTGGATTAATGGTAATTGAAAGAATGCAGAATTGGCGGCGATGAAATGATGTTGTTTAGGATACTTTTTCTAAGAAGCGGAAAGAACTGGGTTGTAGAATTTATATTGTTGTAAATTGAAGCGATTAGTTCAGTTGGCAACCATTAGGTTGCCAAGGCCGATCCACGGCTAGATTATCAATAGGGCCATGATTATACATTATGATTAATCGGCCCGAATATACAAGAATGTAAAGAAAACATTGTGGCATTTTTAGTCATATTAATATGAGGATTTTGATCGTTTTAATCTAACAAATTGATTGTAACACATATTGACAGATTGGGACACTAGACAACACAAAGCAGTGTTGCAAATGCCGATCCACGGCAAGATATGTATCTAGGACATGTATTTAACGATGATGTTATATTTTTGGTAACAGTAAAGTTTGTTACTATGTGAGAATTGCATGTTCTAAGATGGCGCCCGTAGAAAAATACGAGGTTTGGTCCCTTGTTCATGTTTACACTACACACCCACGCGCTTTTAAAATGGTGCCGCGAAATGCATTGTTCATGACACTGACGAAGGGAGTCTTTCCTGAAACGCGTTTGTCTGAATAAAAAAGTTTGCCGGTCTAAGCCCTACTGATCCCGTGAGTGCTGCGTGTCTTTTGGAATCTAATCAAGGGGACACGGTGTGGAGCTTTCATATTTGCGCGGAACACCACCACGCTGCAGCACCCGCCCTACAGAGTGACTCGTTGACGGTGGACACTGGAGCGGAATATATATATATATATATATATATATATCTGGATATCTCCGAACCTCTCTGTGGCGCCCAGCCGGACACAACCAAAGGACGAAATACAGACTCCAAGTGTTGTGGAAAATGCAGGTCTTTATTTTCAGGTTTGTCAGACGCGTTTCGAATACCCTTGTATTCTTTCTCAATTCACAAACAAATAGTCCACTTTCAGTTTTTATATTGTTTTTGGTGTGATGCTTTCACCTCCCCTCTGTGATGTGTGGAAATAGAGGAAATACTAAACAAGTATGCATGCTGGGACTTGTAGTTGTTAAAAAAGCCTTACTAGATTGCTGGCATTTTGAGTTTGCATAACATTACCGCATGAATGCAGTTTTTGAATAATAGCGTGAAGCACAATTGTCATGACATTATTTCAGAATAACAATTTGTTTTCGGTAGGTTGCCAATTTCATTATATATTTTCTCAATGAGTATAAATAAATAAATAAATATATACATTGATAAAATATGCTATACAAAAATATATTGTTTCAAAATATATATCTATCATTCCCTTTATAATAAAAAACAACAAATGAATACATATTTCATATATACAGAATACAATATAAAAATAGGAATATGCTATTTAAAATATTGACACTCTACAGTTTTTACACATGGAAATCATGGAATAAATTCCGAAACCCACGTTTTGGCTAACCTTATTGACCAGAGTTGGTTAAAAAAAACGTGCAACACTACGCAATGTGCAAAATACAAACTAAGTGCAAACTTTGCATTCTTTTGTAGCAGCATGGGAGTATTTCCTTAAAAAAAAGTGCATAGTAGTGATATGACAATCACTAAACTTCACTAAATTTGTGCTTCTTACTAAACAAAGTCTTGATATTTTCAAGACAAGTGTTTTAAAACTTATAAGCAAATTTTTTTTATATTATGCTTATAATGTGAAAGACTAAAAACAATATTGAGACAAAAATAGAATGGAACGGGGGCAACAGTGATATTGTTAAGGTACATTTTAGATACAGGAATTTGGAAACATGTAGGGAACATATAGCCAATGGATAGAGCATCAGAGGAAGTGGTGTAAGTCCTCTGTGTTGTTTAATCCATTTGGCTGCCTGCTGTCCAATTCAATAATGAATTTGGATTCTAACTGCCGCAAGCACTTTTCTCTGTTTCCACCTCGCGGATTCTCCTTCACAGCTCCAATAACAAAATAGTTTAAATCCGCTAGATTGTTTTGGTGGATTGCTTTAAAGTGTCTTGCGACAGGATACGTACCATCGTTATTGACGATGGCACGCAGGTGTTGCAGGATTCTGACGTGCACTTGCTGCTTTGTACTACCCACATACCTGAGCCCACAAGTGCACGTCAGAATATAAACTGCATATTCGGTTTTGCAGTCATGGCATCCCTGATTTTTTTGCTCTCTCGGGCTGAATGGTGTGTTGTATTTCTTAGTTGTTATACCAAATTTACAAGCCCGACATGAAGAGCATTTGTAAAAACCCTGTTTTTCAGGTAACCAAAAAGTATTTCTCTTTTTGTTACTAAGGTCCGGGATGCTTTTGGCTATTTCACTCCTCATCGAGATGCCTCTACGGTATGTTATTGTGGGTTTTTCAGGCAACTCCGGTGTCATGACTGCATCAGTCTGTACTATCGACCAATTTCGATTGATTATAGATCGAATTTGGCGATGCTGGTTATTGTAAGTTAGGATTAACCTAGGTGTATTGGAGGTTTCCTCACTTTCCTGCAATTCTTTTCTTTCCAAATCATACAGCAATGATTCCCTGGATCTACAATTGGCTTTGTCCAAAGCCTTTTGTAGACTATCTGCCGAATAGCCTCTTCTACGAAATCTTTCAATTGCTTCTCGCATGCATATATTTTGTTGTTCTTCGCTACTGCATTTGCGTTTAATCCTGAGAAGCTCTCCGTAGGGAATGCTATCAATTAGATGTCTTGGGTGAGCACTCGAGGCATGTAACGTTGAGTTACCGGCAGTAGATTTTCTATGCAAAGTTGTTCTCAGACCACCATTTTCTACATATATTCTTGTGTCCAAAAAGTCTACTTCATTACAGCTTAAATTTGAAGTAAATTTTAGATTCATCTGATTTACATTGATGTCTCGTATAAAATCATTGGCACTTTCATTACTTCCCTTCCACAAAACAAACACATCATCTATGAAGCGTAACCATACTTTTATGTGGTCACCATACCTTAAGGATAGTTTTTGCCTGAGTGTCTGCTCCTCCCACCAGCCAACCACTAAACAGGCATAGCTGGGGGAGAAGCAAGACCCCATCGCCACACCTCTGCATTGTCAATATATCTTTTTGGCAAATGCAAAATAGTTGTTGTTAAGGCACCAGTCGATGCTCTTTATGATCATTTTATTGTGTTCATAGTTCTCAATTGATCTTGTCGATAGGAAGTGTTTGATCGCATTTAATCCTACTTGATGATCTATGCAAGTATATAAGGATTCAATATCCAATGTTATCATTTTCATTCCATCTTCCCATTCAACAGTGCTGATTTTGGTTAAAAAATTACCAGTATCTTTTACGTATGATGGCAATTCCTTAACCAGATCTTGCAAATAATAATCAATGTACTGTGATAGATGCTCGCTGGCACTTTCGATGGCCGATATTATTGGGCGTCCTGGCACTGGTGTTCTCTCTTTGTGGGTTTTTGGGAGAAAATATATGGATGGTAGTACAGGTGATTCATTCCATAGAAAAGTATATTCATCTTTTGAAATCATATTGTCCCTTTTACATTGTAGAAGGAGTTTCCTCAATGTTTCCAGAGCGTTCGTGTATTCTTTGTTGTTACTTTCTACATAGCACTCAGTATCTGACAGCTGTCGATTTGCTTCCATTAGATAGTCTTGTTTGGGCCACAAGACTATGTTGCCGCCTTTATCTGAGGCCTTCACAATTACTTCAGTGTCGTTTCCTAGTTTGGTCATTAATCGATTATATTGTAATTGATCGATACTCAGTTTTTTGGGGTGATGATTGACACGATGATATACATTTTTTATGTCTTCCGTAACTCTGTCATGGAAGATGTCGATCGCATCCTTTGGCATGGTTGGTACAAACACCGACTTCGGTTTAAAAGGGCTTCTACCTGCCCCAAACTGATTTATTGATGCCAGTTGTAGATGTTGTTGAGTAGACATATTGTTTTCAACTTCATCATTTGTGTTCTCTTCTAGTGCTTGTGCTGCCAACACTCCTTCCACATCTGTTGCTGTTAGTTTAATGCCACTTGTCAAGGATGATTGTCCTGCGGATTGTTTTTTGGCTAATCCGTTCTTTATCTTGAAGAATTTCAGTAATTTTAATTTTCTGATGTAACTGAAAATGTCTATTCGAGTTTGTGCATAATTGAAATTTTTTGGGAGGGCAGTATGATAACCCCAATTTTAGAATCTCTTCTTCTTTTGCATTTAACTTTAGGGTTGTCATATTGACAATTGTTTTGTCCATTACATCGATTATTGTTGATTGCGCCAAAAGTTTCTTTTTCCCCTTCCTCTTGTTTTTGTTACGCCTTTCCCTCCTTTTTGTATTTCGGGTTTTTGCGTGACTTGGGGTTGTGGCTGTTTTTGTTTCCGGGGTCTTAGCGTTTTCAACCTGGCCTCGACTAAAAAATCAATTTCCTCGCCGAGGTTCAAGGTTCTTGGTGTAATATCATCATCATCCGTGCTGTTTATACTGCTGGCACTATATACCGAGCTATCGTCACTCTGCTCACTTGCTGGAGTATTTCCACTGATAGCTTGCTGGTTTGAACATGTAGCTTGTTCCCCCATTTGCTGTCCCTTTGTCTTGTTTGTACTGGATTTGAGCTTTTTGGCCATGTCAAATTTTCTGGCGAATGTATAAATTTTGCCTTGTTCATAGTCTGCCAGATCACGGGCGAATTTGTATACCTTACGCTGTTTAATTTTTTCTTCTTGTTTCTGCAGCCTGTCTTTTATATCTTTTCGCGTTTTGGCAATGTAATCATTTGGTTCCAACTTTGCTAGTTCCTCATTTATAATTTTAATTTCATCCAGTAATTTTATCCTGTCGGATTCAGCATATTCAATTAACAGATGGACTAAGTTCATTGATGCCTGTAAGTTCAAAGTACCCCATCTCTCTAACATTTGAGGATCCGGATTTTCGTAACTGGGTGCGAGTAAGATTCTCAGCCCCCGTGGGACTCTGCCATCTTCAGCATATTTACTTAGCGATTTTTTCTCCCACCACTTTGTCACCTCTGACCTCATGCTCTTTTCGAGCTTCCTTAGGAGAGTCTTAGCAGTGTCATCTACTTGTACTGTGCTTTCTTTGTTAACGGTTGCCCCCCGTTTTTCCATAATTGGCAGTTTGCTGTAAATGTCGTCTGCAGCTGCCTCCCTTGCGCGGACTTCGTCTGCTGACATGTTGTTGCTGAATGTAATCTATCTCTTCGTGTTCGAATCACACGATTAAAGCTCAAATAACAGAGCCGATTCTGCCTGCCCACACCTGCCCACCGAGTTTTGATCGCGCATGGACACTCACCGCCGTTTATGCGCCGCTCTTGCCGGTCCTCCGACCACGCTAGGGTTGCAGCATTCACGATGGCCTGGCCACAGCACTTCACTCGGGGGCCGCCGCAATAGTTTCCGTTCCGGAAAGACGAGCAGGGAGGGTTGTTTGCAGCAGCCACTTCCGATGCAGGGGGTCTGTAAGCGAAACCAACCCGATGTTTCGCAATTGATATCTGGATATCTCCGAACCTCTCTGTGGCGCCCAGCCGGACACAGCCAAAGGACGAAATACAGACTCCAAGTGTTGTGGAAAATGCAGGTCTTTATTTTCAGGTTTGTCAGACGCGTTTCAAATGCCCTTGTATTCTTTCTCAATTCACAAACAAATAGTCCACTTTCAGTTTTTATATTGTTTTTGGTGTGATGCTTTCACCTCCCCTCTGTGATGTGTGGAAATAGAGGAAATACTAAACAAGTATGCATGCTGGGACTTGTAGTTGTTAAAAAAGCCTTACTAGATTGCTGGCATTTTGAGTTTGCATAACATATATATATTTATATATATATATATATATATATATATATATATATATATATATATATATATATATAGCTATACCAGTGGTTCTTAACCTTTTGACTTTTATGGATCCCCACTTGATCATTACTGGAATACAGGTAACACTATTGAATCATTTTTGGAATCCGAGGGACCCCGGACTAAGCAATTTCAATTATTTCCATCGCAAAACAATTCAACAAAATATAGAAACAAACATTTATCAAACAAGTACATAAATGTTGAAATAGTAATTCACAAACAAATATAAAAATAAAAAATGTATTTTAATCGGAAAGTTGGAACTTTTCTAAATTCATGTGAGGTTACCTATCATACATACTATATTCTGTTTCATTCACTTTTACTGCTCTCGCAAATTAATCTAAAGATGCTAACTTAATTGCTAGCCTCCAATCTCAAATTTACAGAACGTTTTAAAATTTTCAATATTTAATTTTGCTGCTTTTTCATATTTGCCTAAATAATCTGTTAATATTACTTAGTTTTCTAACATGAGTAGGTGTTATAGATCCCCAATGGTCCCCACCCACAGGAAAGAATCACTGTGCTATATAACTGAGAGATTGGCTGAAAATTAGCTTTTAATCCCCATAGTAATTTAATTGACCAGTGGCGTAGCAAGGTTGGCAAGAGTTTTGGGGACTGCGGCCTCCCACCTTACATGTGGCTGTCGCGGAGCAGGCATCCCAGGACTCACCAGCACCCTCCCTGCTCTTACATACGGCTGCTTTGGGCAGATAACTCAGGGGCCGTCTACGCCGTAGTAATTGATACCATATTAATTAATTTACTACCATCTTGCTTCTCTGAGTTACGGTCATGTTAGACTGCTCTCTCATTTCTGATGCATTCAGCCTGACTTTCATACTTGTTAATACTACGTGAGAATTTACATATGAGTCACCAAGTGTCTCGTAATTTACACATTCTGTATTGCTCTCATGGCCCTAAAGAGGTCGAGGTGCACCTGCAATCTGACGTACTTTTCACTGGGGTTTCCTTTCAGTCAGCTGTCTTCTCCCTTTGTTCTGCTGTAGTGTCATTCACATTTTGCTGCTGCCCACCACTGCGTACCTCATGGCGCACGGGGTCAGCCCACTTCAGTAATTTGCTTACCCGACTGTGAGTGATGGCTTTTGGCTCTTGCACAATGTACATATCCATGCAATAAGTAGTTTCTCCAGTATAGATATTGAAATATATATATAGATTAGGTATAGATATATATTGACTTTTAGACAACACATGTTTCCCTACAATGAGTGCCTTCATACAAAAAGTTTGAACCACGGTCAATGAAAGTCCCTTTGTGAAGACTCCCATTGATAGGCTATCTGGTTTTAGGTTTAAACCTATATTAACTGATAAAACCTCACAGAGAGGAAAATAGCCATCACCGGTGTAAACATATAAACACTGAAAAAACACCTTTGCAACTACAAACTAAGTGCCATCCAAAGAAATAAAAAGATGAGTGAAAGAGACATTTTATTTTTCTTCCTGAAGGGGCCAATACAATGTAACTTTGTTATACCAGTTAGCATCAAGAAAGACTGGGCTAACATTATTCTGCTTATGTTTTGTTATTTAGGGAGGTCACTAAAACATTATCTCTTCTTCCTTCTGCTTTTTTCAGTGTTGTGGTGTTTGGTCTAAAGATGCGGTATTTAGAAGCATGTTTTAGGTCTTATTTAGTTATTTTATAAACTGTAGAGAATCTGGAAATATCAAAATCATATTTGATTGATTTGATATTTTGGCTACATTTAATTTCATTGATAGGTAAAATGGCTGGTTTCATAAGAATCTTTCCTAATATGTACCATCACATTTACCTACAGACAGAGAATGGGTGAAATTCTTTGATACAT
This sequence comes from Lissotriton helveticus, assembly GCF_964261635.1. NCBI lineage: Eukaryota > Metazoa > Chordata > Amphibia > Caudata > Salamandridae > Lissotriton > Lissotriton helveticus. The sequence goes on from NC_136058.1 coordinate 263,777,698, forward strand.
CAGCCCCCTCTTCTTGTAAGGCAGTGTTGATTGCAAGTGAATTGCCAAACACCCCAAGCTTTAAACATTCAATGCAAGATGTAGTGACAGGTATATATGAAAAGAATGTTTTCACCAAGCATCTGAGATAGTGGTGAAAGCATGACACCAGACGTTTGGTAAAAATGTAACGCAGTGTCGCTTGGAATGTAGCTGAAAAAGGTTCCTACCAAGCTCAATCAAGATTGGAGTGATATTGTTTGTATTTGCAGTAATTCAGCTACGTATGTGAAAATGTTGTATGATGGTCCGTCAAAATCAATACCTGAGCTGAAGTGCTTCCCCATAAGAGATCCTTGTCACTTGCTAGACGGTATGCTGAAAGCATCTTTACAATCTTCAGATTTAATGAAGAATGCCTTTGACTTTGTAGTCCATTCCTGTGCAGTAACAATGTATTTGGACCTCATATACCTCATCAGTGCAGAAAGCAAGCAATAATTACAATTAAATAAAATTCCCTAAACACTGTTTCTGTTGTTTTTCATGGCGCGAAAATGTGTTTTTTTAACATTTTGAAAAAAACTGAAAAAACCCCACCAGAAGTTACCAAAAATAGAAACTGAAAACAGGAAAGCCTACCGATTGACCTTAGTTTGATTTGTTACTGTTGCAGGCGCTATGCCCAGCCACACAAGTGGGGCAGCATATTTATCAGGCCAGTGGGGAAATGCTGGGTGGTATGTGTATTCCTTCTGATGATGTTTGCTGTGCTTTGTGGGATCTCAGCGATGCACACCACCCTGGATTCCCCTGGGTGTCTAGTTTTCAGAATTGCCTGAGTTAGGTAGGTTTCCGTGGGTGGCCGCCAAGCCCAGGCCCAATAAACGCAGCCACCGTTTTGTTGATATTGCCACATTGCATCTTAGACCCCTCTTTTTGTGGGTGCTAGGTCCACCCACACAAGTGAGGTACCATTTTTACCAGAAGATATGTAGGACAACTGGATGTAGGGGTTTTGTGACTCCCTGCAGATTCCAGTACTTTGACTCACAGAAATGTGATGAAAATTATTTGTATTGTTAGCCATTGTTTGAGGTTTGGAAGGGCTTCTGGATAGGAAAACCTCCACACAAGACACACCACCCTGGAGTCCCCCGGTTCCTAGTTTACAAAAGTATCTGGATTTGGTAGGTTTTTCCTACAGACAATGTACACCCTGCACAACCATCTACTACTCAAATACACACACATACTGGTTGGATTTTGCACCAGGGTGAGTGAAAGTCCAAAATGTAAATTTTATTAACAAAAGATTTCATAAAAATCATAGCGTAGAAATCACAGTTGATAATATATTTTAAATGATCAAATACCGAATCAGTGACTCTCAGCTTGTGAGCTGGAAAGCCATGACAAGGCACCAAACACTTTACAGGCCATTCATACACCTTTCATGCGTGAACACACAAAGCCATGCACAACTCCAACCTCAACTCCAACACACTACAATACTCACATGAGCAAAGAGCGCCATTCAAGGGCCTAATACTTTCATTCACCCATAGGACTGACACACCAATCACACTTCCTAGCGGCTGATGCTTGGCTTTAGGTGTGTGTGGACTGGCATGTGGCTGCCAGTGTGTAGTCAGTCCACATACATTGCCATCCCGCCGCCAGTCTACACACAATGGCATCCAAATGCCAGTCCACACATGCCTCCAGCCAAACGCCAGTCCACACATAGCCAGCCAAACGTCAGTCCACACATGCCACTAGCCAAACTCACACCATTAGCCAAACACCAGTCAAAGTCAGTCACATGCCATTACACGTACACCACCAGCCACACACACACACTTTCAGCTGCATGCCCATCCGCACCCACTGCCAGCCAAACAGCAGTTTACACACATCACCAGCCAAGGGTCTTCTCCGCCAACATAAATAAGTCAGAATTCCTTTATGTCTGCTGGTTTTCAGTCTCCACCTCTGGGGTCAGATTGTCCTGAAAAGAATTGCCAATCTGCCCCCTCCAGGGGGGGTGTACGGACAACAAAGAACATGCCATTTTCAAAATGGGGAGCAACCCTTGCCTAAGTGGTTCATCTCCAACATAAACAAATAATCTCTTTGATGTCTAGTTGTTTTCCACCAACCTTGGGGGCAGATCACCCTCAAAATGGCCAATCTGCCCCCAGTGGGAGGTGATAAACATCCAAAAACTGTGCTTACATAATTCGGGAGTAACTATTGCCCAAGAAGCCAATCCCTACCATGTATCACAATAAAATCCCTAGTGTCTAGTGGTTTCGGCCCCCCTTTGGGGCAGATCGGCCTAAAAAATGGCCGATCTGCCCCAAGCAGGGCTGAAAACATCCAAAACATGTTGCTATAAATTTGGAGCATGACCCTTGCCAGAGGGTGTCGCTCCCCACTATGTATAAAAATAAAATCCCTGGTGTCCCGTCGGTTTTCCTCCCATGGTGGGGAGACTGGACTAAAAAATTGCCGATCTGCCCTCAGGGAGGCAGAAAACTGTCAAAATATCTGGTGATATATTTGGGGAGCGATCCTTGTGGAAGGGGCTGCTCTCAAGCATGTATTTATGTAAATCCCTGGTGTCTAGTAATTTTCTGCCCCCATGGGGTCAGATCGGCTTTTAAAAATGGCACAATCTGCCCCCGGGGAGGCAGAAAACAGCTAAAACATTGTGTCCCAAATATGGGGAACAACCCTTGCCCAAGGTGCCACTCAGCGCATAAAGAAGACATCACTGTTGTCTAGTGGATGAACTCCTGCTGCATGATCACTGTTATACCTTCACTCCTACAGCAGTAAGTCCTGAGTGCTGAGGACATGTCCAGCACGTCTTTGGTACTCAAGCGGTTAAGAAAACTGTAGAAATTCACTAAAAAATCCAGTTAAAGATGGAGAAAATGCAATGAAAACCATAAACTTCACATCACATACAATGCTCATGCCCTTACCATTGATGAAACAGATGAAGTTGCGTATGATTTATTTCATATTACAGATGATATTATATATCATATTACCCTGACCATTGTGACAGACATGGCCATCAATGCTTTTAGGGGGTATTATTTGTTGGCATAAATATTGTGAGCTCATAACCATTGCACTGTGAGCTATGGTTTGTGTGGGTGCTGTGGGAATTAGGAATTGTGGTCCTAACTATTACTTATGAATTTCAGTGATATTTCAGTTTTAATTTGTAGCCATACCTGTGCTTTACCTATGGTTTCTGATGTTCTTTTAAACATACATTAAAGTATTATACCAAGGTCAATACTAACTTCTCTTTAGCCTCAGTTTTTTTCAGTGTTTTTGTATCATATACCCCATTTCAAGAGAATTCCTGTTTGGCCTACAGTGCATGACCCTTGCCGGAGTGTTTCACTCCCCACCATGTATCAAAATAAAATCCCTGGTTTCCCGTGGTTTTCTGTCCTGTGGTGGGGAGACTGGACTAAAAAATTGCCGATCTGGCCTCAGGGAGGTTGAAAACAGTCAAAATCTCTGGTGATATATTTGGGAAGCGTCCTTGTGCAAGGGGCCGCTCTCAAGCATGTATTTATGTAAATCCCTGGTGTCTAGTCATTTTCTGCCCCCAAAGGGTCAGATCGGCTTTTAGAAATGGCACAATGTGCCCCTGGGGAGGCAGAAAACAGCAAAAAATGTGTACCCAAATATGGGGAACAACCCTTGCCCAAGGTGCCACTCAGCACATAAAAAAGACATCCCTGTTGTCTAGTGGGTGAACTCCTGCTGCATGATCGCGGTTATACCTGCACTCCCACAGCAGAAATGCACTAAAGACTTGGCAGAGGACTTAACGTTGGAAGCCATTTGCTTTCATGATGGCCACAGCACCACTTGATGATGTTTATGCATGCACCCACATCATCCGACCACCACTGGGGGGTAGGAACGGGGTGGCAGCGGAAGTACTTACCCAGCCATCCCAGTGAAAATGGGTGTTGGGAGGGTATGAGGGGGAGCACCAGCGCTCGCCCCACAGTTGAATGCTTTGACTTGCATGACATATCCTCAGCACCAGAGTGCTGGTGCTGAGAACATGTCCAGCACGTCCTTGGTGCTCAAGCGGTTAAGAAAACCTTAGAAATTCACTAAAAAATCCAGTTAAAGATGGAGAAAATGCAGGTTTCTGCCTGGCCTTTCGCATAACCTTATGCAGGGGTTGGCCGCAGGGTATGATCATTGGCTTTGCCCTGGACCCAACACTTCAGGGGCAGCCAGGTCCTGTGTTCACATATTTTGGTCATGTGCAGTGGTGATTGACCACAGGATCTGGCATCTGAACATGCCCTGCGCCCAACCCCCTACAGGGGGTCAACACCCACTGCGCACACCATTCTCATCTATTCTGTCGATCGACTGACGCTTCATCCATGTCACAGGCAGTATCCATACAAACCATCCGTACTAGTATACTTGCAGCAATAATGTTCATATCCAACAGCACACTTATAAATGTAAGATGACCTATCAAACATACACAATATATAACAGAGTGGGTTGAATTATATAAATTCAAATTCCTGCTATCACGTTGATCAAACAATTTGCTTGCTAACCCCCAATCAGGATTCTGTCACCTCTGAGGGATTAAAACACTGGTAATGGACATCACAGACATAGCACTAACACTGAAAGATGAAAATCAGCCAGTGGTGCTCATGGGGGGCGTGGCTTGGGCACCGATTAGTGAGGCGGCATGAGCTAAAGGCTCCGTATCCGATCCCAAATTAATCCTGATACCGCTCCTGAAAAGTGGCGGAACTCGAGTAGCAGCTGTCGGAACCTAAGGGCCATAACACCCGGCCGACATTGCAGCGGTAAGAGATCCCAGCGCAGCCCAGGAACGGACTGAACAACCTGCGTACCCCGAGGGCCTGGGGCGATAAGATGGCGGCGCTGTGGAGCCGATGAAGGCGTGCGACCCGGCGACGCTGTATGCACGACCGCGACCGGCCCCAACCAGGGGCGATAACTCGCTGACCGTGCGGAGCGGAGGATTGGGTGCATCACTGGGGTTGCCGGTGAGTGGAGCGTCTCTATCACTGCCGGGAGGAGGAGGACCCAGACGGCGAGGTTCCCCAAAATGGCGGATGGAGGCAGGGCGGCTGCATGACCTGGGAGCCTAGCACCGGCTCACGGGTGACAGCGAGTGGTGGGAGCAGGCCGGAGGCGGCTCTACGGCATTGCTCTGCTCCAGTACTGGTGGAGTAACGCTGAGAAGGCGGCGAGCTAGCGTGTGGAGCTCGCCGGCGACTGTTGTGCGTGGAACCAGCTCGGCGGACCGACGGAAGCATATACGTGCCCTGTAAGATGCAAACGGGCTGGTGAGGGGATCGTGGCCCCGCAGGAGGCACAGCGCAGTATCCGACCAACGGAGGCACGCAAGTCCCGGTAAGTGAGGTGGAACGGGCCTGCACCCAGCGCTGCGGAGGTGGGGGCAGGGGGCAGGTCTGTGAAGCCGCACGGACCTGGGTAGAGGTGCCACTGGAGGGAAGTGAGCGCTATGTACATGCGGCAGCGAGTCAAGCACTGGGGTCTCAAGATTCACGGCAGACACCCTGAACACACTACGAACAGAGGCTGCATATCTAGAAACTGAAAATATTAGGGGGTCCAGCAGGAGGCTTTGAGGAGTGGGATACTCGAGCGCTGGCACAGCGGCACCTTGGACGCACTGCAGAAGGGGGACTACACTGCGAGCCGCCGCATGAGCTCTGCAGCCCTGGAGACACCGGTCTAACCAAAATTGGAGAACCTAACATTCTTTCGGGACTGGCCGAGGGGTGCTGGGGCTGTGATCGGGACCTGGGCAGAGCCCGTCAGTACACCCGCAAGATGGTCCTACCGACCTATTGAGAAGGGGTGACCGTGGTGGCTGGAGTGTATCGGTCCTAGATTGAATCTTCATTGACAAGCACTCTAGCTAGGGGTCTGGACACTGAGAGGAGGGCAAATATCCAATAGTGGCCTACTTGACCAATTACGATGAAACCTAAACCCAAGACAGGGGACACCACGATGCAGGATGATAACCAGGGCGCTGCAGGTGAGTCAGAGGAAGCGCTCTCTGAAGTAGGGCTGTGTCAACGCCTTGACATGATTCTGGAAGCCATAGCGACGATGAAAGAGACTATACATCAAGACATAGTGCAAGTCGCGACAGGATTGGGACTCCTTCGTGCAGACCACTCAAAATTAGCAGACAGAGTGAAAGATACTGAGATAGCCATCCAAGAACTGAAACCAGCGAAAATGTCATGGAAAAACAACTGAAGGATGCATTAGGATGCCTGGCGGTGCTAGAGAAGAGGGCGGAGGACTCAGAAAGTAGAAACCGCCACAATAATATCTGCGTGGTGGGCCTGCTGGAAAAAATCGAGGGGCCTGACATGATTACGTACTTAGAAAACTGGCTTAAAACAGAGGTGGCACCGGAGGGCCTATCTACTTTCTTCACACTCGAAAGAGCGCATAGAGTGCCTGCTCAACCGCCGCTACTTGGTTGCCCACCAAGACCAGTGGTGGCTAAGCTCCTCCATTACAAGGATAGGGACATACTGATCCAAAGAGCGCGATCTGCGGGGCCCTTCAAGGTTGCCAATAGCACTGTCACAATATTCCCAGATTATACCCAGGAAATACAGAGACGCAGGGCCTCCTATCTAGCAGTCAAAAAGGAACTCCGGGAGGAAGGGATCCAGTACTCCTTAATCTTCCCAGCAAAGTTGAGAGTAGTGTCTCCGGATGAGGCGTGGACGTGGCTTGAATCGTATAGAAAGGGCACAGATCGTCAGACACATAGACATTCCGAGCCGCCCAAATCCTCCCAGGTGCGCAAATCCCAGCGGCTTAGAAAACGGAACCAAAACCTACAGAGGCAACAACTGGCTCAGATGGCAATGGACAGACAAGGGGCATTGGCGGCTACAGCGGAGATGACGGGCTCACAAGGACAGACCTCGGAAGCAGGAGCTGATGAAAATAAAGGGAAGTCAGACACGGAAATCTCAGAAATGGATAGTGGTAGAGGGCCTTTGGTCACACCGAGAACAGCAGATGGAATGCTAGATGATGTTTTGTGACGCTGTGCCGAACACTGACCCGTAGGGAACTGCCTAGTATTACACTTGTGCCTGACTCTAATGCGCTCCGGATACTGATAGAATGCCACTGAGTGGGATCTCTGGTGGCGGAGCTGGGATGCGGGCTGCCGCTTGTTGACGCCTGAGCGACCCCTCACAGCCCTTAAGGCAACCTACAGTGACTACTGTGGGATAATATTGTGTGTATTGTTGTGAAGTTTGGATGGGGACTGATAGTTTGATATTGGGTCCTGTTCTGGGGGGGAGGGTCGCGGGTGTTATATGGGAAGTTGAGAAATGGGGATTCAGCAGTTTTGGTGTGGTCAGGCGAGACATGCAGGAGGAGGTATTACATGGAACGTACGTGGATTGCATACCATGTCTAGGCGCCATAAGGTGCATGCGTATTTGGTTCGACGTGGGATCCAGATAGCGCTGCTTCAGGAGACCCATCTTACCAAAACGGAGTGTACTGCCTTACAGCGGTGATGGCGAGGCCAGGTGTTCGGCACAACCTACTCGGCGTTTGCCAGGGGGGTCTTGATATGGATGGGGGCAGGGGTCCCTTTCCAGGCTATGAATCATGTTGTTGTCCCAGAGGGCCAATATGTGGCGGTAGAGGGGAAATTGCATGGCAGAGATGTGGTGCTCTGTAGTGTTTATGCCCCAAATATAGATCAGGCTCGCTTCCTGGACAAAATGTCGGGGACATTGGCACACTATCTAGCGGGTCAGGTAATACTGGGAGGGGATTTCAATTCCATCACAGATATATCGTTAGATAGATCACATCCACCACTAGTTGATTCCCCGATCCGTAGACTTGCTCTGCAGAGGTCTGACTGGCAGGACAGGTGGGAGCTAACTGACATATGGCGAGGGCACCACCCTGGTGATTGGGACTATTCCTTCTTTTCAGCACTTCATGAACTACATGTTCGGATTGACACCATCTTATGCAGCCACTCAATAGCTCCCTTGGCAACACACTCTGAATATTTAGCTAGGACCATTTCCGATCACAATCCCCAATTGGTGTCCCTTAAATGGCAACGTCTGAGGGCCCACTTGGAGATTGCGTCCGGAAACCCTTGAGGATCAGCCCTTTTGCGCAGAAATTCAGGAGGGCGTTGAACACTACTTCGCCGAAAATAGAGGGACAGCATCTACAAGAGCAGTGGAATGGGATGCATTTAAAGTAGTAGTGAGAGGTATATGCATTAGTAAATACTCAGGTGCGAGGACAGTGGTACTTGCAGACGTTAAAAAGGCGGAGGAGGCACTGAGGGAAATAGAGAAGCAGAGACCAGAACAGCCAGTGCTGAAAACGCAGCTACTGGAGGCTAAAGAATTAGTGGCTGCGGAAACGGAGAGATTGCGGAGCCTTGATTATAGACAATATGCAGCGAAGATACACACTGAGGGAGATAAGATGGGCACACTTCTAGCGAGACTGGCGAGCCCAGCTATAAGAGGTTGCCCAATTATGAGCGTGAGTACAGCCACGGGAGAACTGGTCTATTCCCAAACTGCAGTCCTCTCGCGCTTCTTGGATTACTATACGACCCTATACCAAAGTACTTTGGAGGCTAACGAGTCAGACATAGAGGATTATCTGGCGGGGATCCAGCTCCCACAACTGGATGAGGAGAGTGCTAAAGCACTGGGCCAAAACATAACATTGACTGAGATTCGGAGTGCGGTCAAGCAGATGGCCCGGAATAAGACGCCGGGGATAGACGGACTACCAATAGAATTTTATGCAAAATATGTAGATATTTTAGCACCCCACTTATTGGAGGTCTATACTGAGGCTGTGGAGCAGGGAAGTCTGCCTAAGTCAATGAGGGAAGCGTTGGTTGTTCCCCTTTTAAAACCTGGGAGAGAGAAGAGTGATTTGACCTCCTATAGACCACTGTCCATGTTGACGGTGGACTATAAAATCCTGAGCCGCATATTGGATACCAGACTGTTGCTGCACATGACAGCATTGATCCATAAGGACCAATCTGGGTTTATCCCGACCAGGAATACATCGACTAATATCCGCAGCGTACTACGGGTGCTAGGGAGCGGCCTGGGGGTGGAACTGATGCCTGCCGTGTTATCCGTAGATATGAAAAAGGCTTTCGATAGCCTGGAGTGGGGCTACCTCCATAGGGTGCTGGAAAAGTTTGGCCTGGGCGTTCAATTTGGGTGCTGGACGAAAGTACTATACTCCTCAGCAACTGCCAGGGTGCGACTGGGGCCAGTGATATCTTCCGATTATCCGGTACGGAGAGGGACGAGGCAGGGGTGTTCACTTTCCCCCTTGTTGTTCGCTTTGGCGATCGAGCCTCTGGCGGCCCAGGCTAGTACAGGGATGGAATACAGGGGTCTTGAGTGCTGTGGGACTCCGCACTACATATCACTATATGCGGACGACCTGCTGTTGTTCCTAGAGGACACGGAAACAGCATTACAGGGTGCGATGGGTTTGTTGTCGACATTTGGACAATTGTCAGGCCTTCGAGTTAACTGGAGTAAAACATGCCTCTTTCCGGCACGGGCGGACATGCCCCAACCGCAGTTAGCTGAGGGAATTATCTGGGAACGGTCATGTTTCACCTACCTGGGAGTCCGTATCTATCACAGAATTGATGACATGTTGGAGGGGAACATAGGACGCTGCATAAGAGCCCTGAGGGGCTGCATGGCGTTCTGGGCAACTCTTCCTCTTTCAGTGGTGAGGAGAGTGGCACTGCTCAAAATGGTGGCTTTGCCGCGGCTGCTCTACTATTTCCGCACGCTACCGATATGGATCCCTCAGAGGATATTTAGGGAACTAAGAACACTAACCACAGAATTTTTATGGGGGCATGGAAGGCAACGGGTAGCACTAACTACGCTGATGAGACCTAAAACGGATGGGGGAATGGCAGTCCCTAATTTTGAACTTTATTATTTAGCAGCGCAACTGCAGATCCTCACACAAAGTGTCGCAGTAGAGTTTAGGGGCCCTGACCTGGCCAGCGGAGCAGGGATACAAAGGCATGTCCTCTAGTATATAATCATGCAGCAGAAGCAGGACGTGCGGGACTTGACATTAAAGAGAAGACCCTGCGCTTATGCTGGAACAGAAGCCAAAGGAGGGCTGGGGTGGCACACCCATACGCACCAGAAATTCCTCTGGGTATGTTAACTGCGTTGCCGCACGGAGGAGACTGGTCCCCACTTATGGACTGGGAGGAGTTGGGGATTCAGATGATAGGCGACCTTTATACTGATGGCGAGTTATTGCCATTCCGGGTGTTACAGGACCATTTTGGCCTCCCTGATGGGAGTTTCCTCTTACATGCGGCTATAACGACGGCGATCCGGAAACACTGGAAGACTGGGCAGGTGGAACCACCGACCACCATGGCTTGCCAGTATGTAGTCATGGCGGCGGGAACATTCAAAGCGGTCACTTGCCTGCACTCACGAATGTTAAACGAGGGCTTAAATCCACTGACAGCACTGAAACTGAAATGGGAGGCAAGTGTGGGGCGGACTATACCGGACACGACATGGGGCAGTATTCTGAGGAGGACATGGAAAGGGTGTAGGAATGCTAGGTTCCAGCAGGTACATTTTTTTATAGTACATAGAGCATACCTTACTCCAGGGAAGATCCGGAAGTACTTCCATGTACAGGATGCAGCGTGCCCCAGATGCTTGACACCTGATGTGGAACTAGACCACATGATGTGGGATTGTCCGAAGCTGGGGCAGTACTGGTCTGAGGTGGGGGCGCTCTTTAATGAAGTCACTGACAGGGAGGTAGAATATGACATGGCGACTTGTCTGTTGCTCTGGTTTCCCCACACGATTAAAACAAAAATTACTAGCAAATTCATTGATTTAGGCCTGATTCTAGCCCAGAGGGAAATAACCTGGCATTGGAAGTCGAGAGAGGGTCCATCTAGTAGGAGATGGACAACTGAATTATATAAATGGGCCCGCAGTGAGAGTACTATCAGACTTAGGCAGGCCACCCGTACAGCAAATGAAAAGAGTTTGGAGATGGCAAGGGCATGGGAGGCGTTAGTGCGGGCGTTAAGGAACTCTCAAGTAGAGGAAGACGAGTAGAGGGGGAGTGTACTGAATTGAGTTCCATGGGATGCAGCTAAAGATAGGTTTTGATCCATTAGGTTTCTTCTGACTGCTGTGATATATGCCTGGATTGTGCCCACACCAATAGCAATGGGGGGGGGGGGTAGTTTGTGGGGTTAGTTGGGGGCTTTAATGAAGGCATATGGGATGAATGAATGTATAATGTGTCATATGTTGACCTATGTGATGTTTACCCAATAAAATGTGTTTTAAAAAAAAAACAGTGGTGCTCATACATTTAGAACCCTCAGCAAAATTCAGCACAGTAAAACATGAAATTCTCCTAAATCTCCTAAAACTCAAGTTCAGCATCACAGGAAATGCATGGGATTGGCCTTTTTTATGTTATGTTATGTTATAGCATTTTGTAACACGTACAGCGACTCAAAGAGTGTCCCGGCGCGAGGCCAGTGTGGAGAAAGAGAAAAAAAGAAAAGACAGCTTAGCTGAAAAGAAAGGTCTTAAGTCTCTTCCTAAAATGTTTTGGATCCTGAAGGTGGCGTAAGCCAAGAGGGAGTTGGTTCCAGGCCACCGTGTACGCAAGGGAGCTGCCACCTACCCTTTTAAGGGAGAACCTGGGGGTGCAGGCCATCAGCATTGTGGACGAGCAAAGCTGCCTAGTAGGAGCATGGAACTGAAAATGTTTCCTTAAGTACACCGGGTCGAGCCCTTAAAGGGCAGCATGTGCCATTACCAGGGATTTAAATTTCACCCGTAATTTCACCAGTAACCAGTGCTGGTTACAAAGATGCTGCCTGTTGCTGATCCTCTTAGGGAGGTTGAGACGGGTCCTGGTCGCGGCATTTTGCACTACCTAAAGTTTGTCCAGTATATAGCCAGGCAGACCAATATACAATGCAGTGGCATAATCAATGTTAGAGGTAATGAGTGCACAAGTGACCGTTTCCCTTGCGGAAAGAGGGAGTGAAGACATAAACTTTTTTAGTGATTTCAAAATGCCAAAGCACACTCCAGTCCAGAGCAAAAATAGCAAATAACACTGGGTCAAAATGTCTCGGGAGCCCATTACCTTTGTATGTGGCATACCCTGGGTTTTGTGCCTATCCTATCCTCTATTCAATGTAAACATGTTCATACTTGTTCACTTGATAAAAGGAAACACGTGTCAAATGTCATTTATATACAGGCAATATGCAATTTCTAGTCAATTTGAGGAACAACTCTGACACGGAAATACTATTCAACTGCTTACCATCTGTCAAACATTGACCTAAATGGCTCTCCCATAACAGCAATCAGCCATAAATCTTGATATTAACAACATAACCCTACCTCCAGTCAACTGTTGTCCTCCACCCACTGGACAAATCCTTTGCACCAGTAGATGTGGTACATAACCATGGTGTCCTTTTCAGGTCTTAACTATCTTTCAGTTCTCAAATCTAAGCCATTGTTAAATCAGCCAACTACTACATGTATGAGTCTTGGCCAAAATCAGGCATCTCCTAAGGATCCAGCCCCATAACTACTGACCCCCGCTGTAGTCTTATCTAGACTGACTGCAGTATTCTATAACAATATACCTACATTTTCACAACAAAGTGTCTGAAAAACTCCAATGTGCACAAAACAGTGCCATACGTATCACTTTCAGTCTGAAGGCACACAGCCATATTTCCACATGTGTTTCCAGCAAAATATTGTGAAAAGAATATCGTGAGACACAAATATCATGTGTTAAATATTGTGATGTAAAAAATATAGTGGTGCAGAATATCGCAAGTAAGAATATTTCTTTTAATATTTATTCATTTTTTTGTAAAAAATATAAGGCCTCATTATGATGGTGGTCAGATGAGCGTTTGATCACCATTGTTATGAGCTTGAGACCATCTGGCAAGGAGTCGGCAGTCCCGACAGCCCAATTAGGATACGACCACCGTGCAAGCATTCAAATACATCCCTTTTTCCATTGCGGCTGGTGCTGCGGCCCGGAAAAGGCCCGCAGCACAAGCCACAGTTGTAAAAGGGATGTTTTTGAACATCCATTCACCGTGTGGCAGGCACCATGTGGTGCCTGGCACATGGTGCATTAATGTTTGGGGGGCGTCACATGTGGTCCCAGGCCAAATAGCAGAGGTCTACGGGGGTGGGGGTCGAGGGCCCTGCTAGCGGCCCTCAAAGTCCATTTTTGACAGACTTTTCATGGTGGTCAGACTGCCATGAAAAGGCTGTCAGAAAGGGACATTGTAATCCATACGGTGATTCCTGCCTCGTAATTGCGCCCATTGTAGGGAATACGGTCTGACTGACACCCCGAGGGGCACACTGAGCCTAACAGAGGCATCGCTCTGTTCCTCCGAACGATGCGCCCTGACTGCCGGTATCCTAATCCGGCGGTCGGACCACAGCCTCAAATGTCGGATGGCCCACCAATGCCGACTTGTCTGTGGCAATCCGACTAACATCATAATTAGGCCCATTTTTGTGTGCTATATCAATGCAGTTTTTTAAGTGTATTTTTTGGTTTCACTATACTGCATTTATTTTTATATACCAAATTAATTTTTAAGAAATTATATTTTGTATTGGTTTTTTCAGTATGTGAAATACAGACTTTTAAATCTAATGTTCTTGCAATTTTGTTTTAATATTGTTACATTTTTGAATTTCCTTTGTGTGTTTTTTAAATATAATTTCATAAAAAGTTTTTTGCTCCTTGATAATTTAATTGTTTTTTTAAATTATTTGAATTGAAGTCATTTTAATATTTTTATTAGTTTTAAATAAAGGTATTTTTGTATTTTTTTTATTTATTTAGATCGGAGTTTTATATGTATATGTATGTAATTTAATTTTATATTTTGAAATTTTGTTTACTTTTTTAATAATTTGCTATTTGTTACATTAATTATAGTTATTATTTTAATATTTTGCAAATGACAGTAAATAGATGTTCTTTTTTCAAATGTGTTGGTAGTACACAATTTAGTTTGTTATACTGTGTAGTTTACTTCTTTAGGATAATTAAAATAGTTTTATGTAATATATTCTTTGTAGAATAATAGCTATGATAAAGTTGTGGTAGTTGTAAATTTTGTAATCTAAAAGCATAGCACTTTCCCTAATTCCTTTAAGTTTGGAGTTTGAATAGTTAACCAGAACCCCTCAGAGTACACTCTTTCTCCAATGTGGTCAAGTTTGGAGTTGAAATAGTACATTTGAAACCCTCCTACCGACCCAAAGTCCAACATATTCCCTAATATAATAAGGTCAATATAATAAGGTTTCGCAGTTTCCCCAGTGTGGTTATGTTTAGACTGGGAATAGTAAATTTGATCTCCGTTCCCACCAACTCTTTCCCCAATGAGGTGAAGTTTGGGGTTGAATTAGTGAATCTGAACCTCCCAAAGTCAAACACATTCACCAATATTGCTGGGTTCAAGTTTCCCATGAAGTGCCACCTCCTTCCCGGTCCTGGCCATTGTTCCTGACTCCTGGGCGTGGTCACAGCTCCTAGCTTCAGGCTGTCAGCCAGAGCACCAGAAAGGCTGGGGCAACGAGAGAGGCAACCTCTAAGGTAGCCACCTGGGTGCATGCCATATTAACCCTGGCATGAGAATCATGTCAGGGGGGAGGAGACACCTTGTTTGATCCCAAAACCAAACATATCTCAGCAGTACCATAAGGGAGCTGGCAACCTCAGGGTGCCCGGGTGCCAGCCCATGTTATCCTAGTGACCATTGATCACTTATAGTAGTCTTTAATGGAAAAGGCTACTGTAGGGACATATACGTTTGCACTTACATGTCTTCACCCTTAATATAATGCACCCTGCCTTCTGGGATCAGGAGGCCTACCTTAGGGGTGACTGGCATATATTAAAGATAGTGCTTTGACCTTGCCACATAGGGTGAGGACAAAGTCGAGTTCGAGCAGTTTACACTGCTCCTGCACTCTGCAATGTCATTTGGTTACGTGGGTCACTCAGGGTGCCACAAACAGTGCTTCAGGCCCTCATGACCCCTTCAACTCCCATTGCCTGGGTACCACTTGTACCATTTACCAGGTACTTATAAGGGGTTAACGTCCTTGTCGATTGGAGTTACCAATTCACATATATTTGTTTTAGGGAGAGATCACTGGCGCTGGGGCCTGGGCAGCAGGCTCCAGTACACTTTCAGAGTCATAACTATCAGCATTGGGGAAAAATTTAGGTAGTGACCACACAAAAGGGCCACTTTCCTACAATCAGAATAATTACACATATGATATAGTTGTGTACACATACATTTTCATTCCTGTTTAAACACATTTTTTAAACTTGCAACACACATTTTTAGCCAATTGTAATTTTTTTAAACATAATATATTAAACAAATACTGAAAAACATGTTTTTATATTTTTATTAGTACATTTTAATGTATTTATACGTAAAATATTGTAGTACATACTTTTAAGCAGATTTTTAAATATATTTATAATATGTATATTATTTTATAAACATTCATAAATAAAAAACTGTGTTTAAACATCGATTTCTAAAGGAATTTATTTATTTATTAGGCTTATAGAGCGCGACAGCTACCCAAAAGGGTTTCCCGGCGCTGAAAGGACAAGGAGCCGCAGGACATAGAACAATGATGAGTTACTGATTGAAAAGCCCGGTTTTAATGGCTTTGCGAAAACGGAAGAGCATCGTTTTAAAAATTGTCACCATCTGTTCATCTAGTTTCTTTGATTTCATAGTCATTTTTACATCATTTTGTGCTGTTCATACAGTTGATAGTTGGGGTTTCCCATTGCTGATGTATGGTTCGGATAAGACTATTTGAAATGTAGGGGCTTATTTACAAGCCCTTTGCGCCGCCAGTGTGTCACCTTTAATATGGGACAAAGTGAGGTACCAGTGGTGCAAGGGGCTTGTAAATAAGCCCCTTTTCTAAGGGTTTAGTGGTGGGGGAGTGTTGTGAACAGAAGAAGTCCAGTAGTACGGGTGTAGACTAAGTAAGATGTTTTATTAGTAGCTTATATGAAGAGCCCCACCAGGAGCAGCCTTCCTGCTGCTCAGCCCATTCTCCAACTGACTCTCTCAAACATCCAACATTCCACAGCATCACCACACTCCAACATTCCATACCAAACTCACACTGGCTGAGCAGCAGGTACAACAGGGAGGTCTTAGACTTAGGCCTGGCGTTGCAATTGGACATTATTTTAGTGTACTTTTTAGTGTATGTGTTATTACGTTTACGGTATAAAACACATCAGGATTGGAGAACATCAGCACGCTAGATGTGCCGACATGCCTGAGTGCATTGTGTGCATAGAGGCCCAATACGTAGTGACTCAAACAGCTTGTTGCTCAACCAACTCTAGCTTTAGTTTTGACTGCTTTAGTTTATGGTATTGCGGTACATTGTGAAATGTAATGTTTATTAGTATTTTATATCTGTGTTCATTGAGTTCAACATTGATTACATTTTGTATTTGTACTTTGTTTTATACTAGGGTAGTAAACGTATCTGGGTGGTTTTTTTTTCATTTTTGGGATATTGGAATGCATCTTTAACATGGACATGTATATTTTTTTTCAATCAAAAAGAGTGGGTTATTTTTAAAACAAAATTATTGTTTTACATTTTCCTTGATTTTTTTGTTTTTCTGGAACCTTATTTATTTTTCCAGTTTTTTCAGGCTTTGGATGGATTCCTTAGATTAGTGAACTCATATTGGATGTTTTGTTTTTACTGGCTTAATTGTGCAATTTTTATATTTTTGGGAGGTTTGGGGCCAGATTATGATGTCAGGCGGACCACAACTGACCCCCGTTGGTTGTGGTCCGCCGGAAATCTGCCCCTGGAGTCCACCTGCCCATTACTATGCGGCAGGCCCAGGCATCAGGCCGAGGGACCTTCCCCTGCTGTTCAGACAGGCTTAAAGAGCCAGTCGGGTCATTCGAAGGCATCATAATCCAATAATGACAGCAGAGCAAGCCTCTGCTTCGCTCCCAGGATTATGATGGCACTTTCATGAAGCCTTTACATGTTGGACTTTCTGACATGGAAAGGCTGTTGGAAAGTGACTTTGGGGGCCCCTAGCAGGGCCCCCTTCCTCCCCTGACCATCCGCTATGGGGCCTGACATTCGCAATTCAAAATAGTCACCCTTAATAGCCAAAAGGGATAGGGTAAATAAAACTAATAAAAAACGATTTCCCTTTTGCGCTTGCACTATATTTCCATTGATCAATTATTTCTCCAATCAAATCAGAATGCACTGAATAAATTCCTTCATCACCAAGCTAGATCACCAATTATGACGGTCTTCTTGATTTAAGAAAAAATTATATTTCTTTAAATAATTCAAATAAATGTAATTGTGTCCACAGTATACAAAACAATCAAAATACAATACAACAAAAATTCTAAAACCCCAGAGCTTCTTTAAACAACATCATGTGCACATCATTACAATACTCATTGCAACATTTTGACAAATTCCTTCCTGCGGCGCGCTGCCGAAGCTGACATGTCTGAAAAGATTCGACATTTTGTAGTCTCATTCACGGCGAACTGTCTTTGTTGGAAGGCTTTTGTTAAAACTGCCTCTTTGATGCGGAAATCTGCAAAATTAATCAGGATTGTGCATTGAGTTGGGAAAAGGTTGAGGTGGGACACGATGCGCTCTCGTAATCGTAAGATCCCCTTGGAAGTCAGGAATGACTCTTTGTTTGATGAAATAATTGACCCAACTCAAGGGTTGGGACCCTTTCAGTCCCTCGGGTACCCCGACCAAGCGAAGATTTGATCTTCGAGAATGGTTTTCCAACTCTTCCAGTTTCAATTCCACTGCCTGTTTACTTTTAGATGCGACTTTGACCTCTTTCAAGACGGACGCAAGTTGATCCTCAAGGAGCGAGATTCTTTCCTCAGCCTCTTGCAGCTTGATTGGGAAGCTCCCCACAGTGTTCTCTATTTTCTCCAAACGTAGGATGAGGGAGGCCAATTCTGCTTTATGAACCCTTATTAAGTCCCGGACCTCATCCAAAATTAAGTTTAGCATATCCTTAACACTCATATGGAATTCACCAGTAGAGTCCAGCAGTGTATTAGAATCGGTATCCATATTGACGTTAGCATTTAAGGAAGGCAAGATTTTTCATAGAGATGGGCCGTTGCTCTCTTGAATGGTCCTTCCCGGAATCCCCGGCATTCGGCAGAATGGACATAAGCCGCTCAGTTTGGTTGACAGAACTAGGGTTGATCTCTTTATCCGACTTGCGGGAGGCACCATGCTCCATGTTAAGTTCACCCTGTGTACTTAAATCAAGGTCCAGACCCAGGCTTTCTAATCCAGCCGTGTCACCATTATCTGAAGCCTTATCTGGAGCCTTCTTGGCATTCTTAGTGTTCTGGGTACCTGATAAGGAGCTAGAGAGGGAGGCCTGCAGCGTAGGTTTTTTCCGGAATAATGAGAATTGCTTAACCTCCTTTGTACTCCCCTGCTTCTGCGAGTCTAGTTCTTTAACCAGAATGCCATCATCTTGGACCCCACTTGGGGAGGAGAGCGTGGTTACAGTGGCCGCAGTTCTTACAATAGCGAGGACTTTACTGGGATTCTCTTCAGGGAGCACTAGCTGCTGAGTGACTGTGTCTGAGCTCTCTTCCTCCACTTCTCCCTCGGAGCTCTCAACTGTAGAGTCCACGATACGAGGCGGGGGTACTTTCCAGCCCTGCTAGACGAGCCGCTTTCTTAGCTTCCCTTGCCTCCTTAGCTAGCCGCCGCGCCTTAGATTTTGCAAGGCGAGTGTTGAGCTGTTTCCCCATCTCTGGCGTGACAGGCATATAGGCTGCTTATAGTGCTTAGAAGGCTACCAATTTATCAGCACAAAGCACAGGTTTTAATTAAGTTTAGCCTATCTAGCTCTATTTTCCCTCCTGCGTTTTAAGTTTGTATGGCTTGAGATGTCAGCTTTAAACTCAGATAGTCCACTTTCACCTCGTGCCTCCAGTTGCTCAGAAATATGGCTCTAGCTGAGTAAAGGCTTAAAATAGCAACTGCCCAAAGTCTCCTCACCTCACCTCCTCCTCCTCCGCCTCCTCACAGGACGCCCGGCCTCCTCGTGGCCGCTTTCACGGAGCTCTGGGGTTCTCCGCAAGGCTCCGCTCCGTCCCGCGCTATATCTGCACTGTTCCGTTGTCTTGTAGTTTTAGAGTCAGCCTAGTTCATGCTCCAATGACGGGAATACGCCATTTGCCGTCGTATGCCGCCGCCTCCTTCGATTGCCACAACGGGAAACGTCGCCAGCAGCCAGCCAATTCAGCCCGTCAGTGTACACGCCATTAGGTACACTCCACCATTTCGGGGGGGGAGCTGCGATCACCTGATGCTACTCGGAGGAGCGGTACTCCGTAGCAGCCATCAGCCCGAGCGCGCGCACATCGTGAATGATCAGACTCTTTGAGAAACTAGCATCCTGCCTTCCTGTTGCCCAGCTGATACGCGAGTTTAGAGGCAAAGGGGGCACAGGCTTCTATTGCTCAGCAATCCAAGCTAAGAGTTCTGCTGAAGGGGACGTTTTTTATGTTCTCAGATGTCGATGAAGCCAAGGGGCTTTTGGATCAGATCTCTCTGAACGCATAAGGGCCAGAATATTTAATGCCTCCTGTTAAGATTTTCTGGATAGCAGTAGTAAAAATGTTGAAATCCCCCGCTCTAGAGAGAAATTATTTATCATTATCCCTTTTTCTTCTCCCCCTTTTTTTTTTTTTCTTTTCTGATTATATGTTAACCCCTTCACTGCTTGGCCTTTTCCCCTCCTGTGCTAAGCCATTTTTGGGCGATTTGGGTCAGTGCGCGCTTAGGCCCCTGTAACTTTTTGGCCACATAAGGTATCCACGCCAAATTTGCGTCCTTTTCTTCCAACATCATGTGGATTCTAAAGGTGCCCAGGGTTTGTGGATTCCCTACAAGGGGTCCCAGAAATTAGGCAAAATACAGTAAGAAATTTGTTTTTTTCAGAAAAATGGGAAAAACGGGATGCAAATGAAAGACTCTGGGTTTTTCCCTGCCAATGTTATCAAAAAAGGGTTTGTGGGGCTGAAATCTCCATTTTCTCAGCTTTTAGGGAATGACAGTCTTTTGTCAGAGAACCAACATTTTTCACACTGTTTTGGCATTTTTCTGAGACATAACCTATTTTTGCTATTTTTAGAGCTGTCAACCTCCTTCCAGTTAATGGTAGAAATGAGTTTGAAAGCAATAATGGAGCCTGGAAAGCTATACACTTCAAAAAAGTAGACAACATTTTGAATTCAGAAAGGGGACATTTGTCTAAATCTATGAAGGTTTCTTTATAGAAACTAACAGTTCAATATTGGAATAATTGAAAATTAGTTGAAAAAAACAGCCTTTTGTCTCATCGTTTTCACCTGTAACTTCTTGTAATTTTGACAGCTTTTTGAAAGCAATATACCGTTACATTCGTTACATCCGTTTGACCTTCCTGGTTGTGGGGATATATAGGACTTGTAGTTTCACCAAGAACCCGACGACCCAGAGCCAAAAACTGAGCAGCAACTTGCAATGGTATTTTATTATTTACCGGGTATAGAACACTTATTCTTGGAAAATGTATACATGCAAAAATCGGTATGAAAGACACCTATGTATTTCTGAATTGGGTACAAATTATAGTTTAGAAACAGTATATATTTGCAAATTTTCAAAATTGGGAATACTCATGAGAATTATTGGTCATTTTTCAAAATGATTTTTTTTTTACACAATGTCTTTCATTGGGAAGGGAGAAATGGACGAAAACTCAATAGGTAATAACAGTTGATTTACAAATCTGAATTACCCTAAGTCTCCTGATAAAAACGGTACCTCACTTGTGTGGGTCGGCCTTGTGCCTGCGACAGAAAATGGTGAAAAGCAGAACAGGCTAAAAATGTTTTTTTAAGAAATTGTAGCGTTCGGGATTGACAAATAAAGCAAAGAGAATTCTACTGTTTTGGGGTCATCCTAGTCACAGGCCTTTGGCCCACCCACACAAGTGAGATATCATTTTACTCGGGAGAACAAGAGGAACGCTGGGTGGTAGGACATTTGCGCCGGCACAGAGATCCCATGCAACAATGTATGGAAAAGTGTTTTTTTACCTAAATTTAATGTTTACAAGGAATTCTGAGTAGGAAAACGTTGGGGGACCCACGCATGCCATACCTCCCTGGACTCCCCAGGGTGTCTAGTTTTCAGAACTGTTTGGGTTTGGTAGTTTCCAAAGATGGCCACCGAGCCCCGGGCCAAAAACGCAGGTGCCTCCCCCAAAAAAATAAGGTAGTTTTGCTAAAGGTAATTTTTAAGTCTCCACTGTACGATTTGGGTCTTTTCCTGTTGCAGCCACTATGCCTACCCACGCAAGTGAGGTACCATTTTTATCGGGAGACATGGAGAAACGCTGGGTGGGAGGAAATTTGTGTGAGCCCAGTAATGCTATGCTTTCCCACACAAAAATGTGTAAAAAACTGATTTACCTCCTTGGAAGCCCCCGGGTGTCTACTTTGCAGAAATGTGTGGGTTTGGTAGGTTTCCCTAGATGGCCGCTAAGCCCGGGGCCAAAAACTCATGGGATCCCCCTTGCAAACCAGGTTGTATTGTTAGGTAGTTTTAATTTCGCCTCAATAGGTTTTTGGCCCTTGCCTGTCCTGGGCACTAGGCCTACCCATACAAGTGAGATACAATTTTTCTCGTAAGCCTTTGGGGAACATGGGATGGGTAGAATTTTGTGGATCCACGCAGATTCCAGAACTTTCCAACACAGAAATGTGAGTAAAATTTATTTTTTTTGCAAATTCTTTAGGTTTGCAAGGGATTCTGGGTAATAGAACCTAGTGAGAGCCAGTCAAGTCACCCCATTCTGGATTTCCCTGTGTGTCTAGTTTTCAAAAATCTACAGGCTTGCTAGGTTTTCCTATTTGCCGGCTTTGCTAGAGCCCAAAATCCACAGGTAGGCATATTGCTCAAAACAAATCTGTGCCTTGTCGGCTTTCTGCTGCCCTGAGGGGCGATTTCGGGGGTGGGGTTGCCCCGATATGCCCCCAAGGGGGACAGAAACACTGTGGCTATTTGTTTGGGGGGTGGGGGCATTGGTATGCCCATTCTAGGCAGCCCCCACCCCACACATAAAAAAGACAGCAGAATCATCGGTGTCAAGTGGGCTTTTTGACCCCCCCAGAGGGGCAGATTGTGGGCTAATGCCCCCATCTGCCCCCCAGGGGGGCAGAAAGCCTATTAGATGCCAGGTATTTTTTGAGCAAATTTTAATTAGGGTGAGGTCTACCCAAAACGGGTTTGCCAATGCCCCCACCCTAATAAAAGTTTGCCAAAAAAATATCCCTGGTGTCCAGTGGGCTTTTTGACCCCCGGGAGGGCTGATTGGGGCTACTGCCCCATCTGCCCCCAGGGGGGGCAGGAAGGCTGTAATTGTTGTGGGAGAGGAGGTGGGGGCAGGGGAATGCCCGTTTTGGGCAGCATCACCCTATTTCAAATTTGCCCCCCAAAAAATCCCGGCATCTAGTGGGCTTTTTGCCACCCCTGGTGGGGCAGATTGGGGATGAATGCCCCCATCTGCCCCCCAGGTGGGGCAGACAGTCCACTAGACGCCAGGGATGTTTTTGTGCAAATTTTAATTAGAGTGGGGTCTGCACAAAACGGGCATGCGAATGCCCCCACCCTAATAAAAATTTGCCAAAAAAAACCCCTGGTGTCTAGTGTCTACTGGGGGGGCGGCAGGAAGGCTGTAATTGTTGCGGGGGAGGGGGTGGGGGCTTAGGCATGCCCGTTTTGGGCAGCCCCACCCTATTTCAAATTTGCCCCAAAAAATCCCTGGCATCTAGTGGGCTTTTTGCCACCCTGGGCAGATTGTGAGGTAATGCCCCATCTGCTCCCCAGGGGGGGTCAGAAAGTCCACTAGATGCCTGGGAGTTTTTTGGGCAAATTTTAATTAGGGTGGGGTCAGCCCAAAACTTGCATGCGTTGCCCCCACCCTAATAAAAATTTGCCCCAAAAAATCCCTGTTGTCTAGTGGGCTTTTTGCCCCCCGGGGTTGGCAGATTGGGGGCTGTAATGGTGGCGGGTGGGTGGGGGCATTGGCGTGCCCGTTTTGGGCAGCCCCCACCCTAAAAAAAAGTCAAAAAACAAAACCCTGGTGTTTAGTGGGCTTTCTGCTCCTGCAAAGGGGCAGATTAGGGGCCAATGCCCCATCTGCCCCCCGGGGCGACAGAAAGACTGTAATGATTCCGGGGGGGCATGGGCATGCCCATTTTGGGCAGCCCCCACCCTTACTTTTACTATCTAAAAAAACCCTGGTGTCTAGTGGGCTTTCTGCCCCCCCAAGGGGGCAAATTAGGGGCCAATACCCCATCTGCCCCCCGGGGGGGCAGAAAGACTGTAACAATTGTGGGGGGGTGGGGGCATGGGCATGCCCGTTTTGGGCAGCCCCCACCCTTATTTTAAATTTATCGTAAAATCCCTGGTGTCTAGTGGGCTTTTTGCCCCCCCGGGGGGCAGATTTGGGGCTTATGACCCCATCTGCCCCCCGGGGGGGGCAAAAAGACTAGAAAATTGCCACATAGAATTGGGGGGAGCAAAGGCCCTTGCCCACGGGGCCGTTGCCCCCTCCCTGGGGTCTAGTGGGTGGATCCCTGCGTGGGGATGGCCCTCCTGTGGTGATCCCCAATCAGGGATCCACTGGGGAGATTCTCCCCTTTCCAATGATACCTCTCCCGTCTTTGTACGTGCTCAGGGGGCTGAGATAGCCCCCTGAGCATGAAGAAAGGGAAACTGAAATGAGCCTCTTGGCTCATTTCAGTTTCGGTTTCACAGTTTCAGTTTCGGTTTCATGTGCGTGCTGATCGTCATTTCAGGGAAACCAGGGGGGGGGGCCTCGGGAGCTGGGGAAGTTCTTCCCCAGCTCCCGAGGCTCTGGGGGAGAACAGGGAATCCCTCTGCTGCCCGCACAAGAGGGATTTCCAGGGGTGGGTGTGATGACGAGCTGAGCTCGTCATCAGCACACGACCAGCTCGTCATCAGCAGGGAAGGGGTTAATGCGGGGTGACTAAATAGTCAATTACCTGGCTCGGCTTGGAGGTTTGAAGGTTGGTGTCATGCCTGTACTAAAAGCAGAAACGGGGTTGGCACTTCTTGCGGCAGGAATGGTTGGCAAAACATCGAGAACAATCAACACACATGCGCGGAGGTTAGCGAATGCGTGAAACAAGTATAAAGTCCTTCCTCACTGTTTAGAGAACGCTTCGCGTTCCTTCCGGTTTTGGAGTTTCAGCATTGCTTCCGGGTCACGGTGGTGGCGTTTGCGGATCTCGTCGAGAACAGCTTTCGGCGATTCCAGTCCCTAGCAGATCTTGTTCCTCTGGCTAGTTCAGGTATTCCTGCCCTGGTTTCTTGGTGCAGCTTTACGTTCTTTGTTCGAGGATATAACAGTTTGCCTTTGGTTCCGTTTATATTTCTCTTTACCTTATTATTGGATCTAGTGTCTGGCCGTTTATGGTTTATTACAAAGCAGGATCGTTTCTTGTTATGAGCGATTAGCTCTCTTTTTATTTCCATGGGTTCATTGTATATTGAAGACCTAAGATTTCTGATACTTCTCTGAATACCCCCACACAGGTAATATAAGGCTGTATACATATACATATAGAGAGATATGGCTAGAGTGGTTTAACAATGGTGATTCATTGTATTATAGGGTGTACACAGCACCATTGCCCTCTATTTTCTCTTGTGGAGATAACAGGAGAATATTAACAACATTAAGCATTTCCTCGCTCAGGTAACCACTGGTCCCTCCAACTCTAATAACCCTTACATAGAGTATTCACTAGGGTTACTATTATATACTTACCTTACAGGGTGTCCCCAGCATTCTTTTCCCTATTTACCTCTATTCTGTGGAGTGAACAGGACATTGGTGATATCCAAGAATATACATACATCCAGCATAACGAACAGGTAGTCTCATACACCATTCTCCTTTATATAATCATCAGATCTGTAAGGATCGTATTAACCTCTATTCTTTGTCTTTTAGGAAAAGGTTAACAGAAGCCTCGCTGTCCCCTGAGCAGACTACCTTACCCACTGTGTACGAAGAACCCTGGGTTTCCCCGCCTTACCTTGTTTTGCTTTCCCCACACTGGCATCACTTCTCGTTACCAGTATATATATATCTTGGTGCAGAGTGAACCGGTGAGGGGGAGTTGTGGACTGTGCTTCAATTCCATGGTGTTTCCGAGGCAACCACATTTACCATCTTGACAGTTGGGTATCAAGGGGAACAGGCAGCACACATTCCCGGGAGGCCGGGAGCTGAGATCACCAGGGTGTAAAAACATAACACCCGAATTGAGTCGGGGTAGGGGAAAGTGGAGGGAGTGGTGGAGGGGGGAAGCCCACTTTTCTGCGGGGTGGGGAGGGGTTAGCAAAGGGGAAAAAATTAAGCTGTTTTTTTTTCTCTTCGCTTTCTTAGAAAGTCTCTAGTTTGCATATATGGCTAATACATCAAACTTAAAGGTTGTATCTTTCAATGTTAATGAACTCAATAATAAAAGGAAAATGCACGCCATTGAAGCCTGGGTAAAACAAGAAAATCCCGGGGTAATTTTCCTACAGAAAACCCAAATTTCCACCACAAAGATATCTGAACTTTCTATGTTCAGAGTATGGGCAGCCTACCGAGGGTTTTCATCCTCTACAGCCTCCCATAGAGGGACCGCTATATTTATTAATAAAAGCCTACAAGCAGAGTATATCAATTCTGGTAGTGATCCGTCAGGGAGGTGGTGTTGGGCTTCTTTTTCATTTAGATCTAGACCTTGCCCTCTCACATTTGTGAGTTTCTACGCACCTGTGGAGTATATTACGAAGCCCTACGAGGAATTCTTTCTAGCATTGACCAGGATCCCGGGTGATTTAATTGTGGGAGGGGATTTTAATATTTTGATGGACCCTCGGCTTGACTCTACAGTACAGGGGAAGAGGCAGACAAAGCCCAGATGTTTTAAAATTCATAGGAATTATGAATCTATATTGAATCTACATGATCCATGGCGATTAGCGTTTCCATCTCAAAAGAAATTCACGTGTGGATCAGGTCAATTTTGTTCCTCCTCTCGCATTGATTTTTTTTCTGATCTCCCAGGGGTTAGAGTTCATTCAACAAAAAATCTTTTTTTAACGCCTTTTCAGACCATGCAATGCTGACATTGGAAATCCACCTGGGGTAGGACTGAGACTGCCGAAACGGTGGATCTTCAATAGGCAATACTTAAACGACAAGGAGTGGGTGAATGTTATGGATTCAGAGATTAGGCAATTCTTAAGTCAAAATACTCTATCTGCGGCTCTACATATAGTTTGGGATTCACTGAAAGCATTTGTACGTGGACTGATAATAGTCAAGGACGCAGCTATGTCTAAGAAAGCTAGGCTTGAGAAACTACATCATGAAGATAAGATCCATGCCCTCAATGAGATATTTTTAAAAATTCCTTCTGTATCGAACAAAAAACTTCTTGATCAGGCCAATCCTGAGCTCTGCTCTGCCTATAACATCCAAAGTGAGATCTTCTTTCAACGCTTTCAACAGAAGGTTTATGAGGAAAGTAATTTCACAGGCAGGCTGTTGCCATGGCATGCCAAAGAGCAGGCAGCGGCAAATCAAATTAAGGTATTAAAATGCCCCTTGACAGCTGCTCCCATAGAAGATCCAGGGATAATTGGGGACATTATGATGGCCCATTACGATTCTATCTATGGTAAAATTCAAAGGGTCGATGGTGAATTACTGGCTACCATCCTTCGGGATAATCCATCTTTAACTCTGTCTGAAACAGATAGCCAATCTATGGCAAGCTTCTTCTCCTTGGTAGAGTTGGAGGGAATTGTTAAAAGTTTGGCGAATGGCAAGGCCTGTGGTCCAGATGGACTACCGGTAGAATTTTTTAAGGTCTTTTTTGGGGCATTATCAGATTTTTTTTAGCCCTGATTAACTCTTTATTAGAAGGAGGTCAAGTCCCAGAATCTTTCAGGCAGGGGAATATAGTCAGTTTCCCAAAGAAAGGCAAAGACAAGACGGACCCTAGTTCCTATCGTCCGATTACGTTACTGAACTCGGACTACAAAATTGTCACAAAACTCTTATCTTGTAGGTTCAACAAATTTGCAGCCCAGTTGATCCATGCTGATCAAAATGGGTTCTTAGCTGGTAGACAACTCGCTACCAACACTCACTTTCTGGTAGAAGTGCTTGATTATTTTGAGGTGCAGAAAATTCTGGCTCTTGTGTTATTATTAGACGCAGAAAAGGCCTTTGACCTTGTGGTCTGGGAGACATTATTTTTAATTTTATATTCATTTAATATCCCACTGTCTATGATTCTATGAATTCAGAACTTATATGAGGACGCAGTGGCCATCATAATTATTAACTCTGAAGTGGTAGGATCTAATAAGATAAAAAAGGCACTAGGCAAGGGTGCCCTTAATCGCCTGTGCTATTTGCTTTTTTTATCGAACCCCTAGCAACAGCTATTCGAAATTGTATTGATATTCGCCCTCCAATCCCAGCAATGCCTAAAATAAAGCTTTATGCAGACGACATCCTGTTGTTAATTAAGCCAACAGTGGAGGTATAATCTAAGGTCTTCAAGTTGTTTGAGGACTTCGAAGCCTTAGGGGGTTACCGAATAAATAGAACCAAGATGGAAGTCATACAATGTGGGAGCGACACTATAAATTTACATCCTGATATTCAACGCCTTGTTAAGTCCACTCGAAAGAGATACTTGGGAATACTTTTCTCCAATCTAATAGAGGACCTATATAAATTGAATTTTGTCCCCTTAATAAAGAAGGTGAAAGGACTGTTTCTTAGATGGGACCCACTCCCTTTATCTATAATAGGACGTGTGGCTCTGATTAAAATGTCTGTTTTGCCGTTATTTAATTTTCTGTTTACCTCTATTCCATGCACTTTATTGAGCTCCTTTTTTTCTCAGGTTGAGTCAATGTTTACAGCCTTTATGTGGGAAAAAAAAACACGCCTAGCACTTAGCACTTTGTATGAAGATTTAGACCAGGGTGGTTTAGCGCTGCCCAATCTTAAAAGTTACTTTGATGCGTATTTTGCACAATATTTATCAAGGTTCAAGCCTCCACCACAAGTACATTTCTTCTCCAATGTTTTTATTAATCTTATGTGCTACGACAGTCAAATTCATTCTCCCCTATTAATGTTTAGGTCTCCACAGCTGGTCCGTTATAAGAGTCTGCAATTGCTTTTTAAAAGAAGGCAGGCATTCTTTAAAAAATATTCTATTCCGGTACTTAACTCTACCTCTTTATTAGAAGAATTCCTCCCCTTGATAGATGTTAGACAACCCACATATTTGGCCATAAAATGGGCGGCAGCTGGTTATCTTAAAATTTCAGATTTTATTAGGAATGGTAACTGGATGTCTATAGCAGATATGCGCCAATCAATGATCAATGATTTTATTTTAATAAATTCTTATGGCATTTAATTTAAATATTAGAAATCAATGTGTGGGGAGAAGGAATGAGTGATCATCCAGTTTCCTTAGGTTTAAATCAACTAATCAAAGAGGGGAATGATCACTTGTCCTGCATAACCAGGGTATGCAGTTTACGTTCTTACCAGTCCCAATATAACCCTCATGCACGTGTGTTAGATGGTCGTTCGAGCGGTTTATCTTGATTCTCCGCTGTCCCTCACACGCGTGTGCATAATCATCGGGTCTTTTTTGTTTAATGCACCCTCCACCAGGAGGTTGTTCCCTTGATAAGGATCAGTAGTGATCAGTGATTGGTGTGTGAGATAGTGAGGCTAATAAATTGAGTATTAAAAATCTCTCATTTCCAGATTTATGGGTTTATTAGTTCTGGTTAGGAGATAATAAAATTACTTGTAAGTGACTGAGAGTGGTTATGACTCTCTCACATTAACATTAGTGGGGTAGGTCGACATGTTTCAGCCCTTGTATGCCAGATGGTCAGTGGGCTTTCTTTCTTGATTATGCACACGCGTGTGAGGGACAGCGGAGAATCAAGATAAACCGCTCGAACGACCATCTAACACATGTGCATGAGGGTTATATTGGGACTGGTAAGAACGTAAACTGCATACCTTGGTTATGCAGGACAAGTGATCATTCCCCTCTTTGATTAGTTGATTTTATTTAAATATCCGGATGAAACAAATGTCACCCTCTTTTTGGCTCAAAATCAGTTGGTGGAGGATCTTTTAGTTAAGACCTTCGATAGGAAGCCAGGTGCCTGGAAGAAATGTTTAGCTTCCACAAGGGGGGCTGATCCTGAAGCCAAAGCCTTAAGGAAATGGTCAGAGCAGGAGAATTGTGATATCTCCCCCCAATATTTGGACCACGATCAATAGGTTAAACTTTAGTTCCTTAAGAGGGGCAAATTGGCGCAGGATGTTATTTTTTAGTAAATGGCTCTTGTATCGAACTCCAGCTGCCCTAGCAAAGATGTACCCCAATCAGTCCTATCAATGCTTCCGATGTTTGAATTATCCTGCAGCCAATTGGTCACATATCATGCTCTGCTGTCCAAAAATTAAGGGGTATTGGGTAGAGGTATTTGAATATTTGAAAAAAGAATGTGATTTACAGTTGGAAGTAAATGATAGGTTAATACTATTAGGCTTCGATCCTGACCTCCCTTGTCTAGATTCAGTGACTAGATTTTTGTACATAGCTATGGCAATCGCTAGGTCACTGGTGTTACAAAAATGGCGCTCGGACTTAATTCCGTCAGCCCTGGAATGGGGTCAGAAGATGAGAAGGGTGAAAAAAAGTGAATATACCTATGCGGCAAGAATTGGGGGTCTTAAGAAATTTAATAAAATATGGGGTTCTTACTTTGATTAATAAGTTGAGGGAAGGACTGCAGCTGCTGTTACATGGTGGTGGACTGGAATGAGATTTTAGACCTTGTTAATCATTTATTTATTAATTAATTGTGTAATTGTGTACAGGGGACTTTCTTCGTGCAATATTTGTAACTGGCGAAAATCTTTTTATAGAATGCTCAATAGATTTTTAGTAACTAAGGGGCGATTTATATTATCAAGAGAGAATGTTTAATTTTGTCTTTTGTCTTTTCTTTCCTGGTTTCTTTTTTCTGTTTGTATGATATAATGTTGCAATATGTAAATGTGCATGTTTGACAAAACTTGACTTCAATAAAAAAAAAAAATAATACTCATTGAAATATTTCTAGAACACCCTATAAAAAACAAATATTATACATGTACATAAAATGTTAAAAACGAATCATTGCTATGTATCAAAATAAATGTTTCTCTTTAATCTGACACTTCATAAGCAAGAGATTTATGCAGGAGTATTAATCTACAGACCAACTAAAAATAAATTCTTGGCCAGCCTTCATTCACTGCTAGAACTAGGTCTCCAATCTAATTATTTTACAATACTTGCAGATGTCAATTTTCACTTAGAATCATCCACAGATAAAGACATGTTAAACCTCCTAGATATGACATCTGAAACATGTCTCAAACAATTGATAAATTACCCCACGCACCTAGTTGGTCATACTTTGGATGGGCTCCTTCCCAATAACCCTTCCATTACCAATCTTAAAACACTCCCACGAGCCTAGTCGGAACACAGAGCGATACACTTTAACTATAAGTTACCCCTATTTTGTCAGACTATTACTAAATTGGCAATCAATGTCTCTAGTAGACCTTGGCATAAAATAGACCCTGTGGTTTTAACAATTGAAAAATTAGCTCCCACTATCTCTGTAAACAAGCAAAGAGGGGTACCTTCAGCTGCCTGGTTTTCCGAGGCATTGAGACTTGAACAACAAGCCTGTGGGAAGCAAGAGAGGAACACTATGAAAAATCCAAAAAACAATGATATAATGTTGCACTTGCAAACTATAAAAAGATGGTTATCAATGAAAAAGCCATTATTACATCCAACTAATTGAAAAACCTGGTAACTTCAATAAAGAACTGTTATAACGAAACTCACTTCAGTTACAAAAAACAACTCCACCATGCATAATCAAGAATTTTGTGATACCCTTGCTCGGACCTTTAGAAATAAGGTCGATCAAATCTTTGCTCTATTCGATAAATCCAATGTCAACATGAATTTAAATGACCAGGAAGTGACGATTATTTTTTACTTACAAAATTTACTCCAACATCTCCAAAACAAGTAGCCTCTCTTTTTTTAGCTGTCAAATCTGGTTCTCCTGACGACCCTTGTCCCCCCTAAGATTTTAAAGCTTGCAAATCAGCAGATTGCCTCTCATCTTTCATCAGTGTTTAATCAAATGTTTTTGCAAGGGTCTATTCCTACACTTTGGAAACAAGCTAGTATTCTTCCTCTTATTAAAAAACAACTTTTGATACTAGCGATCCTGTCAACTATCTTCCCATCGCAAGACTTCCTGTGCCAGCTATAATTGTGGAAAATATAATTAATGCAGAGCTATACAATTTTATTGCAGACAATCAGCTTTCAGACCCGTGTCAGTTTGGGTTTAGAGCGAATCACAGTACGGAGACTGCACTGATAAAACCATGGAAGAGATAAGAATGGCACTGGATGGTGGAGGGTCAGCAGCTCATATTTTATTGGACCTATCCACAGCATTAAACACTGTGGACCATGGTTTATTGGTCCATGGTTTGACCACCATAGAGGTTAAAGGTAAAGCTCTCATGGTATTAATATCCTTTCTGCGGTACAAAAGGGGGTGGTGATGGACAGAGCATCTGAATCAATCAAACACTCACACCCAGTCAAAAGATCTGGGTTTGATCCGTCACCGTTCTTTAGCCCACTCTGCCACCCCAGTTCAGACATGGCTATATGCAAATCAGTCTGACCCTGTGCCTCATGGGAACAGTCCAGCCCGAACTGCCAAGCCATGCCTTCCCTGGACCAGAAACAAGCTTCTGAGGACCGGTTTCTGGCACCACAGCCGTCTTCAGCCCGGCTTGCTTGAATCCAGTGGCAAAGTGAGCAAGGGACTCACGTCTGAGCATACCCTGCCACACTTATGGCGGCCAAAAGCGGTACAAAAGGGGGTGGTGATGGACAGAGTATCTGAATCAATCAAACACTCACACCCAGTCAAAAGATCTGGGTTTGATCCATCACCGTTCTTTAGCCCACTCTGCCACCCCAGTTCAGACATGGCTATATGCAAATCAGTCTGACCCTGTGCCTCATGGGAACAGTCCAGCCCGAACTGCCAAGCCATGCCTTCCCTGGACCGGAAACAAGCTTCCGAGGACCGGTTTCTGGCACCACAGCCGTCTTCAGCCCGGCTTGCTTGAATCCAGTGGCAAAGTGAGCAAGGGACTCACGTCTGAGCATACCCTGCCACACTTATGGCGGCCAAAAGCGGTACAAAAGGGGGTGGTGATGGACAAGGCATCTGAATCAATCAAACACTCACACCCAGTCAAAAGATCTGGGTGTGATTCATCACCGTTCTTTAGCCCACTCTGCCACCCCAGTTCAGACATGGCTATATGCAAATCAGTCTGACCCTGTGCCTCATGGGAACAGTCCAGCCCGAACTGCCAAGCCATGCCTTCCCTGGCCGGAAACAAGCTTCCGAGGACCGGTTTCTGGCACCACAGCCGTCTTCAGCCCGGCTTGCTTGAATCCAGTGGCAAAGAGAGATCTCAAACTCTGAATCTTGGTAAGTTTAAATCCTCACACTTTACTTAGCCATGCGGGGTTCCTCAGGGCTCTTCATTGAGCCCAACACTTTTTATTATCTACTTCTCAGAACTTGCCCTATATTTAAAAGTTTCAATTTAAATCCAACATCTTATGCTGATGACACCCAATTGGTTGTATCTGCTGTAGACAATGATATCAACTACTCTCTAAGATTACACGACTGGATGACTACCCTGAGCAGCTGGATGAGCAGACACTACTTAAAACAGAACTCCAGTAAAATAGAGGTTATTCTGTTTGGCAATCTCTCTCCAGCATAGTCTCCTGCCTGGTGACCTGACAGCCTGGGGTCACCTTCCCTTCCAGTGAGTAGAGCCAAAAATCTAGGATTTATCATGGATGACAAGCTCAGATATGAGGCCCAGTGTCTAAAGTAGTGTCCTCCTCTTTTTATACCATTAGAACCTTAAGGGAAATCTTTCCTTTTATCCCCAGAAATACTAGGAAGACTGTTGTCTCCACACTAATCATGTCAAAGTTGGACTATTGTAAATGCTTTTATATGAATCTCCCAGGTACAACTACTTGGAAAGCTTCAGGCAGTGCAGTACGCAGCAGCCAGACTGACCTTGGATATCCCCAAATACCAGCCGATATCCGCAGGCATTCGGGAGCTTCATTGGCCCCCGGTGTGACAGCAAATTAAATCTAAGGCGCTCTGTGTGGCCCATAAAGCCTTGCAAAAAGAAGGACAGAAATTTCTTTTTAACTGTCTGCGATCAACTAATGCGAGTTTGAGTACCACCACAAGAATCTGGAAAGTGAACTGGGGAGGAAGGAGCTTCATTACAGCACAGCCAGGCTGTGGAACTCTCTTCCATTGCATCTTAGGACCATACCTACCCTTCTCGATTTCAGAAAGTGACTCAAGACTTGGGGCATATTAGCAACAACGTGCAAAAATTATCGTAGACCGCGCTTAGCGCAAATTTTTATATCGCCTCATACTGCTGGATTTTATCGCGGAGATAACGCAGTATTACCAACGTTTATCTCCACAGCGATAAAAACATCCAGCAATAGCTGCGAATCCCATGTTTAACGCGAGATTTCCCAAGATAAAAATTAACCCTGGGCATAGTTTGCGTAACAGCCCTACACGTAGCTTTATGTAGTATACTTTGAACTTCACATAGTACGATAGCATTGTGTACTTGTCTGCACTGTGAAATAATTATGAAATATTTGCAAATGGCATCATGCCAGTTATGATAAAAAAAGTACCTTTATCTCTATATGATAAATAGCATATAGTACTTTCACAAAAGAAAACCTGAAAAAGTAGCAAGCAGTGAGAGAGGTGATGATTTTGGGATCCTCCCTAACCTAGGGGAGTACCAAACAGATGCCTTGAAAACAAAAAGCACATCTTATTGAACGATTCAGTGGTGGTCTCATCCTCCTAGGACCACCCCAAGCACAGTTATTGGCAAAAAAACATTCCCAACCAAAGGCCCTGCAAAGCATTATGGGATGAGATTAGCAGTGGGCAGTGAATATTATATAGTATCTAATATCAAAATAATTCTACAAAGAGCTGCAGTTCAACTGGTGGTTACTAGATGTTCCTCACAAGTCAAATGGAAATGCTTGATGAAAGGGTTTCAATGGTTTTGCATTTGACTCATGAGGGACATCAAGTAACGACTAGTGGAACTGTAGCTTGATGTAAGAATAATTTCAATGCTTTGCATTTGACTCGTGAGGGACATCTAGTAACGACTAATTGAACTGCAGCTCTTTGTAGAAATATTTTGATATTGGATACTATAATATTCACTGCCCACTGCTAATCCCGTCCCATAATGCTTTGCAGGGCCTTTGGTAGGGATTGTTTTTTGCCAATAATTGTGCTTCGGGTGGTCCTAAGAGGATGGGACCACCATCGAAGTTCAACAAGATGTGCTTTTTGTTTATGCTCTTTTGTGTTCAAGGGATCTGCTTGGTCCTCCCCCTAGGTTAGGGGGAACCCCAAATCATCACCTCTCTTATTGCCTAATGTTTTTATTGAAAAAGTTCATTTATGTGAATTGGTTATAAACTTTTTAGCATGTAAAATTGCTTTATCAAAGCAACTGAGAATGTTGTTGATTTAACTGCTATGCTATGAGATTGCGACAGCTTGGTAATTGGGTGATAAAAAAATTGCTCCTTTATCGGCAAAAAGTGCTGCTAAACCAGCAATAACTCCTATGCTAATATGCCCCTTGGCGTTTTAGCAATTAGTTATATCCTGGCTCAGTAGCTCATGTTTCTGCAAGCGCCAAGACACCTATGGGTAGACATACGCTATATATGACTCTAAAGCATAATATAACAAATACATTCACTTAACAAGTCCTTTTTTATATATAAAAATTGTGTTGACGCAGCCTTTCTGTGGTTCTTCTTCAGGACAAATTCTCAGCCTTTCTGTGGTTCTTCTTCAGGACAAATTCTCATACGTTAAAACCTTATTTAAAAGCAGTCGTTACTTTATTTAAAATCTGCTCCCTCTTTCCATCGGGGGCTTATTACAATGATAAGGATGTAATCGCCTCCAAAACCAAATAGTTGTTATATTAAAGGATGAATAGGATCTGTTCAGTGAGGCTTTTCATACCAGAGTATGTCCTTTACTGTAACATCCTCTTTAATTTGTGCCAATCTCACTCCCTTTAATGGATGATGAGGAATCTTTGTGGTCGTTATAAGGTCCCATATGTACCTTATAATTCCGTAAGTCTTTTCTCGCTAAGATTTTTAATCCCTGGCCATATGTGATCCAGAGTGTACTTGGAAGCCGTATGTCCATCCTTGTATCTTTCAACCTGGTGCCTGCCACATAGTGCAGGGATGTTTACAGACATCCATTTTTCAACAGCAGCTTGTGCTGCGGGCCTTTTCTGCCTGCCGTACAAGCGGGCATTGAAAAATGGATGTTTCCGACTGCCCATAGAATGGTTGCATCCAAATTTTGCAGTCGGAACGGCCGACTATATGGTAAGAACCGCCGACCTAAGGTCGGACACATCCTGTCCGCAGCGGTGTCGGTTGGATGCAAGTGCAACCGACATCGTAATTAGGCCTTTGGTTTTTTGGGGATCCTCATTTCACTCAGTAGAGCTTCATCTCTGAAACGTATTATCTTATTTTATTATTTATGTGATTTTATAAATTATTTCTGTCCCCAGGATCCACAAGACCAGAACCGGAGGAAGATCCTCCTCCTACCTCACCACCAAGACCTGGAACACCCTGCCCCTCCACCTCAGACAATCTGTGTTGCTGACCCAATTCAAGAAGGACCTCAAGATCTGGGGGCAGATTTACAAGCCTCTTGTGACACTTTTGCATCACTTTTAACATGGGAAAAGTGACGCAAAAGTGGCGCAAGGGGCTTGTAAATAAGCCCCCTGGTTCTTCGAATGATCCTATACCCAGAAGGACCAGCAGCATCTCCCCTCCCCCAGCTCCTGGAGATCTTCACAGGTGAGTAGCCGCGCTATACGAGCGCCTGATTGATTGATGATATGTAAGGGTGGGTATGTAATGTTTAATACAAGTTAGCAATGTTTGCAGCTATTTATAATGCATATTATTATTTATGTTTATTAAAGGAAAATCATTTCGTTTAATTTACACTAACATTATTTTTTAAATTCCTTTGATTTTTGGGGATTTCCTGTATTGGTTTTTACTTTCTGTTTTTTGCGGTTCCTTGGCTTCCAATGACTGTGGATTGCTTCCATGGATTTAATTTGGACATTTGGGGGCAGATTTATGAGGCCCTTGCGCCACGTTTACGCCGCTGTTGCGTCACGCAAGGCGGCGTAAACGTGGCGCATCCCTACGACCGATTTACAACGTGACGCATCTAGGCAGATGCGTCACGTTGTAAAGCCCTGCGCCGCTTGTGGGCGTTCCGGCGCAGGGAGGGCGTTCCGGGGCAGGTGCGCCTCGCAAAAGTGGCTGAGTGAAATCTATAAGATTTCACTCAGTCACTTTCAGGCCAATGCTGCATCAAAACCCTGCGCCTGCTTGAAGCAGGCGTAGGTCTTGATGCAGCATTGCAAAGATGGGGTACCCCCGAGCCTTGCTGGAGCTGCGTCGCACTTGCGACGCAACTCCAGCAATGCGCCACCTTAACGGCACAGATGCGTCACGCATCTGTGCCGTTTTTGCCCCATGGTGCGCCGCATTATAAATGCGGCGCACCATGGGTGGCGGAGCAGCGGCGCAAGATAACTGGCGCATCCCTGGGGATGCGCCAGTTATCATAAATCTGCCCCTTGATTTTTGCTGACTTTGAATTGTAGCATTTCATACTTTTCCCTGATTTGTTTGTTTTGCTTAGGTTTGATTTGGTTTATCAGCTGTTCTATCCTTGGTTGTTGGCTGCTTTGTTCGTTTGGGAGAGCTTCTATAAATTTGTAGTGTTAGTTTGATCCTTCCTAGAGTACATTACACTAAACCACATGGAAGAGGAAGGACTGAGTAGGACACTAGCCTAGCTAATTCACTTGGAAAACAGCCACTCCCCAATCACTAAAAGTAGAACTCTGTGGGGAGCACTGGTACAGGCACAGCTCGATATACATAAGGAAATAGGGGCAGATTTATGAGGCCCTTGCGCCACGTTTACGCCGCTGTTGCGTCACGCAAGGCGGCGTAAACGTGGCGCATCCCTACGACCGATTTACAACGTGACGCATCTAGGCAGATGCGTCACGTTGTAAAGCCCTGCGCCGCTTGTGGGCGTTCCGGCGCAGGGAGGGCGTTCCGGGGCAGGTGCGCCTCGCAAAAGTGGCTGAGTGAAATCTATAAGATTTCACTCAGTCACTTTCAGGCCAATGCTGCATCAAAACCCTGCGCCTGCTTGAAGCAGGCGTAGGTCTTGACGCAGCATTGCAAAGATGGGGCACCCCCGAGCCTTGCTAGAGCTGCGTCGCACTTGCCACGCAACTCCAGCAATGCGCCACCTTAACGGCACAGATGCGTCACGCATCTGTGCCGTTTTTGCCCCATGGTGCGCCGCATTATAAATGCGGCGCACCATGGGTGGCGGAGCAGCGGCGCAAGATAACTGGCGCATCCCTGGGGATGCGCCAGTTATCATAAATCTGCCCCATAGTGTACACTGTGAGGCCTCTATGATCGGCACGAATATGCCTCACAGGAAGAAATAAAGGCTTACCTAGAAAGGGTGAACGTGCTACACTTTCGGATGAAGCTAGGGCAGAATTAGGGGAACCAATAGCTGTAGCAGAGATAAAAGTGGCTCTACGGGATTTAGCATGTAACAAAGCAATTGGAATGGACGGTCTCTCCATCGAATTTGATCAGACATATACACCACTGCTCGCATCACATTTAGCGGAATTATATTGGGAGGCACTATAGAAGGGTTCCCTACTAAACACCATTAGGGAAACACTAATGGCATCCATACCCAATCCAGGAACTGAGGGGCATATTACCAACAAGTAGCGATATTTATCGCTAAATAGGCTTAGCGACAATTTTTATATCGCTGAGCATTGCCGGAATTTATCGCTGAGATAACGTGCTATTAGCAACATTTATCTCCAAAGCGATACATTTTCCAGCGATAGCGGCGAAATGCGTGAATATCGCTGAGAATACAGCGATATTCAAGCATTAGCGACGGAATGCTACGCCTGCCAGTCGCTAACAGTTTGGGGACGCCCACATTGCATGTCATTAGCGATAAATATCACTAATATGCAAAGCGGGCCCCAAACCGCTCGCTATCACCTAAAAGCTGTCGCTAACTGCTGTTAGCGACAGCTTGCTAATAGGGCGATAGAATTATCGCCGCTTAGCGGCTGAAAACGGCCGCTAAAGCAGCGAAAATTCCCTATCGCCACCCTTGATAATATGCCCCTGAGTGCTTAGCCATATCCTCTTACCTGTCCCTTTCCATGCTAAATCAGGACTATGCAAGGATAAGTGAAGTATTGCTGGACCACCTCTGTGCTTATATGCAAACTTTAATACACAGAGATCAGAATGGTTTCATTCCCAAAAGAAATACATCCCTAAATATTAGGGGCCTCATTTATGAAAAGTGACGCATCGCTGCGTGAAAACAGCGATGCGTCACTTTTCACTGCACACTCCTTGCGACACCAATGATGCGTCATATTTAATGTATGACGCATCATGGCGCAAGGAGTTACAGATACGTCAGTATTTCTGACGTATCTGTAAGCGCAAAAGTGACGCATTGCTGGAGTGTGTCACAAAAGTGACGCAACTCCAGCAATGCGCCCTTTCACATGGGGCAAGCCCCATGTGAAAGGGCCTGCGTCAGTCTTACGCCTGCTGTGAGGCAGGCGCAAGATTTTGACGCAACAGCGTCCTAAAAGTGACGCAGTGAAATCTCATAGATTTCACTGCGTCACTTCTACGACCCTTCCTTGCGTCAATACGCCCCCCCTTGCATACATTATACCTGGCGCAGGTATAATGTGGCGCAGGGGTTTACAAAGTGACGCATCTACCTAGATGCGTCACTTTGTAAATATGGTGCAACAAGGCACATTATTTATGCTGCTGGTGCGTCACAAAGGTGGCGTAAAAGTGACGCATGGCTTCATAAATGAGGCCCTAGGACTCTCTTTAGCATCCTTGAAGAAACATGTCAGGAACTGTATCCTAACACAGTGGTCGTGTCAATTTACCTGCAGAAGGCATTGGACAGAGTACAGTGGGACTATCTGTGGGCTGCAATGAGACACATGGCCCTAGGAGAGGACTGGGAGAACTTGATTTCATTGTTATACGAATGTGCCAGAGTTTGGACAGGTCATTGTATCTCTATACCCTTTAAGGCCTACAGGGATATCAGCATAGTGGGAGCAGAGAGATGTGTTGGGGGAATCCCATTGCGGGATGAAAAGCATGGCATCTGGTTTTACACCGATGATATGCTCCTGTACCTTCCAGACATTAGTGAGGGCATCACCAAAAGTGTGCAATATCTCACCGAGTTAGGCAGTGTATAGGTGTTCCACCCAACCCGGACTAAGATATGCACTTTAGGGGAGGAGCCAAGTATCCGTCTGAAATGGCCGCATAGTCGCTCGGCTCCGCGAGCCCCTTTGCCCCACACGACTATCCTGCCGCATATCCTGACCCAAAGTGCCCTCCTTTGCCTCCGGAGATAAAGCGAACACCTACCGTCTGCTTCCGGAGGGTCTACGTGCCGCCGATCCTGAGAAATCTCCCCGTCTGCTTTGCGGCCCGTGTGATGGTGGGACCGGGGCGTTGATTAGGCGGGGCCTCCGGCTTCGGTCGCAGCATCGACAGCCGTCGAGGGTGGAGCGGCGCCTCGCCGGTGGGGGCCGATGTTCTGAACGGCCGCTGTCAGCGGTACCGACACGAACTGATCGACGTGGACCCTCGTAGGACAGAGTGGCGGCGTGGGATCGAAGGGGGCGATTGACTCCTGCCCCCTCCCCAACGTTTGTTGCCCAGGCATAACCGGAGATCGCTCTGATATAGGTGGGCGACTCCCGGGGCCCGGCGGGACTTTAGCCTTTTGGTGGACCCTGCCCCACAATTTGTTTGTCCTGGAGATGCATCCTGCGGTGTCCCCACGGTGCGGCCCGCTCCCTGGATCTGTGCAGGGGATCGGCGCCGATCGGCTCAAGATGGCGGCTGGCGCCTTTCTTCGCGGCTCACGTCCGGGCTGGGCGGCTGTTGCAGAAATGGGACAGGGATGCCCGCATCGCAAGACGGAGTTCACGCCCCGAGATGTGTTGGCTGCCTTGATGACTTTGCAGGACACTGTTGATTGCTACGCCCGAGTTCTGGGTACAGGACTGGACGCCATCGCTGTTTCGCTACCTATGTCGACCATGGTCCTACTCCGGGAGTCGGCCGCTGACCATGCTGCTGCCTCTGTGGGGAAGATTTTGGTTCCTTGGAGGCTCCTCGGACCGCTTGGAGCCCGGACTTCTTCGCCCGTGCTGGCCGTCTTGATCGCCTGGTGACTTTGTCCTTGGGGCACATGTTTGACTGGCGGCTGGGAGTGGAGCGCTGTTTTCCGTCTTGGACTGGCCCCGGGGGTTCGCGGCCATGGCCGGACTATTTGACTTTCTCCTCCGGGATGCTGTTCTTTTGTGTCAGCTTTTGGAAGTTCATGGACCCGGCGCTGTGGTTGCCTTATCTTTACTGTCTGTATTTGGGTGGCTTTGAATTATTATGGTTTTTATGGCCTTGTTCTGTCCGGGCCCGCCTATCCTGTTCGGACCTTCGAGACTGTGCTTCCCATTGCTTATTGCTCGAACTTCAGGCAGTATTCTTATCAGACAGGGTCAGGGCTGAGGTGGCCCGTCCTCTATTTGCTTTATTATTGACGGGCGGTGTCGTGGATATCTGTGATTACTATTTCTTTGTTCCTGGACCCAGGCTCTATTGATTTTCTTTGTGGTATTGCCTCCTTTTTGGGATTTTCGTAGTGTTGGGGTGCAGGGCGGGGCCGAGCGGCGCACTGGGGGTCCTCCTCCATTTCTCTCTTTTTCTTTTTGTTTTCCTTCTTTTCTATCCTTCTATATTTCGGGTTCTATTAGGGCAACAGGCACGCGGCTGGGGGGTAGGCCATGACCTTCTGCGGGTGTGCAGGGTGGGGGGTTGCGGGTGGGACGTATGTTTGTGTTCGTTACTATGGCCCTTTAGTCTTTCTTTTTCTTAGTTGTCGTCGTTGCCTGTGTTTCTTGCGGTGTGTATGGCGCTGAAGGGTGGGTTTGGACCTATTGTATGCTGGGGCTGTGCCTTTGCTTCTCCTGTTATATATATTTTGTCCCCGGGGGCCCCCTCATCGTATTGACACTGTTTCATTTATCCTGATTTACGCACTATCGTGGGAATGCGTGTGACTGCGTGACGCTTCTTTTTGCTCCTTATCAGTAAAATGAACCTTTCATATCCTTACTCGGGCTGCTATGCCGCCTCCGAATTCTGTACTGTTATTGTATTATCCTATGCCTTGAATTGTTGCCACAATGTTTATCGCTCGCACTGTTTTGACTTTACTAGCGGCCGGCCGAGATGGTTGTAGGCCCATCTCTGTACTCTGATTTGTTACGAATAAAGGTTCGAAAAAAAAAAAAAAAAAAGATATGCACTTCACTCATTTTCATGAGCAGATAACCTGCTCCCCAAATGGTAACTTGCCTGGGACTTATCTGGGAATGCAAGACATTTAAATACTTGGGAATAAAAATATATTATCAACATGAGGATACCTGCGAGAGGAACTTGGGAGGAACACGGACAGGCTTGAAGAATAATGCTAATTTTTGGTGCTCCCTACACTGCCCATAATGGCAAG
Source organism: Lissotriton helveticus (assembly GCF_964261635.1). Taxonomy (NCBI): domain Eukaryota; kingdom Metazoa; phylum Chordata; class Amphibia; order Caudata; family Salamandridae; genus Lissotriton; species Lissotriton helveticus. Next base: position 263,820,123 of record NC_136058.1, read on the forward strand.
GATTCCCTTGTCTGAAATGGTGATGGTCCCACAAATTCTGTATTACTTTACAGATCTCCCAGTCTAGATCTCAGTCTTGGTTTATGGCAGTGAATGCACTACTAATGGAGCTGATGTGGGATAGAGGCAGGCAATACATATTCTATGATGCCCAGAGGGAGATGAAGGACTCAGAGCACCCTGACTACGAGTTACACTGTTTGGCTACCCAGCTGTAACTAAGGGTGGGCGTAGTTGGCAGAGTACTACTACCCAAAACTTCACAAAGTTGAACAAAATTCCACCACTTCGCTCCACCAACATAGAACTCATATATTTTTGGTAAAATAACAAGTATCTCTGTCTTCACATGCTAAAATGCATATAGTCATTTCACAAAAGTGAAAGTATTAATTTAGCAAGCAGTGAGAGAGGTGATGATTTTGGGATCCTCCCAAACCTAGGGAGAGAACCGAGCAGATGCCTTGAAAACAAAGAGCACATCTTGCTGAACGAATCAGTGATGGTCCCATCCTCTTGAGACCACCCCAATCACAGTTATTATGGGCAAAAATACAATCCCAACCAAAGGCCCTGCAAAGCAATATGGGAAAAGATTAGTAGTGGGCAATGAATATTATAGTATTCAATATAAAAATAATGCTTTTGTATTTGATTCGTGAGGGACACCTAGTAACGACGAGTTGAACTGCAGCTCTTTGTAGAATTATTTTGATATTGAATACTTTAATATTCACTGCCCATTGCTTATCGCTTCTCATAATGCTTTGCAGGGCCTTTGATTAGGATTGTATTTTTGCCCATAATAACTTTGCTTGGGGTGGTCCTAAGAGGATGGGACCACCACTGAATCGTTCAGCATGATATGCTCTTTGTGATCAAGGCATCTGCTTGGTCCTCCTCCTAGGTTAGGTGGGACCCCAAAATCATCACCTCTCTCATTGCCTGATATTTTTCAATTTCAAAGTTCACTTTTGTGGATTGGTTATATTCCTTTTAACATGTAAAGTTGCTTTATCAAAGCATTTGTGGGTGCAGTTTATGAGCTGGCTACGCTACTTGGTTGAGCGGATTTTAATGGAATGTGTAGATAACAAAGACTCCGCAACTCCGAGAGTGGAGCGTAGTTCATTGCCCAGGGTTAGCTGTAACGGGTAACCATATGGATTGACGGGACGCGATAGGGCAGAGACAAAAGGAGGGGGCTCTGATTGTGCTACTGCTGGTTGTAAAGATATGGGGCACTAAACATTCTAAACTTGCCATCGCACTCCAATGCTGGAAGAGAATAGTCAAGAAAACACGACAACATGCACTCTATGTACCACAGCTCCCATTAATTAGCTTCACCCCTGCAGAGGCAGATACTTTATAGCCCAATTAATCTATAAGTATCGCGTGCTGGAATACCATGTCCTGGTGTATGGAGCACAGATGTGATTTCTGCAGGGGTGGTGGGAGGACTGCCATATTGAGCTACAAACACACAAAACTCTACAGATCCTGCGCACATTTTGTAGTTTACACACATGACCTGGAACTGCCAGATACTCTGAATTAGAAAACACACTCGGCAGAACAGACCTGTCTACTGCGAAGATGTGCATGGTAGGCCTATCTACTTGTTCAAAGGCGAAGAGGATGAGCTCCAAATTTTTAGGGTCTAGTCTTAGTGATTACCAGACGCAGCATAGCAATGCAATGGAAGTTTCTGAGAAACAGTCCAAGGCAGATAGGAAGAGGTTAAGAAATGAGTAGAAGCAGAGGGTGCCATTCTGCAAAATAAAGACTGCCAGGGACTGCATAAATACCCCATCACTGATCTTTGGGGAGAGTTTGTAGATTCCTTTGTTAAGGCAGACAATTAGAATTGAGCTGCATAGAGGTTAAGATCAACCTAAGCATGGGGTAGTGGGCAGAAACCCCCTCATCTTACTGAACTCCAATCGCTGTGGTTAGCGCACAGACACTGCTAGAAATGGGGGTTCTGGTTGACTAGGGTATGTACCTAAGCCAGGCAGAACCCACCACTCTAGTCAGGGTAAGTGAGTTACACACCCAAGATAACCCCTTGTTATCTTAGCCGAGCAGTCAGTCTTATCCCAGAGGCAATGCGTATAGCCTTTGCACAGCACACACCCTCCAGTAACACAATAAATACACCACACAAGAGACTTCACACAGTAGTATATCAAAATATCTCATATATTTTATATAACACATAGACCACAATCACATAAATCATAAATCACTTTGCCAACTAGGCAATTGTCATAATCATCAGAGGTAGTGCACTAAAGTAAATACTTGTATGTTGCACATGTCATAAAACAACACCACTGTACATAACACACAGGAACTGAAATGATATGCGTTATCCTGTCATAGCAAAGCAAAGAATAACATGAATCATAACATCAGGGCATAAAATACAAGCCAGTTATGAAGCTCACCAGATATCACCATAAACATATAGGTTGTAGCATACCAGGCCTCCTATTAAGTAACCTTCATGGGGAAATTTAGGCACCAAACGTCGGACATAATAGCACCTGCGCACCTATTACCCTCAATATGGTAATTGCTGTGAGGATCACCCGTAAGGCTACAAACAACCAGTGCCCCAAGGTACGTGTCAACCCTGGTTGGGCACAAAGTGCTGAATCCAGCAGGGAGACCTCGCTGGGTCCCTCGCATGTCCAACAGTGAAAGACAGAAGCTCAGAAACATGTGGTTCAGCTGTCGAAGCCAATGCAGCATTTCAACACTATGAGGCCATTCTGAGCTGCAGCTTGTCTGTAGCCCTGCTGGGCCTCTCGGACCGCTGTCTCGAATGTCAAAACAGAGCTTCTCAAACCGAGCATAGCATCTCTGATGATGCAGCATGTCCAGAGCCCTCCGAGGCCTTGTGGACCACTTTTGTGGCTGCAAAAGTGGAGCCACTCGCGAACACGTGGGACCACTGCGGGAATTCAGCCATCCCTGAAGTTGCAACAGGGAGACCTCGCTGGGTCTCCCACCTCGGCTTTGGGCTAACCATGGGCCTGAGCACCACAGGCTCCTGCAGGCATGGGAGGGAACCTCCCCCAGCTGGTGTGATATGGAGCGACATCTCTGTTGGTGCCATACTCTTCTCTCTGAACCCTACCCACTGGTGGTGTCGGCATTGTCAGGCAAAGCAGGAAACTCCAGGCCGGGGTTTTCTTCGCTGTCACTTCTGAAAGGGTGGAGCGCGGACACGCTCACCAGCTGCCAGGGAAAGGTAGAGCACTTCCTCCATAACAAGCTCTCCCCTCCCGCTGCTCCGAACACGAGGGACAGAGCAACTCTTGACAAGCGCTGAGTGTGAACCACAAAGCACTCCCCATGCCCTAGTTTAGAGTGCTCCTTCTTGAAAGGTGGAGGACTCTCCACACGCGAGTGCCTCAAATGAAGAGCTCAACACACGCTTACTTGATAAAAGGTGAAAAACAGTCCAGTCCTTCTCCTACTACAGACAGGAGCAGCAACTGCTGGCCCACCCACCCCATCAGTGGCAGCGCTCCTCACACAGCTCTCCCAGCTCTCCTTCCAGGCAGGTTCCTTTTTGATCCAGCAAGGATCCTTTGAAGTCTTTGATGTCCCTGAGACGTCCAAGAGGAGGCAAGCACGCAGAAGCCCTTGGAGATCTTCTCAAGCAGGATACCTCAGCAGGGCAAAAAGAGTCAGTCCTTTCCTCTGTCTACAGATAGATGCAGCAACTGCAGGCCAATCCACCCCTCAAACAGAAAAGGCAGCACTTCTTACACAGCTCTTCTTCTTGGCAGGGTCCTCTTGTTTCCAGAAGTAATTTAAAGTTCTGGGGTTTTAGGTCCAGAACGTATACCCCAATTTCTCATTGTAGCCTTTGTTTCAGAGTCCCTGAGCTCAGTACAAACCAGTTCTGTCCTCCCTCGTCCAGCTTGACCACAGAGGGTGGAAACAGCATTGTGCAGAGGAGACACAGCTTATTCAGGTGCTAGTGAAAACTCCTCCCACCAGTCTAAACGCAGAAAAGTCTATTCATCCTGGCTATGAGTCACCCAGGGAGGCAACACACAACTCAACCCCCCTTGTGACTGTCTAGAGTGAATGCACATCCCCAGCTGCTGTCACTCCAAAACCAAACAGTGAATACACAAACAGGCACAAAGGTAAAGAAAGACAATGCCCACTTTCTAAAAGTAGTATTTTAAAACACACAATTTAAAAACCTCCATCACTAAAAGGTGTGTTATTAAATTCTGAGTTATGGGCCCAAGCGGTGCTAGCAAAATGATTGCCATTTTTAAAGACCACAGCTGCCCTTGCTAATCTTTCAAGAAAGTTGAGTAGGAGGCCGCCGGCAGAGGTCATTCAGATTTATAAGGCAAAATTTACCTCCACAGCCATGTATGGGGCAGGGGTTTGGGGTTTTGTTAATGTGTACCCCGTACAAACAGTTGAAAATGTGTTCTTACGATATATCCTGGCAGTACAGAGTAGTATATCATCGTATGTCTGCCATTCAGACTGGGCGTAGTGGGCATAGCGGAGCTACGCGGAGGGCCACGGAGTTGAGAACAAACTCCGTGGAACTCCGTGCATCTCCGCTACACCACCCGCCTCCCACCCGCCCTATTAACAATTGCTAAAAACTTTTAAAAAACAACTTTAAAGTAAATAAAAACACCTTACCTTAGCTACGGCATGCCCGGGCTGCCCTCCTCCTCTTCATTAAATTTTTGGGAAAATCTGCACATGCGCGCTCACCCTCGCAGTTTTCCTAGATAACGCGATTAAGAGAAGGAGGGCAGCCAGGGGACGCCGCAGCTAAAGTAATGTGTTTTTATTTACTTTAAAGTCATTTTTTTAAAGTTGTAAGCAATTGTTAATAGGGCGGGTAGGAGGCAGGGGCTGGCCAACCCGGCTCTGCCACGGAGTGTGCAGAGATTTGTCTACTCCGTATTCGCCACGGAACGCAGAGTAGGCAAATCTCCGCACACTCCGCGGGCAGAGCGGAGTTCTCCACCCGGGGTTATATATTATACATTGCAGACCTGATAAAAATGGAGCCTATTCTATTATGGCATAGGATCTGGCCATCAACAAAAACTTCGCTTAATCAGGGGCTCAGACTATCCCTTGGTTAAGGTATAACCCAGGGCAATGAACTTCGTTAACTACGCATTCCATTAAAAACACGAATTCAGTAAAAAAAAAACACTCTTCCACATAGCAGAGTCAGCTTCTAAACTGCACCCACATATGCTTTGATAAAGCAACTTTACATGTTAAAAAGCATATAACCAATTTACAAAAGGGGAGGACCAAGCAGATGCCTTGAACACAAAGAACATATCATGCTAAACGATTCAATGGTTGTCCCAACCTCTTAGGACCACCCCAAGCACAGTTATTATGGACAAAAATACAATCCCAACTAAAGGCCCTGCAAAGCATTATGGCATGAGATTAGCAGTGGGCAGTGAATATTATAGTATCCAATATCAAAATAATTCTACAAAGAGCTGCAGTTCGACTCGTCGTTACAAGATGTCCCTCACAAGTCAAGTGCAAAAGCATTGAATCAAGCTGCAGTTCCACTAGTCGTTACTAGATGTCCCTCCCGAGTCAAATGCAAAAGCATTGAAACCCTTTCATGAAGCCGTAGTTCAGCTCTTTGTAGAATTTATAGTATTAGCTCTCAGTTCAGGGTTTCAATGCTTTTGCATTTGACTCGTGAGGGACATCTAGTAACGACTAGTAGAACTGCAGCTTGATGTAAAAATGTTAATGCTTTTGTATTTGACTCGTAAGGGACATCTAGTAACGACTAGTGGAACTGCAGCTTGATTCAATGCTTTTACATTTGACTTGTGAGGGACACCTAGTAACGACGAGTTGAACTGCAGCTCTTTGTAGAATTATTTTGATATTGGATCTATGGGCCTCATTTATGAGAAATGACGTATCGCTGCGTGAAAGCAGCGATGCGTCACTTCTCAGTGCGCACTCCTTGCGACATACCTGATGCGTCATATTTATTGTATGACGCATCATGTCGCAAGGAATTACAGATACGTCAGTATTTCTGACGTATCTGTAAGCGCAAAAGTGACGCATTGCTGGAGTGTGTCACAAAAGTGACGCAACTCCAGCAATGCGTCCTTTCACATGGGGCAAGCTCCACGTGAAAGGGCCTGCATCAGTCTCACGCCTGCTGCGAGGCAGGCACAAGATTTTGACGTAACGGCGTCCTAGAAGTGACGCAGTGAAATCTCATAGATTTCACTGCGTCACTTCTACGAAGCTTTTTGCGGGGGAACGCCCCCCTTGCATACATTATACCTGACGCAGGTATAATGCAGCGCATGGGTTTACAAAGTGACGCATCTGCTTATATGCGTCACTTTGTAAATAGTGCGCAACAGGCGGCATGTTTTACGCCGCCAATGCGTCACAAAAAGTGACGCATCGGAAGCGCAAAACTGATGCAAGGCCTCATAAATGAGGCCCTATATTCTTAACTGCCCACTGCTAATCTTGTCCCATTATGTTTTGCAGTGCCTTTGGTTGGGATTGTATTTTTGCCCATATTAACTGTGCTTTGGGTGGTCCTAAGAGGATGGGACAATCACTGAATTGTTCAGCAAGATGTGCTCTTTGTTTTCAGGGCATCTGCTTGGTTCTCTCCCTAGGTTAGGGAGGATCCCAAAATCATCACCTCTCACTGCTTGCTAAATTTTCTTTTTCACTTTTGTGAAATGACTATATGCATTATAGCATGTAAAGTCAGAGATACTAGATATTTTATCAAAAATATATGATGTCTCAAAGAGTTAAGGGATTGTGATCTAACTGAGTGAATTCTATAATTAACTGCATATTTTTAATTTTGCTGTGTAATGAATTGTGTGTTTTATGTGCTTTTATGATTGTCTGAAACAGCAATTGAATAAAGTTTTATTTGACTTGGCCTTACATGTAAGGAAAGGGAAAATGTGGGCGTGGCAAGAGGGTACACTTGGCAGGTCAAAATAGCAGTTAAAAACTGCATGCACAGAAACTGCATTGGCAGGTCACAGGCACATCTACAGGGCTACTCATGTGGGTGGCACAACCAGTGCTGCAAACCCACTAATAGCATTTGATGTATAGGCCCTGGCACACTCAGTGCACTTTCCTAGGGACTTATCAGTAAATCAAATATGCCAATCCTGGCTAACCAATCATAACCACAATATACATAGAGCTGCACTCAAACTCATTCTCATGGCCATGGTGCTTTCGCGCCTTGACTACGGGAATGTAATCTACAATGGCGCGCCGGCCTACTTGATCCGTCGGCTTCAGCTGATTCAAAATCAGGCGGCCCGCCTGATTTACGGGCTCCCCAGGTTCAACCACACGACCCCCCTGCTGCAGTCTCTGCATTGGCTTCCAGTGAGGGAGAGGGCCCTCTTTAAGCTGGGCTGCATCACCTATCAGGCTAGATCAGGGACCGCCCCCGTCTTCCTGTGTGAAGCCATCTCCCCTTACCTCCCTTCCAGAAAGCTTCGTTCCACCCACCTGGCCCTCTTGTCAGTTCCCCGCTTCAGGAAACAGAAGTCCGGGGGGGCTAGATTTGCAGTGCTGGCTCCATCCTTTTGGAACTCACTCCAGCTTGCTCTCAGGACGTCATCTTCCTATCTGGAATTTCGCAAGTCACTGAAGACCTTCTTGTTCTCCAGATCTGTAGCAGCCTAGCCCCCTTCTTCGCCTCCACTGATCCATAGCTATCTAGCGCCATGAAACCTTTCCGGTATAAGAGCGCTCTACAAATATTTTAAAATTCAAATTCAAATTCAAATAGAGAGCATATGCACTTTAGCACTGATTAGCAGTGGTAAAGTGCCTGTAGTCCTATAGCCAACAAAAACAGGGTCAGAAAAATAGGAGGCAAAAGGCAAAATGTTTGGGGATAAACCTCAAAAAGGCCAGGTCTAACAGACACCACAAGGCATATGTGTGAGTGAGTGTATGTTGGTTTGATAATCATTTTAAAGGCTATATAATTTACGGATGAGCTGCGAAAGTTTTGTTCTTTGTTTATTTCGGCTTTCTTTTGCTACTTGTTCGACCTAATAAGCTAGTGTAATACCTAGCCAACACCCACCACAGGAAATGAGTTGGTTACGCATTGTGGATTTACCAACTTGATGTAAATGATGCCACAAGATGCTGATGCATGTTTATATGATGTAAAATGGCCTACAACAATTTAATCACGCCATGCGAAAGCTGTGTTGGTAAGAAACTTAAGGGAAAAATCAATAGATTTTTTTTTTTAGTTTAAGATGGCAATATTTTTGTAATCAATAATATTTTGCCAAACTTTGGTGAGCCTATATTGTTTTCAACAATATTATGTCATACAACATTCAGCAGATCCTACTACACTGCTATGGAGCAATCCAAACAAACACTGACAAAGCTGATAAATCTGGCCTTGGATAGCTGGAGCAATAGTTTTTTACAAGCTATTTCAAGCACATCACACAAACATAAAAAGATAAATAAATAAACGCTGCCTAAATGTGTCACCTCAGGTTTGCAATTAAACAATAAAAAAAGACAAGGCCCTATAGTGTTTTTTTTAGTTTTTTTTTTAAATAAAAGCCTTTCTGTTGTGGCATGATATTTATTAGTATTGCTTATTTATTTTATTTATTTATTTATTTGCTTGTAAAGCGCAAGAATCAAATTCCCGAAGGGATATCTCTGCGCTAGTGCTAGCATTAGAGGGTTACTGCAAGAAAAAAGCTGAAAGGAAGACCTGAAAAATTTAAGGCATGGTGAAGAGGTTATGGAAGAGACTAAAAAACCACCACCTACCCAAATGCTTATATCTCAGGCAGCTACAATATTACGATGTCCTTAAATACTTCATAACATAAACTTTATAATGGAGTGGAGACAAAATACATAACCTATATTTAGGGTCAATATTTTGAACTAGCTTTAAAACTAAAAAGAAAGGAACTACTTTTATGTGGAGATGAACATCTACATAGTCTTTATGCAGTCACTCAAAATGAAGCGAGTAATTGGTAAAGTGGGCTGACTGATTACCCAATGCTGTATGCTGTGGTGGGCGGAAGCAAAACATTAATGACAATTTAAGAGGCTAAAAACAAGACCAATAGCTTATCTGTGTATATTAGGTATGATTTTTTGGTACTATGAATATCGGGGTGACAAATACTAAAACTGTAGCAGTGGCGCAATCTCAATGGGGCATGTCCTCATTTACATGGGAGATGTAGCCCCATGCAAATGAAGAAACACTTTGCCTCTGCACTGCACCATCTTGTATATTGGGGCACACAGGCAATAAGATGTCAGGGGACACACTGACTATGCACCACATAGTGGTGGCATTCTGTCAATGTGCCACTGTGGGTGCAGGAGTCCAATGAACCCCCACAGACATTCAATCAATCAATCAATCATGCCATTTGTATAGCGCACTACTCACCCGGGAGGGTCTCAAGGCGCTTGGGGGGAGGGGTATGCTACTGCTCGAACAGCCAGGTCTTGAGTTGTTTCCTGAAGGCGAGATGGTCCTGGGTCAGCCGAAGGTGGATGGGGAGGGAGTTCCAAGTCTTGGCAGCCAGGTAAGAGAAGGATCTTCCTCCGGCGGTGGCTCTTCGGATGCGTGGTACGGCTGCGAGGGCGAGGCTGGTGGACGTAGCTGGCGGGTGGGCGTGTAGAAGGTCAGGCGGTCGTTGAGGTACTTGGGGCCCAGGTCGTGGAGAGACTTGTGTGCGTGGGTGAGGAGCCGGAACGTGTTCCTCTTGTCGACGGGGAGCCAGTGCAGGTTCCTCAGGTGGCTGGAGATGTGGCTGCGTCGGGGGACATCCAGGATGAGTCGGGCGGAGGCGTTCTGGATGCGCTGGAGTCTTTTCTGTAGCTTGGCTGTGGTTCCGGCGTAGAGGGCGTTTCCGTAGTCCAGTCGGCTGGTGACGAGTGCCTGGGTGACAGTCTTCCTGGTCTCGGTCGGGATCCAGCGGAAGATCTTGCGAAGCATACGCAGGGTGTTGAAGCACGATGAGGAGACGGCGTTGACTTGTCTGGTCATCGAGAGGGAGGGGTTCAGGATGAAGCCCAGGTTGCGTGCGTGGTCGGTTGGCTTGGGTGCGGTGCCCAGGGCTGGGAACCACCAGGAGTCGTCCCAGGCGGAGGGCGAAGATCCCAGGATGAGGACTTCCGTCTTGTCCGAGTTCAGTTTCAGGCGGCTGTCCTTCATCCACTCGGCGACGTCTTTCATCCCTTCGTGTAGGCAGGTTCTGGTGGTGAGGGAGAGGATTAGCTGGGTGTCGTCGGCGTAAGAGATGATGTTGAGGTTGTGCTTGCGTGCGATGGCTGCGAGAGGTTTCATGTAGATGTTGAAGAGGGTGGGGCTGAGTGAAGATCCTTGCGGGACGCCGCAGATGACTTCGGTGGCCTCGGAGCGAAACGGGGGGAGGCGGACTCTTTGTGTTCTTCCGGCGAGGAACGAGATGATCCACTCCAGTGCCTTCTCTTGGATACCGATGTTGCTGAGGCGCTGGACTAGGGTGCGGTGGCAGACCGTGTCGAACGCAGCGGAGAGGTCCAGGAGGATGAGGGCCACTGTTTCCCCCTTGTCGAGCAGGGTCCGGATGTCGTCGGTGGCTGCGATGAGGGCGGTCTCGGTGCTGTGGTTGGCTCTGAAGCCGGACTGCGAGGGGTCGAGGGATCCGTTTGTCTCGAGGAAGGCAGTCAGCTGTCTGTTGACGATCTTCTCGGTGACTTTAGCAGGAAAAGGGAGGAGCGAGATGGGGCGGACGTTTTTGAGATCGGTGGGGTCCGCTGTAGGTTTCTTCAGGAGGGCGCTGATCTCGGCGTGCTTCCAGCTCTCCGGGAAGGTGGCGGTGTTGAAGGAGGCGTTGATGATGTTCCGGAGTTGGGGTGCGATGGTGGAGTCGGCCTTGTTGAAGACGTGGTGTGGGCAGGGGTCGGTCGGTGATCCGGAGTGGATGGTGTTCATCGTGCGGGCTGTGTCTTCGGTGGTCACCGTGGTCCAGGTGTGAAGGGTGGCGGTGGGGGGCGTTGGTTCGACGGTTGGGTGCGTGGGTGGGGCGCCGAAGCTGTTGTGGATGTCGGCGATCTTGCGGTGGAAGAACAAGGCGAGGGAGTCGCAGAGGTCTTGTGACGGAGTGATGTCGTTGGTGCCGGTGCTGGGGTTGGAGAACTCCTTGACGATAGTGAAGAGCTCTTTGCTGTTGTGGGCGTTGTTGTCCAGTCGTTCCTTCAGGGATTTCTTCTTGGTGGTGCGGATGAGCTGGTGGTGCTTGCGGGTAGCGTGTTTGAGGGCGGTCATGTTGTCGGTGGTCCGGTCGAGGAGCCAGGCTTTCTCGAGGGTGCGGCAGGTCTTCTTGGAGTCCTTGAGGTCATCGGTGAACCAGGATGCCTTCTTGCTTCTGGGTCTGCTGGGAGGGTTCTTTAGTGGCGCGAGGTCGTCGGCGCAGCCGGTCAGCCACTGTGTGAAGTTGCGGGCTGCTTCGTTGGGGTCCGTTGTGTTGGCGGGTGGGCTCTGGCTGAGGGAGGTGGTGAGCTGGTCTGCGGTGATCTTGCTCCAATTCCTGTGAGGTACCTGTTGCGGGTGGTGGTGGGTCGTGGATCTTTTGAAGCTGAAGTGGACGCAGCTGTGGTCGGTCCAGTGGAGTCCGGTGGCGTGGCTGAAGGTGATGTACTTGCTGGAAGAGAAGACGGGATCAAGTGTGTGGCCGGCGTAGTGGGTGGGGGTGTTGACCAGTTGCTTGAGTCCAAGGTTGGCGAGGTTTTCCAGCAGGGCGGTGGTGTTGCGGTCCTTGTTGTTCTCCAGGTGGAAGTCGAGGTCCCCGAGGAGGATGTAGTCAGTGGAGGGGAGGGCGTGTGGGCTGATGAAGTCTGTGATGTCTTCGCTGAATTGTGTGCGTGGTCCCGGGGGACTGTAGACGAGGGTGCCTCTGAGGGTCGTCTTAGGGTCGGTGTGAATCTGGAAGTGGAGATGTTCGGCTGCTGCGAAGGAGTCGTTGGCGTCGGTCGTGATGCGGATGGTGTTCCTGTGGACGATGGCGATGCCACCTCCGGTCTGGTTGATGCGGTCCCTCCTGATGATCTTGTACCCGTCCGGGATGGCGATGGCGATGTCGGGTGCAGAGGAGGCGTTCATCCAAGTTTCCGTGAGGAAGGCGACGTTCGGTGATGTAGCGTCGAGGAGGTTCCAGAGTTCCACGGCGTGTCTGTGGACGGAGCGGGTGTTGATCAGGATGCACTTGAGGTGGTTGCTGCTGGTGTTTGTCTTGGCGGGTGCGGGGCAGGTTTGGAGGCAGGTGAACTTGCAGGTGCAGCAGGTGAAGGGTCCGTGGGTGCGTCTCGGGGTGGCTCGGCAGCAGGCGTGGGTCCGGCCGGCATTGAGTGCGTTGAGAGTGGCGGCGTCGTAGGTCAGTCGGGTCGTCTTGCCTCGGTGGGGAGGGCCAGGGGTCCTGGGGCTGGGCACGGGCCAGGCGCGGACGGGCGCAGACGGGCTTACCTTTGGCACACCTTCGGCGCTCAATCGGTGCTCCCGCTGCGCGGTCGCTCTCGGGGCGTCATAAGTAGGGAGCGGGGCGGCGAATGGAATCACAGGGGGGCGGGGCCGCAGGGAGGCAGCGGCGGGAAATTCCAAGAAGCAGCGGGCAGCGGGAAATTCCCAGGAGCAGCGGGAAATTCCCAGGAGCAGCGGGCAGCGAGTGAAGGAATCTGCAGGCAGGAGGCGGCAAAGGCAGGCAAGAGCGGCAGCAGTGAGTGGGGCGACCAAGCCCTGTGGAGGGCTGAGCGGTCACCTGCAGGCAAGTTAGGACACTCACTGGACCCACCTTCAGTGGGATCTCTGTCCCTCTTTCATGTTCAGGTTTTGGTTAATGTCACGTACAATTGAACTTCAAATGCAATATTGACATTTTCCCAAACATTTCACCTAAAAATTCATAAGGGAAATCTTCTACTCTATTTCACATCTTTGCTATAACACAATTCCACCTCATCTCAATCGAAACCTCTAGATCATGACCAAGCTGGAGTACTTCCCGGAATTGTCTTTACATCTGTACTTTTCAGTCTATAGGAAGAGCTTCTGGAGACTTCTCACAGGCACAATCCTCTTTATTTACAAATTCACTTATGTTACCTGTCTCTGTCTGAATATACCCACTGCACATGACATTCATCACCTTAATTACAATCACTCCTCTACTGAGTGATAAATATTAAGTCGCAAACTTAAACTCATCCATTTCAATGAACCACAGTCTTGAGAACCAAACTTTCCACCTTTATCCCCATAGACAAATCCTTGGATTTCAATGTCTGCTATAAATTTCGGCCCCCATCTCCTCACATCCAAAACGCAGCCAAGCACTCTTCCTCCAAGTTACAGCTCCTGAAGAAGGAGAAGTGGCTCCTCTCCTGGCCTCTTTATTTTGCCCTCTTTAAAAGGGCCATTAAATCTCGAGAATGAAACTGAGACACTTCCTTATGGATGGCATATCCACTTATGGTCAGAGTCATAAAGACATTTAAACACCTAAACTGAATTTAGGTACATAAATGTATAAATGATTAGTCACTCTAGAAATTCACCAGTGTAGCATCATTTTATGTGTTAGTAAATCTTCCAGCTTGAGTGGTGATTGAATGTTCCAGGATAAGGATATCTTGGAAAGTTGGTAAGTATTCAAGTTACATTAGTTCTCTACATTAGGTCAGAGGTTTACTCAAACTTAAAGCGGATTAAATCCATACTCAAATTGGAATCGGGAGGGATACCTCACAAAATCCGAAGAGTCATAGGGCAAGGATGTTCTCCTTAGAAAATATATGTTCCAGTCAGTAGAAAAATAAAATAAAAAGGTGTTCTAAGTACTTAAACATTCATATGCTCAGGTATAATAGTCTAAGGATGAGCATACTCCTTGTATTCTGTCACAGTGTAAGTTTACCAGGAGCTCCCATGGAAAGGTTTGAGAATTAAAATAATTTCGGTCACTCCAAATGTAGCCATTAAAGTACATTCACAATGATTATGGGACTTGTTTGATCTTCTTTGCTTAAAAATAGCTCTGCCTGTCACTGCTTGCGCCTTTAACACCACCTGTAGCTTTGGCCAGCTCAAATTGTGCCCCCCAGACCTGCACACTATGTTCAAATATTTCCAAATCAGCTGCCACACCATGTTTTTCTATCAAATCTGTTTGCCAACAAGTGCAAGCAAAGTACGGAAGTCTTCTAAGCAGAGACATCAATATAATTTTTTTATAACACATTCATTTTGTGGCGATGCCCCACCACCTACAGCTCTATTCTACTGGAAATATACACCTTTTCCAAACGATGTTCTGCCAGTCTCTAGTCCATGTCTTAAATCTCCTTTATATACCACTTTTTCCCTGCAACTAACACAGCCTTTTCTGTGCCTACTGTATTCTGTGTCCTTCCAAGATAGCTTTTCAGGAGTCTCCAATAAACCTACCACACACATGTATTTTCATTGTTTGAATTGATTTACAAATGCTCTCAATGTACAAAAAGATTTATGTGTCCCCTTCACAAATGCCTTTTTCAGTGCATTGTGTAGTACTGGACAGACTACAGACAATGCTTCCCATGTGATTGTCTTGTATCATGTGAGACACAGTGACGTTTATTTCTCTCATTTTTCAAGAAGAGCCTTTGATTGTCCTCTTAGGTCTTACTTAGGAGGATATTATACATTTAGGGACTCATTTATGAGGTTTTGACGTAAGGCAGGGCAGCAGGCCTTCCTGCTGCACTTCCCTACGGCAAAAGAAATGGGCAGGTATCTATAAGATACGGCGCGTTCCTGTCCTTGCCCCTGCGTCGGCGCACCATGGTGCAAGGGTGCCTGCATTGCGGGGATGAATATTTTTGTATGGGAAGGGAATCCTTTCTGTAGAAAAATCATTACAGGATGCTTTTTCCTCTTTCTATGTGTGCAGCAGAATGCAGGAAGAACGAGGAGAAATAAAGATATTTCTCCTCGTTGTGCATCCCTTTCGCCTCCCCTGGGGAGGCATAAGCATTTGGTGCTGCCTCAGATTCACGATTTCTCGTAAATCTAGGGCAGTGTCAAAAGGCCATGGATGTTTCTGGGAATGCCCCCAGCAACACCCATTGCACGCCCCTTTAATGCAGAACACTGTGTTAAAGGGACTGATAATTAAAAAAAGTGGCTTAGTGCTGCCTGATAAATATCACGCAGGCCTCTGCTCCACGGAATGTCACAAAAAGGCGGAGGCGCAAGTAGTCTCATAAATGAGGCCCTTAGTATGCACAGAGATGGGTGAACTTATCTCACACTTGTTATTGGCAGCATGTTTTATGATAGTGAAACACATGAGGATTGCTAATAGTCCAGGAGAGAAATGACAAAATCTAAAAGAGTGGGCACCCATTTAACATATTTTACTCTAGAATATTGAGTACAAGAATATGGGCGCACTAATATCATGGACAAAATATTGAGGGACAAAATATCAAAAGGTAAGTGCATATGTTTATATGGACATGTGTGATTTATTGAAATAATAGAGCACAAATGAAAAGAGGAGTCTGTGCCCGGCTCTTTGGATTGTGACAATTGCGGAATTGGAGGTGATATATATATATATATATATATATATATATATATATATATATATATATATATATATATATATAAAACAAATGTCCATGTGGGAGGAGCACTATTATGCTGGTGCCGGCGGCGAAGTAAGGACAACTTCGTACATTTATCCCAAACAATTTTTGAAAGAAAAACGCCGCACTCTTCTTGGTTAGTTTCACTAGCTTTTTAATGACCTTCACCAAATCTTCACCTACGCGTTTCGAACTGCTCTAGTTCTTGATCACGGTAGTAGGTGGAGATTTGGTGAAGGTTATCAAAAAGCGAGTGAAACTAACCAAGAAGAGTGCGGCGTTTTTCTTTCAAACATTGTTTGGGAAATATATATATATATAGATATATAGATATATAGGAAAGTATAGACTTAATCTTCCTAACTCCACATCTATGTGCCTTGACAATATAAGTCATCAGGGTACAGATGTGGAATTAGGTATAGAAGATTTATACCTACTTACCTTTTGCTATTTTGTCCCTTGATATTCTTTCTATGATATGATATTTGATTCACACACTATTCTGTATTCAATATTCAGAATCCACACAAACGTAACTCACTTTGAAAACTGGAGGAAACATAGATGTACACATTACATCTGCATAAATACTTGTGAGGGGAATGCTTTCTCTGGGTGGGTGAAGAGGATGTGAATGACTGGTGAATATTGATTTCCCACATCTTTTGCTAAAGGATGGTATGGGTTTATAATAGGTCAATAGTGCAGCAAATTATTCTTACTGTGTGTCCTAGCGTCAATAAGACGGACATGAAATTGTTAAAAAACATAGTGGGAGCTGTTAGACCTGGGATCACCAGACTACATAGGGTAGCTTGGCGCAAAGTGGGTAGGTCTATCCCAAAGGCAATAAGTATTAAGCTTGCGTCGCACCCTTACAGTAACACAGTGTCCATCCACTCAAAAATGACACTACACCGTAATTTTATAAAAGTAGAAAAGTTTATCTTTTGCTCTACAAGTGTGCTTTCAATCACGTTTTTCTTAGTAGCTTCTCAATTTGCATTTAATACTCTGTAGTTACAATTCAGCAATAAATCATGGAATACAAGGAGATATTAATTAGTCCTAACCTTAATCACAAGATTCGGTACAGCACAGACTGTGTTTCAATGCTAGACTTTCTTTTGATCACATGTAAACATGACTATAGATAAGCCTTATAAATATTGATTCCAAATTATGATAGCAATAATTAAGCAGTGCATAAGCCAACAATTAACTGAAGTCAAAATTACAAAAGGAAGTGATTTATCTCCTAGCACCTTTCACTCTCATTTGTAAATGTAATTGGACACCTTCTCATGTAACTTGAACATATATGGAATAAAGAACAGGTCTTGTTTCATGTACTTTGAACAGAGGAGTTACATTACTGCCCTCATGAATTAACTGTCTTCCATTGGTTCTTCACAGTAAGCCTGGTTGAGCAAGGAAAGAATAAACACTGTCCTTTAGTTCTCTGAACCCTATACGCGATATAAGGGAAATATCTTCTATCAGGTCTCTCTTAAAGGTCTCTGCGCCCAGCCAATTGGACTTTTTATTAGGGCTGAGGGAACCCACAAGTTTAATCAGGCCAAGCCGAGGGGTCTATACACCCAATTTCCTCCTTTCAGCCCCCTCGCAGTGATCTTCCCAGCTTACTTTGTTTCTTGGCGCTGCTCTGTCCACACGGCCGATGTCAGTCGGCCGGGACTTCAAAGAACCTCCCCCGCAGGTCCTAGCCGGGGTACAAGCCAGCAGGACTATGGAGGTGGGACCCGCCTTCCGCCAGGCGAGCGGCTCTCCGTTCGTCAGTAACCTCCCTTTCGCCACAGGAAATGCCGGCTCCTCCCTCAGTGCTCCTGTCACGCCGCGCTTCCTCACCAGGCGCTCCTCAAAGCAGCGCCGAGGCGGGGCTACAATTCCACTTCCTCCGCCTCACGTTCCAGCACCCGCGCAGAGCACACCTCTCCACAGGCTCTCCCACGGGTCACGGTACTCGATCCAGCCTGCGCCTCACTCCCGCCCCCCCCCCGGACCAACAATCAGGGGCTAGTCAGGCGGCCACGGCAAGCTCCGCTTCACGAGCTTCGCACCTCCACCGGCCACAGGCGCTCCTACGGCTCAGATGCAGCCAGATCAGGCTAACGCAGGCAGCCCAAGGAGACTAGGGATCTACTGACGAGACGCTGGTAAGTTTCTCTTTCTAATGAACTAACCCAGGCCGTCAGTTGTGAGAATCAGGCTGTGTCCAAGGAAAAGGGTGGGGCCACGCAGCAAGGCAATGGCACGTCGTAAAAGTCTTGGCCACAGACCGAAGGCAGGCTCGGACCCTCTCACCTCACTTTCCTCAACTTCTTGGTTAGAAGTGGTCTTCGTTCGTTCCAGCTAGGGCAGGTCAATGGGAGAGGTACAATATCTTGAGCGAGGACAGCAACCCCTCGAGGCAGTCAGATCCCCTCTCAGTGCACTGATCTCCTCACTCCACAGCCTCCACTCCAGCTATAGAACACTCCTCACCAACCTCTACCAAATGGCTGCCCAACATTCCACCTTTTATAGGCTGACCATAGAATGTCCAGGGAAGTCCAGAAGGTTCTGGAAACCCTCATTCTGTTCTATGGCCCTGGTTCCTGAGGTAGCCAGGCAGGTGACAGTTGAAAGCCACCATGTTGTATAACCCGTGGTTTTAGTCAGAAAAGGCACCTAAGGCAGGGGAAAAAGACTATAGGGACAAGGAGCACCTAACCCCTAGGTCAACATCTAAAAAGTCCAGTGGACATAAAAAAAACAAAGGTTAGGAGGCAGTAAGGGGACAAAATAAATAAATAGTTAGGAGGGACCACACAAAGGCTGACAGGTCTAACAGAGCCCATTATTAGGGATCCTGATAGAGACAGTTTATGAGATGTACGTGTCTTTGGACAACCTTCTATTCCATGTTCCCAAAGGATGGAAATGTGCAAGAGTCTTACAAGAGGCGGTCTAAAGTATTCCAAAGAATAGCTCCCTAAACTCTCCATGCGTCTTTGGTCTGTATTTTAACATGTTGTCCAGAATGGCACTTCTACCGCAGACCTTGCAGTCAGTTGAGCAGTAGACAGGACCAACTCCACTGAAGAAATGAATAGGTGCACAGCACTTCGAATTTATTCTTTATCCCACTAGGAGCTAGAGTAGTTTTTTCATGGGGTGGAAAGATGTGGTCCTGTTTAGGCACTGTCTTGCTGCATTCCTCTGGGCCTAATTTTAAGTTTGGCGGCCAAACTCATGGTGGAGGTGCAGTTGCAGTCGCAGACCACCGCACCATTGGTCCGACATCTGTATTACAACTATGGCAGTCAGACCGACATAGTACTGCAGCAACAGCCAGGGATCTACAATCCCTGGCGGCGGCGCAGCCGTCAGTGGTGTAACATAGGCCCCCGCAGCCACCACGGTGCAGCAGATCCCCCAAACATCAGGGGCCTCCTCATAAGAGTACCCTGACTGGAGAGCTCCTGACCCTTGCAGGGGGGTGCCCTCAAGTTTTGTTACACCACTGGCGGCGGTCTGATGGCCGCAATATGCTGGCAGTGCTGCTGGGGCACCGGCAAGCATATTACAAGCTTCGTCACCACCACAGATTTCATGGCGAAGAGCCCGCCATGAACCCTGTGGTGGTGGGGAAACTAAGGGAGCCCTAAAGGGCCCCCTGTTCCTCACGCATGAGGATGCATGCAGGTGGGCACATGGTGCACTCCTTTCCTGAACGGCTTGGATTACACAGTCCATGCTATGCAGGAACGTGCTTTGGTGTTCCTGTGGCAGTGCCTTTTAAATAGGCACCATCATGGTAATGTCAAAGGACTGCCCACCAGACCACGAGAAAAGTCATAATCTGGCTGGCAGTGAGGTTCGGTGCTATGGGAGCAGGCGGTGGCGTGCCACCCCGCTCCCACACCAACAAACTCATAATTAGGCCCTTAGTAGTCTGTGGAGTCTGTGGGCCCGATTCACAGAACTAACTTAAGACAAAATCCTAAACCTACTACCATTTTGGTATCCACAGAAGGCACTTACTCATTTTGGCATTCACAGTAGTTTGGAGTCCTAACTTTAGGACTCTTAAATGCCTTCTGTGAATACCAAAAGTCTTAAAGTTAGGATTTATTTCAGTTTAGGAGTAGTAAAGTTAGATTTAGGACTCATAAACCGAGGAAAATCCTAAATTTAAGACTTTCGGTATTCACAGAAGGTATTTGGGAGTCCTAAAGTTAGGAGTCCTACTTTACTACTCCTAAAGTGAGAAAAATCCTAACTTTAAGCCTTTCAGTATTCACAGAAGGCATTTAGGAGTCCTAAAGGTAGGACTCCTAACTTCTGTGAATACTGAAATGAGTAAGTGCCTTCTCTGAATACCGAAATGGGAGTAAGTTTAGGATTTTGTCTTAAGTTAGTTCTGTGAATCGGGCCCACTGTATTCCCTTCTTTGGAGTTTCAATAGCCCAGTGTCTTTTTTATCTGACTGGTCCCAAACATTGTACAGTGACTCCCAGCCTCTTTTCCTGCAGGGCACGTATACAGTTATAAGACTGGAAGGAATCAGGTACATCAAATGCCAACACCAAGACTAGATATTTTCAGTCTTGATGTCTTCATTGAACTATAGCCATATAAAACACCTGATAAGATCCCCATTTCGAGTATTACTTTATAACAGCATTTCAGGTACACTCTGGCACTCCGACGGTTGTCATGCGTGTGCATGAAAGGCTCCTTTTAAGTGCTCGCGCTGCCAGCTGCACCCTTGAAGTTCGTGCATCAGCCATGCAAAGCACGTAGAGGGGGCGACCAGCATGGCTGACAGTTTCTTAGCTGTGCATTCTGCACCTTATGCATGAACTCTTTCTTTCAGTGTTTATTGCATGCAATGTATTAAAAACAAGCGCAGCGCTCTGTTCTGTATGTGGAGGTATGAAGGCAACGACCCCCTCAAACACACTAAAATAAAATACAAGCAGAAACTATTCTGTACTGCAAAATTGCTTCAAGAATTCATGTCACTGAGTGGAAGCCAGCAGGCTTCAAAGGAAGAAGATGCCAATAAAACCTCTCTCCTTCCCCTATAGATAAAATCTCTATTTACTTATTTTTACCTTTGGAATGTGCCTCTTCTGATAAGGAGCACACAGTTCTTATATTTCCTCCTGTAAGTCCAGCAAGCCTGCATTACAACACACAGGCCTGGAGCCAAGCTGGAGGAGGCATTCCTTCCGTTCCCTTTTTCATAAAAAGTCTGCATTATTAATTCCCTGCAAGTTCATTCAAAGTAGCAGTTCACTATTCAGTGACCAGCGCCATCTCAAACATTTTTATTGACCTTTTTTGTTTTTATCCCCGCTGATTCTCTTCCCACCATCATCCCTGTACGGTTGAATGTCACTGTATCAAGGTCGACATTACTGACCTGCATGAATACTGCATCCACTGTACTACTTGCTTCTGTATCGTCATATACACATAAGTACGTTTTTGACTCCACATCTACTTTCTCTGACAATATAATTAGCAGTTGATATAGCGTATGCAATATTTGTATCCAGAGCTTCCTCTCTTTACGTCATGGATACCATCACCAAAACAGCACTGTCTATTACAGTCTCCATAGAATTTTGACCCTCCAGTCCTTCTTTTATTGCTGTTGCATCTATCTGGTAACTTATGTTGTTGTTCAGAGTATCATATTATAACCTTTCTGACAAGAGCCTATATATGTTATAGAACGTAAAATCTCACTGGGGCAAAGCTTTCACCTACCTGTTCTCCACTGTGGACGCTGGTCTTCTCGGTCCCCCTCCCGCCGCCGCAGCTCCATTCTTCGCGTCCGCCGAGTGGAGGAAGGGACTACTAATCCCAGGCTCCTCAGCGGCGGAGGCCGCCCACGCCATTTCCGCGCCCGGAGGCGCATTTAATCGCAGGACAGCCCCCGCGTCGCGGGACCGCGCGCGGGCCACGCCGGACGAAGCCCGGACAAAGGGCAGACAGTCTGTGACAGTCTGGGACAGGACGCGACTGGGCTGGGCCAGGGACTCTGATTCATTTATGCCGCTGGACTTCTGTGACCATTATACAGTGAGACTATAATCATTTAAACTTGTATATTGTAGTTATCTTGAGAACTTAGTGTCTATTATAGGCGACTTGTTCTATCCTGTGCAATTTTGCAAAGCTTCTGTTTGTTTCTTCTAATTATCATTGTTGGGTATGTCTAAACAAAAGGTTCCCCTGGTGCCTAACACCTTGGATAACTACCTAGTGAAGGTTGTGAGTAAAATCAACAGTGAGGGACGGCAGTCACTAGGGTTAAGTTGCTCCCCTACACCATCTACTGCGCAACCTTCACCAGTATTACCGGCGCAGGATGACAGCAGTGACATCATTAATTTCGACTTCTCTGCCAGTGACATGCCTGAGCAAAACATTCCCCCCACAGTTGACCTAGAAGGGTCCTCAGATGCTACGGTACAGAATCCACCGACACCTGTGCCTAGAGCGGTCAGAGCGTGCAGGAAAGCCCAGACCAAACGCGGGGGGTCACGTTCTGTTAGAAAAAGAATAGTTTCTCCACCCAAAAAACCTAGACAACGAAGATGTTATTATGGTGAAAGGTGATACTGTGAAATTGGAGGATAAACAAATTTAAAAATTAGTTAGTATGATCGATTTGAAGATCAAGGGTATTATTAAACCCCTTGTGGCCAAAATCGATCAGCTTACTGCAGAGGTTAAAAGACTAGGAGGACTCCTCAATAAGACAGTGGAGGAAGTGGGTAGCTTATCAGCTTTAGTATCAAGTAGATGTGAAACCCAGGAGAATCCCCCTGGGAGAGGGGTAGGTGGTAGAGAGAATGTTGTACGGAACCCTCCCCCTACCCAGCCCTCAGTTGGTGAGGATTGCCAGGCTGTAGTTATAGATGATCCCCCAATAACATCCACGAAACCGCGCCAAGAGCGCGACTTATTCCAATTTGTTGTGGAAGCTTCTCCCTTAGTTTTAGTCCTGGCAAACGCCCCCCCCCCTTTGGTCCCTGGACAGGTGGAAACAACAACCTCTCTGATTGATAAAGCGCTGCATTGGCTGACGAAAAACATGAAGATGTCTCCCTGGGGTAAACAGCAGTTAGCAGGGGAAATTATTATGGCCAGAAGGGTAGCCTGGCTTGGGGACTACCCTAAAAAATTTAAGAGAGACTGCATAGCCTTGAACTTCTCAAGTCCTGAGGTACTCCCTAACGTACTGGCAAATTTATTTCCCCCACAACGTAGGGATTCTGCCATGATCCCACTAACGCTTGAATTCTTCTACAGTAGGAGATGGAGTGTAGCGAACTTCAGTAGACCATGGCTGCAATGGATCCCTGTGTTAAGTACACTAGGGAGGGGTGTCCAAACTAGGGATGGAGTTATCGGTTTGGGGTTTTGTCTGATTTGAATGAATGTGATTGACTCCAGAGTGCTGAAAGAACTGTGGCTATGAAAGCAGCAGAGTTTGGTAGAATGTATGGTCCTAAGGATCATGGTATGGCACAAACCAATAAGGCCCCTACACCTCGAATAAACTCATTGGAGGGATCCCACCTTACAGGGCAGCCCTTAGAGAACAGGGATCTCGGACAATTAATTTGCTCAAACCCAATCGGGGAATGTGACTGCCCTGGAACAGATGGGCTCCCTCCAGAGATGTACTGCCACATGTCCACTAGCAAAGAACATCAACCAGTGATTGAGGGCGTGACCCTAGGAGCTAAAATCTCGCAGGATTCATCCTGCATCTTACAAGGCGAGGCAGGGTTGGCTTTCCTTTCATGGAACCTCGCTGGAATTGGCAATAAAATAGCATCTCCAGAATGGTGTAGTTTTGTTGACCAGTATGACATCATCCTTTTTCAGGAATCCTGGTCGATGGTTCCAGTTTATCGCTTGGGGTTCCTTAATTTTCAGGCTCCTGCTACTAAGAAATCTAAAGGTCGACCAGCAGGGGGTTTGATAATTTGGGTTCGCCAATCCTTATGCTGTAAGGTGCAACAAATGAGTTCCCCATCGAATGACATCCTGTCAGTCAAAATCATATGGGCAAATGGTCAAGGGGTGGCTATTCACAACATTTATGCAAGGGGGATGGCAGGGGGACAAACATCCGAGGTAATCTCTGCTCTTGATCACCAGCTTGATGCCCTCCCAATACAGTTGTCTATTATAGTAGGTGGAGATTTTAATACTACTTTTGAACCTCTTGGACAAGGGGATCAGTTTCTTGCTGCTGAGGAGGACAGTAAATGGGGCGTCCCCCAGCTTGAATTACCTACCGTAAGAAGATGGTCAGCCATAGCCATACAGCTTAGGGCCTTATGCTTAGTGAGAGGGCTTAGAGCAGCAAATGGGCGTGCCCCGTCTGACCGCCTGGCCGAAAATACATTTGATAATGACAGGAATTCCAGTCGCATAGATTACTTTCTGGTGGATATAAGAGGATGGCACTGTCTGATAGACATGACTGTTAAAACTAGGATGGAAAGTGACCACAATCCACTTTGTATGGAATTTCAAGCACAGAAGGGGACTAGAGAACCGAAACCGGGGCGTGGGAAAGTCACCCTAGATATCTTTGCCTCTAATAACATGCGTCACATTAAATGGGGTAGATTCATTGAGAACCCTGAGAAATTGGAGGTTCTTAAAAATATGGTCGTCGAAGAAGTGGTTAATTTAAACACTCACATTAGTAAGCATGACTTTCCCCAAATAATGCTTGAGGCACATATCCACTTTTTCGCAAAACTCCAATTGATCTTCAGGAAGACTATAAAACCAGATAAGGGAAACAAAAAACAACCCAAGGTGGGGTGGTACAACAATGCTTGAAAATTAGCCCGTCAAAACCTGAGCACAGAAATAAGATCTAGGAATTCCTCAGGAGTGAGAAAGGCAAGGGAGACATATAGGCAAGCTCAGAAAGTAGCAAAAAAACAGTGGGATGAGGATCAGTGGCCTGATTTGAAATCAGCCTGTGAAGCAAAGGACTCAAAACAATTTTGGGCCATTGTTAAGTGGGATAGAGGAGGTGTAGCTGAACCCCCCAAAACAATGTTGCCAAACAACAATGGGTAGATTTCTTTAGACCACAATATGCATGTAACCCAGTTGAAGAAGAGTGTCCACTACCCCCAACTATTTTTTTTATCAAAGTCAGCTTTTCACAACTAAAGATGTCAGAATAGCGTTAGACTGCGTGACCAGGGGAAGAGCTCCAGGCATGGATGGCATCCCAGCTGACGTGTTTTTAAGTGATAGATCGTCTTGGTGCCAGTACTTTGAGTGTTTAGCTAACTCTGTGGCTAGGGGTGCGCCAATCCCATCTTCATGGAAAGGCGCTGAAATAATTCCGGTTTTTAAAAAGGGTGACAAATCTCTACCCAGTAATTATAGACCTATCAGTCTTATAGACTCAGCCCAAAAACTTATAGGTCGTTTAGTGCAAAATAAATTGCAAACATGGATAGAAGAACACAATATTTTGTCCCCATATCAAGCTGGCTTTCGACCATTCACTAGTTCAATTGACCAGGTCTTTTACTTTATAGCACTTTACTGGAGGAATGTCGCCTTAACCAATGGGACACTTTATGTGGTCTTTGTAGACCTGAAATCGGCTTTCGATTTAGTCCCCCGTTCCAAACTCTGGAGGGTTCTCGCTGAAGCAGGGATGTCCCCAGAACTATTGACTCTTCTCGTCCGCTTGCATGTGAACAACTACGCCAGAATCAGATGGGGGGCACAGGGTGAGGTGACCGACTCATTCCTTGTCGAGCGTGGTGTTCGGCAGGGGTGTGTTCTGGCACCCACACTGTTTTCATTATACATCAACGGCATAGTGGATCATCTTAGCTGTTCCCCCACTGATGCTCCCGTTCTAGCTGGGGCCCGCGTGCCTGTCCTCATGTTCCCGGACGACACGTTGATTGTTTCCCGGACCCCAAGTGGGCTCCAGAAGTCTGTGAATGCGTTTGGAGAATTTTGTCAACTGGGTGGACTTGAGATAAACACATCAAAAACCAAGTTCATGTCCCTGAATCAGCGGAAAACCTTCATAGGTAACATTTATTTTAATGGAACTCCACTAGAGCAGATAGAGCCATTTACGTATTTAGGAATATCTCTCCAGAGTAATATGGGCTGGAAAAGTCATGTTGACATGGCTGTTCTAAAATTTCACCAGCTTGCGGGTGCCTTAGCCACTAAGCATAAAGCTTCTTTTACCAAGCCAATTACATCTGCCCTGGAGATTTACAATATGAAGGTTATAAGTGTCTCTTTGTATGGTTCAGAACTTTGGGGATTTAATTATTTGAACCAACTAACAAAGGCGGAGAATACATTTCTACGCTGTTTAGTTGGGGTCCCTCAAAGTACTCCCACTGTTCCGCTTTTATATGATCTTGGCAGGAAAAAAATTGAGGATATAGCACGGTTACGGCCTCTAATATATTGGAGACTTATCTGGACAACCCCAGAACTAGCTCATTATGCCCTTGCATTAAAGGACATTATTAGGCAGATCGTTTTCATTCTATCCCATGGCTTAAAGAGATAGGAGGTTTATTAACAAAGCTGGAACTTGACCACTTATGGGAAGACTCAGACGTCTCAAGGTTCCCATCATAAATAAATCTGAAAAAAAAGTATTGGGAAATGATCTGGATGTCCGCTTATAGTACCTGTGTAAACACTAACC
This sequence comes from Lissotriton helveticus, assembly GCF_964261635.1. Lineage (NCBI taxonomy): Eukaryota > Metazoa > Chordata > Amphibia > Caudata > Salamandridae > Lissotriton > Lissotriton helveticus. The sequence continues at coordinate 263,846,626 of NC_136058.1, forward strand.
TAACAGGACGTTTCCTTGAATTTAAACCTCGCCCACTCTGTGAGGCCTATTGGGATAATATAGAGGGTCCGTTTGACCGAAAACTGTATTTCCAGTTTAGAACTGGGACTCTTCCTGTAAAAGCTTTCAGCTATAAATGGTCAACAATCCGGGATGATAAATGTCACAACTGTAAAGATTTGACTGAGTCAGTCATATACGTGATTCCAGTGGGTCACTGGAACCATCCCTGTAGGAACACCAAATTCTCCTCTCTATTGACAAGAGGATTCCCACACGGTTTTTACAATGTTATGTATAGATTTTTAATGTTCATTGTTTGTAATACTTTTCCATGATATTCATTAAGTTCATTCAATAATCCACAAATAAGGCATTATCATTTTAAATTCATTTCGGGCATATACAACGCCCTTCATCAGGGAACAATACTGTTAAGAAAAAACAAAAATATACGATATTTACAATTTGTTGTTTGTTTGTCCATTGTGTTACTTATACATTCGGTTCTAATGTGTCTTAAACAGAGTCTTCTATTGTTGTTCCTTTTAACCAATGTAAATAAGGCAGTGTAAATAAAGCAGTGGATACAGGGAAAAACTGTGTGTTTGAGACTCTTTTTTTTTTTCACAACAAAATTTTTATTATGCAATGGAAGGGAGGCAGAGCAATAGCTGTGGTTCCCCACAATCAGGAGAGTGCCACCAAACTTTATAACACATTGTACGTTTGCCATTGTGATGTCAAGGAAAATGAGAATAAGACAAAATAGACCACCCTTCCCTACATCCCTACCCCACCCAACATCCCCAAACGCCCAACTACCCCACTACCCACCCCTTATCCTTCCCTAACCCATGCACGTGTCAAAGGAAATACAGTTTTTAATATTCGTGAGGTGTGACACAGTAACGAGGCCCCCTCGGAACCTTTGTCTATAACTCCTCCTCATTTGCTGCAGGGGCATCAAGCGGCAACCCCCTATACTCCGCCCATCTCTTCCAGATCTTAAAATGCTTACGGGGGCAGCCTCTCGCTTCAAAAACAGGCCGCTCCAGTCCCATATATTAGTCCAAGGCAGCCTTCCATGCACTCAGGGGGGGGGCGTGGACTCCCTTCCACGCTCTGGCCAGGTCTCTCTTGGCCACCACCAGTCCCAGCAGGTGTTTGAGACTCTTAACCTTGAACTAAAATAGGGTGAGAATAAGGTAAAGGGAACTGTTAGGAACTCTCATGCCTCTTGACCGTAGCTGATGTTGCATATGAAGACTGTGTTAATGCCTTATTTGTGGATTATTGAATGAACTTAATGAATATCATGGAAAAGTATTACAATGAACATTAAAAAACATTAAAAATCTATACATAACATTGTAAAAACCGTGTGGGAATCCTCTTGTCAATAGAGAGGAGAATTTGGTGTTCCTACAGGGATGGTTCCAGTGACCCACTGGAATCACGTATATGACTGAGTCAGTGGGGCGTTTTGAGGGATAATAACGCTACCTGCGGAGAACCCAAAAATCAAATAAATTACAAATAAACACAGCTGTGCACCCCTCCTATTCAAATCTTTTCAAGATTTGACCGAGAACATAGCCCATATGTTGTTTGTGTGTCCCCTTTATACAAGCCCTCGTCGTAAGTGGCTAAAACCAACGTGTAGCAACTTGGGCACCCGGAGGTATATTGAGGCTCTAAGGATACTAGAGTAAGACTGCTCACCTCGTATAGCGATTGCCGTTGCTAAATTTGTAAGGTGGGCTTGGATCATACGCACTCGCACTTTACAGTCTCTAGAAGTTAGCTAAAGAACTCTAAGACATCTAAAAACGTAAGAATGATCTTCATTTTATGCATAATTTTAGTTGTTTTAAAATACTCTCTTAAGATTTTTAATTCTGTAAATGACAGCAATTAACATTGTATTTTGCTATGTAGTATTTATAATGTTTGTGATGGGATGTATATTTTGCTTTTATGACATGCTGTTGAATAAAGATTTGAAAATTGATTGATTGTAAAATCAATTTTTATTATGCATATTTTTATAGAGTATTTCACATCACCTTACATTGATTTCTGGGTGTTATAGATGTGGCAGCCTTTATAAATTAGATTTTAAGAGGTGCTGAGGAGTTACATACCGGTCAGAGAAGGGTGGACCCCAGTCCTATATACGTCTCTCTCTTACCCCGCTGTTCTGCAGTCGCTTTCCTCACTTCATGTTGATCAGTTGAAAGTGAGCTGACACAGTTCTGTTTTCAGACCTTTCCTGAAGCGCCAGTGGCATTTCTCGGTTGGGGTAGAGGGAGGGGGCATTTGTGGATTCGGTGTCCCATCTCTAAATGCCCAACATCACCACCTTCAACCACAGCCAGCGAAAACAGACACTGCCCGTTCAGCCTGGGAACAGTGATGTTGTTCCTGTTTAATTGTCATGTTTTAGCATTTCCGGGGAGTATTTGCTTTTTTCTGGGATGGTGTGTTTCTGTTGTTTTTTCATGCAAAATGTTACTCATGAATAGTGTGTAAAGAGTTACTCCCATGAAGCTCTGCGAGTGCAGGTTGTTTGCAGGCCACACTTGATAATTGTGGGGGCAGATTTACAACTTCTGGCGCATTTCTGCTAATCAGCAGCGATGTGCCAGAACAGTTGCGACATGCCAAACCACCCGTGCGCCAGCACTGCGGCGCACCGTGGCGCACGGATAGGCAGATGTGTGTCTCATCCCCCGGTGGAAAGGCGGCGCATTGCTGGACGCAGCTCCAGCAAGGCTCGGGGTGCCCCTATGCCTAACGTGCTATGTCAATCCTTACGCCTGCTTCAAGTAGGCGTAAGGTTTTGACGCAGCGGGGTCGGAAAAGTGACTAGGTGAAATCTTGTAGCCACTTTTCCGACGCGTTCCTGCCCCCGAACGCCCCCCCCCCTGTGCCGGAACGCCCACATGTAGCGCAGGGCTTTACAACGTGGCGCATCTCCCTAGATGCATCACGTTGTAAATATCCCGCAGCATGGTGCTGGCTTTGCGTTGCCACTGCGTCACAAAAGTGACGCAATGGCGGCGCAAATGTGGTGTACAGGGCTTGTAAATCTGCCCTGTGGTGTTTATGCCCAAGCTGTGCAAATTGCATCATGTCAGAGGGTCGTAAATGGGTTCGGAATGCATGCTTATCAGATCCCTGGTCTCTTATGGGCGCACAGAGGAAAGGTCAGGTGTGTCAGCTGTAATTGTGATTATATGCAAAAGTATGTGGAAGAACACAGCAGTCAAAATATTTACTGGGTGAAAGGTAAAGAAAATGCAGTGTGTACAGGTGAGCGGGCGCATTGTGTGTGTCGGGGGACTCGTGAAGTAAAGGGTAAGCAAGGAAGTACAAGCAGGAGAGTGTAAAAAGAAGGCACTGAACAGGAAAGAGATGAGGTGTGAGAAATACAGATTGAGTGTGTATGAAATATAAGAAAAGAGTGTAAATGCCAGTTAAAGAGACTGCGGAAGAGAATGGTGTGAAGAGGAGAACAGCAGTGATTTTTAGAAGCCAAATTACACCCCCCACCCCATTCCAACGGTGTGGGATCTGGGTTTTGGACTGTAGAATGTTGGGGTGTGGAATGCTCTCCTGGTGCGCAGAGTGGCAGTTGCTTCCTGGACAGGGTTGGATAATAATATAGCTCCTGTATTTACCATGCCCAGGGGACTATTCCTTTCACTGGCGACATGTATATTTGTTTCTGGTTTCTGGTTGTCCCTGCTGTCTTGTGGTGCCACTGAGGGCTGCTTGTCTTTTTTTGGTGCTGCTGCCTTTTTGCTTCATTCTGGAAGGTCGTTAGCTTTTTAGGTCTCGCCTACGCAGCACGCAAGAACTGCATAGGAGGAGACCTCTTGCAATCGATCACCACTTTTGCCTAAATGCATGCACGTTTTGCATTGCTTTGTATTGCAATGCATGCACGTTTGGTGTTTCCCTTGCAGGAGCGAGCATCGGCGCCATCTGTTAGTAATTATCTTCAAAACAGATAGTGTCGCTGCTCGCTCCCGCAAGGGAAACGCTGTGTGTGATGATGAGATTGCAAAAGTGGAAGTTGCTCGAGGGTGAGGCACCTCTCTGTGATGTTTGAAGGTGCTGTCAGTATATTGTGCGTGTTGCGGATTGTCGGTAGGTCTCATTAGCGCCTTTGGAGTCGTCAAAGGCATGAGTATTTACCTACACCTGTATGTGGAATGGGTGACACCTGCACAGTTATTAGAGCTTTATGACTACTTGTACTTGCCTCTTCTTCCCGAATGTTTCACTGTTAACTTTCCCTCTTTGCCAAGGTATCTAATTTTTGTATTCTAGAGAAATTTACTTGGTTAATAACTTGCTGTACATTACTAGTATGATCCCACTAGGTTTCAAAGTTTAAAACATTCTAACGCGGGGTCTCTCCCTTACGGAACCCAGGCATTCCCTGGCCGCATCGGAACTTCACCAGGTGCACGCTCCGCTGTGAGAGAGGAGAGTGGGTTGCTCTGTTGAGTTAGTTCCCAGGGTCTGGTTCGAGGCAGGGCCTCGTGTGAAGTCGCTGCTGGGGATTATTGGTACGGCAGACTACTTGATTGTCACCCCCCCCTTGGGTGCCGGTGCGTGACTACGGTGGGTTGCAGGGGGGGGGGGCGATTACCGCCTTCTAACCGGTAGTGCAGTGATGCCGGAAGTACCCCACGGAGGTCCGGGGTCTCGCCAAGATGTAAATTAAAAATGTGGTTGTGCATCATGTTCTCCCACTTGGACCCATCTGCCGCCCATGAAAGGGTTGTTGGGCTGCCCTGGTATAATTATGTACCCTACCCGGTTAAGCCTGGGGACGGGCCACATGCTCGGTCTCAGAAGTGCGGCGGTGGCGTCTGGGCTGCGGTTCAGGCATTGCTCTGGCGATGGGGGCAGCTGTAGAGTTGTGCCACAGGTTGCCAGCTACTCGGCCCATGACCCGTCTGCGAGTTGTGCGCCAATTTGGGGTGCTGCGGCACTGAGGCTGTGGGGGGTGGCACTGGGTTTGGAGGTTTGGTCATTGGAAGGCCAGCTCCTCTGCCATCCGCATCAGCTCTTGCCCAGAGCACAGCATTCTGTGAGTGGCTCCATTACACCCATATATACGGGGTAGTATACGGGGTAGTGAGGTGGCCATCTCCGGACACGGGCTGGGCCTGCCTTGCTTCGGCACCGGGTGGGCTCACCTAGGCGTGTCACCAGGAAGGGGCATCAGGAGGCCGATAGGGTTGGGGGCTCCGAGGGGGCCTTGTATCTGCAGCTAAGCAGTGTCATAATCGACCCATAAATAAGACATATTCCTAATAAAAACAAGCTGCTTTCTGCATCAAGCCTGTATTTTGTAATGCTAGAAGCCATTACTTAGTGTTATTTTCCCCAGTCCCCTCACGCCATCCTCGTGTTTTAGTGATGTTCTCCTCTTCCACTGCGAGCTGCTTCGAATAATGATAATCAAATGTGAGAGTGAGCTTGTGAGGAAACTAGGGGCATATTATCAAGAACGGAGTTAAGATTATAGCCACTTTAGCGGCAGGAAACTGCCGCTCAAGCGGCGAAAATGGGCTTGATAATATGCCGTAGAGAATTCCAATAGAAGCCCATATTCACACAAGAACATGGGCTTCTATGGGAATTCACAAGAGCATATTATCAAGCCCATTATCGCCACTTTAACTGCAGTTGCCTACCGCTAAAGCAGCGGTAATCTTAACTCCGTTTCTTGAAAATATGCCACTTGGAGTATAAAGGCAGCCTTTCGAATGGGGTATATACATTTTAGCACATCCGCCCTATTCAAAGGCAAAGGGAGACCTTTGGTGGGTCCTTACCATTTGGGTGCCAGAAACTTATGATCCCTTGGGAATATTACTAACCTTTCCACAATTTAGTATGCACATATATAATGTGTGCAAAAGACCAGGGGCACTCAATAGAGTCTCTACGACCCTGGATGGTAGTGGCACCACACTACAGTTGGAGGAATGCCTGTTTGCAAATGTATTTGCTGGGATGCCTTTTTGGGAAGCGTTTTCTAGTTGTACAGTAGTAACTAGAGTAGCATACTGGGGCGGTCTTTGGGCAGTGATTAATAGTGCCGTCAGTAGCGGTCGGCAGTAGGAGTTACTGCAGGGCGGTGACGTGGGCAGGGGGAGGGGCTGGGTGGGGGGTAGTAATGTATGGATTATGGAGTTTTACAGGTAAGTAAACATTTAAATAAATAAAACGAATTTCGTTGCGCGCACTGCATCACATTTGGTGATGCAGTGCGCGCAACAAATTTTTTTTATTTACGTAAAATGTCTTTGAGTGTTGGCAGCCATCTTGGGTCTCGGCATCAGCTGATAACCCCCTCAAAAAATAAAAAATAGGGCAGGAATGGAATACCATGACCCCCTAAACTTGGTCATGGGGTTCCAGAGGGCCCGCCAGGCCCAAAAACATTTTTTAAAAAAATAGAAAATCGACAGGGTAAATGCGATATTCGCAAATTTGCAGCATAAAAAAAAATCTAGCACAGGCTCCGCGCTTGTTTTGAAGAGGGACCCTGGGTGGGCCAGGTGATGGGGGCTTTCTAATAAAACAAGAAGGCAGTTGCACTGGCCCCCCTCCATGACATGGGCTCTATAAGCCCCGGGGACCACCACCTCCAAAAAGCTATTGAAACATTGATGGGGAGGGGGCTATGTGGACTCCCCCGAACCCTGGAGACCACAACCTTCCGGGGCTAAAAAACACTTAATGGGGGGTCCTATCGAACCCCCGGGCCCCAGGGGCCATCACCTCCCCAGGGCCAAATATGGGAGAGGGGCTGCATGACCTCGCCTCCTGAGCTGGTCCCGACCCCCGGGCTCACCACCTCCCCGGGCAAGCCCTTGAAAATCAAAGGAGAGGGTCCCCTCCTCCTGGAGTCAAGAAGGGCCCTGGCGACTGCCACACCCCAAGGCTGGCTCCTGCTATGTTCCGGGGTGCCGACCCCGAGATATAGATATTTGCTTTAGCTTGGTGGGAGCTCCCAGCTCCCCGGGAAGCTAAAGCAAACACTCTGCATCTAACTGGAAGGAGCTATCAAAGTGCTCCTGCCCGTTGGAAGTGGAGATTTAATCTCATTCCCTGCCCGCAGACATGCATGCAGGGAAAGAGATGAAACAAGTGCTCCTGTATGGAGAGAGCTGCCTTTCCAGCAGCTCCCTCCGTGCAGCAGCAATGCCGGCTTCTTCAAGAGGCGGGTATCTGGCTGGGGCTGCAGGGGCCTTGAGGCTCCCCCCGTCCCAGGAAAAAGAGCAGAAGGAGGCAGAAAAAAGGTCCGCAATGAGCAGAAAGAGGCACAATAAAGGTGAGAAACGAGCAGAAAGGGGCAGAATGAAGGTCAGAAACAAGCAGAAAGAGGCAGAATAAGGTTCAGCAACTAACAGAAAGAAGCACAATAAATGTTAGAAACAAGCATAAAGAGGCTGAATAAAGGTGAGAAACGAGCAGAAGAGGCAAAATACAGGTGAGAAATGAGCAGTAAGAGGCAGAATATAGATTAGCAATGAGCAGAAAATGCAAAATAAAGGTCAGCCAGGAGCAGAATTAGCGAAATTTGCGAATTCGCGGTACGCAAATTCGTGCAAATACGTACTCGCGGTCCGCAAAATTCGCATGTTATTTTTGCGTGTTCGCTGGTTTTTTTTCAGCGCAGCTACCGCGATGTTACCCATGCGGTCGTACATGGGCGTGGCCATCTTGTTTTCAGTGTTTGCGTTGCATATTTCCGTTTCCGGGCGCTAGTTGCATGCTCGCGTTGGGCATTTCCTACGTGTGGGGCACAATTATGTGATTGCGTCCGTTTTTGCGTGCTCGCGTGTTTTTTCTATCCTGCTTTAATCTTTGCAATCCTTTGTTTGTTTGAACTTTTATTTAATCTTTTTTACTCATTATCTATCCCTCTATTTATCTACATCTATATTTTGTGTTTTTTCAACTTTTTGTTACTTTAATAGCTACTTTTTTTGTTCAGCTCTCTCTTTTTTTTTATTTACTTTTTTCCCTATTCTTTTCTTCTTTCACCCAGGACCATGGCAAAGGGAGCCGGCAAGTCTAAGGGGAAGGGTCCTGCACCCCGTAGCCAGCTCCCTTGCGGGCGCTTAAGGGGGGAGGAAGTAACTGCCTGGGAGATCTTTAGCGCGGTGGAGGTGGCCGCACTGGTTTTCTTTGTCCAGCGCCACCTCCCCAAGACCGTCGCGGCAGGCCCGGTACCGGGAACGGGCCCCCGGGAGCGTCGCCAGCTATGTGGGAAGGTGTGCCGGGCCATGTATCGGGAATCTGGGGTCCGGCGCACCTACAACCAGGCGACGCACCGGTGGTCTCACATCCTGGACCGGGAACACGACCTACTCGACCTGCTTGGCGTGGAGATCCCTGGGCTTGGAGAGTAGTAGTAGTAGCTATTTTATCACTACTTTGTTTTCTCCTGCTCTGTGTTATTATGATATTGTAAATATTTGTTTTTTCCGAAGAGCAAGAATGCTGCCGATTACATTGCAGGTAAATTATGTTTCAAAAGCTTCTGTGATTGCAGGTGCTCGCCTGCTCACTGGCGGTGCTACTATGCTTACTTGTTTTCAATTTTGTGCTCATTTGGCCTGGGTGATTATGTCTAGTGTACTTTACAGAAGTGCGTAATGCTAGACCCTAGAGATTACATTGCAGGTAAATTATGTTTTAAAAGCTTCTGTGATTGCAGGTGCAAGCCTGCTCACTGGCGGTGCTACTATGCTTACTTGTTTTCAATTTTGTGCTCATTTGGCCTGAGTGATTATGTATGAGTGTACTTTACAGAACTGCGTAATGCTAGACACTAGAGACTCAAGTCCAGTCCTTCCTTTGTACTCCTGCCACTATGAAGAGATAGTGGTGGTGGATTGATAGTTTGAGTATATTTTGACCGGTTATTTAGTAGGAAACATTTTAGTGGTCTGAAATCATGACGGACTGTGTCTGTCACTTCGCGTGCTGCGGAGTGCTGCCTGCCAGTCCTAGTAGAACCTTTTTGTAGTTGGCTTAGTGAGTTACATAACTTTCCAAGTTGACAGTCCGCGAATCCAGCTATACTAATACCCTAGTAGACCACATCAGATAGGTCAATAAATTTAGTGCAATTGTTGTCTATTTCTCCGAAATATTTTGTTATTGTTTTTTTGAAATGTTTGATTTGGTTGACAACAATCATCCATGTTTGTGTCTTTCTTTTATGTTGTACATCAGCTCCCACCAGGGGCAAGAGGACAGAGGAGGAGGTAGCAGCGCCGGCGGAGCAGGAACAACAGGAAGGCCAGGATAGGTCCGCCGAGTGCTCCTCTGCTGGCCCCAGTAAGTTTTCCTGTTAATATTAATAATTATACTTCCCTATCTTTTACAGCACACATTTATTCCAAACGTTCCTCATAATTCTATTTTTTCCTAAATCGTCTTTGATCTTCTTGTAGACTGTTTCTAAATTCTTATCCTGCCTCTACTATGACTCTCTGTGCTACTACTAGATTAATATTAGTCTGTCTGTGTAGCTAGCTAAGCTTGCACAGTTGGCAAAAGGTGGACAGTTAAACAAAACTCCTATTCAGCAATAGCTCTAGGCACTGAGTGCAGTCGTCTGGGTTGTCCATAATGTCTATTGAAGTCTTCTAAATGTTTATGGTTTGACAATTCCCAACAATAAAATGTCAATGGCCACCAAGAATAAGATACTAGTTTACTTTTTGATTGGATAGGAGGACATACTACTACTGTTGCAGGGACTATTCTGCACATACAGAACTATGGACAAGAAATAGGGCATTGGTTATAAATTATAATAGGCGTAGTTAGACTTTCCACATACCTCAGTCATAACAGAAGTTGAACCCCCAATCTCCTGACTGACTAGCTAGTGTGTCAGAGAGTCATTATTTAGCTCCCGAATGCAGCGATGATCCCCAATGATTATACAACCAAGAACATAAGACTATGGAGTCAGGGTCCCGACCTCTTAGAGTCACGGACTCATGCTTGCAAATTGCAAACCCTTTCCCTCACTCACTCATGACCAAAAACCACAGAGTCTATGTAAGTTTTAAAGCTTTATTAAATGTAAAACAACTAGCTCTGTGTGTACTCTGTAAAAATGTAAATTTTGCATTATATAAAAACATTTATTAAAATCAATGTCATATAACAAACGGTGAACGACTGAAAAGTGGCTGATTTCACACATTAATTGTGGGAGAACCCTCACCTGGTTGTAACTTAAAGTCTTGGTGGGGATGAATCGTTGATGACTCCGCCTAACATATGATGATGATCTTGCTCTTGTTTGTAGAAGGGAAGCTTCTATCTGTTATGAGAAAAATGGTGCGTGTTAAAAAGCAAGCATTTATCAGTTGTGTCAAAAAGTGTAGCATCACATGTTATGGCTAAGCATAAATAAAAAACACCCTTCCCTGAAGAAAGGGACATTTTTACTTAGACTAGAGAGTCACAAATTATTAAATTTGTTTATGTAGTACTAGTAACTTTTTTTCATTCCTAGACAAAATAGGGAGTGGTGTATATGGCATCTAAAAATATTAAATGTTTTTTCTAGGGTTAACACCATCGGCACAGCCAACCACCAGTGCCGGGGCCAGCGCGGAGGTGGGCACTCCAGGGTTGGATGCGGTGCCACAGATAGCAGGAACTGCTGTGGGGGATGCCACGGTAGTGGCGGCCAGTGGTAAGCTATTATATTCCTTACTTATTGAGATTGCAGAGTGGACTCTCTGCAGGGGTGTATATGTTGTACAGTACAAGTACACTTTACTGTTAAGAAGACTTACAAATTTAGAACTAAGTTTTTGTCAACCAAGTAGAAGACAGTCACCCTTGACTTCTCATTAGCAATAGCGCGGGAGTTGATGAATAACCAATGGCCTCCTCTAAATTTCACTTCAACTCAGCTGTGAAAGATTTATCGAGAAGCCAAGTCAGATCAGAGATGAACTTGATGGATGGGATGAACGAAAAGGGAAAGAAGGGTGTAAGGAAGGACGAGTGAGTGAAAATTAATGACTGGCAAAGAATGATACTTGTTTTTAAATGCTGCCCGAGGTGGCTGGTAATCTGATGCATGACCGGTTGAAGGCTGAAGCAAGGATGGGTGGAAGAAGAAAGAAAAGAGGACTGCCTGGGTGGGTGAAACAGAAACTGTATTTGTGCGCAATATATCCTTTGGTTCAAATTCAAATGCAAGTCAAGCATGGATGCATGGCTGGCGTTTTACAAAATAAAATAAAAAGGTTGTTTTTCGGTGAGAAAAAGTAAGGTTTGTCCAGTTGAGAGTCAGACATTAAGAAGAATGATTGACATTTACTTGAATGGATGGATGCCTGCCTGCCTGGATGGTATCTTCCTCGTAGTTAGCATAGGTGCATGTAGACAGAGTAGACGGATGAAGAATGTTACTTTGAAGAGCATGTAACACCGCACGTCCGTGCCAGAGTAGCAAAGACGAGGAAAGTAGAAGTTGTAATTTTTCAGAATACTACCATGACTAGTAACAGTAGTTTGCAAGCACAGCATATATCCGGCGATTACGGTGACCACTCACTCAGTACCTCTGTTAATAATTTTTTTACAACTCTGTCATTCATGTGTGGCCTATCGGTGTTCACTCTATCAAAAACAAAGCACCTAAATGTCATCCCATATGTAAGCAAATATCCTGTGAAGGGATAGATGATCATATTATTTATCTTCTTCATTTTCCTTTTGTAGTAGTCAGGGGCAGGGCAGGGTAAAAGTTAAATTAATGAAGCAGTATCCCTTGTAACAGAGTATGGTGAGTGCCACCCGTAATAGAAAAGTAAGAGCTTCACCACCTGCATGTAATTGGACTGGTAACAGTAACGCAAGTCTGTGTCATCATGGCTTGCGTCTGTTTTTTTCGGGTGCAAGTTGACTGCGCTTCCACAAGTTTACCTACCAATTTCGCTAAACAAGAGAGAAGAAGAAGACTGGTGTACTGTCTGAGTCTAATGTAGTGAGTCCATATAGTGCTAGTAGAATTCCTGAAACTCCCACTAATGTTAGAGCAGAGGGCGACGAAGTGGGAGGTTAGATAGATACGTGCCACAAATGTTATGTACTGTGCTTGCAAGTTGCTAGTGCTACTGTGACACAACTTTCTGCTGAATAATTTTCTGTTAATCTTAAAGAGCATTGGTTACAGTATGTTTTATTTCTTCATATAGATACTCCTTCCAAACTAACAAGGAAGGAGTTGGCTAGACGGGTCCGGCAACGGAAGCTGGAGGCAATTGTTGCCGAATATTGGCGGCTGGTGGCCCAGGAGGAGGAGGAATTGCAGTCCACATCGACAACAGCTCCATCCTCCTCCGCTGGCCTTGGTCATACGGTCAGCGCAATCCTCCAGCGGTACGGAGCCACGGTCTGGCAGCCACCCGCCACTGCCGAGCAGCAAAAACAACAGCTGCCACCCACAGTACCTGCAAGTGCAAGGGTCGTGTGCACCGCTTGACCCTCAGAGTGTCCAACCTTGAGCAGGAGGTGGCGAGGCTGAAAGCCCTGCTCAAGGACCTCCGGAGAGAGCACCATGGCCACATGGCCAAAGGACACCTCCGGCGGAAGTAGAGAGACTGTCCCTTGCTCCTTTTTTAAAGACCTTTAGGGGGTGGGAATTGGGCGTTGGGGTTTTTGGACTGGGGACATTGATTTCATGGACATTGGTTGGGGTTAGGGAGGGGGTGGGTTGGGTCTTCTTGTGGGATAGTTTATTTTTGTTAAGGTTCAAATAATTATTTATTTCAACTTAAACATAGCATCTGTGTTTTTTTACTGTTTTTTGTGGGAGGCAGGGGTGGGTTAACTAAACGTTTTTTTTCCTGAAACTTAACTGGCTGGTTGATTCAAATTGTCTAATCGCCCAAATTTGTACAAAAGTGCCACTGACAGAGTTAGTGAATTCAATTGTTCTACTACTTTACTAGTACTACCGTCAGTCTCTCCTCTCCTTCTACTCCATTATTCTTCCTCCCCCAAAATGCTTATCTTACCTGTGATTCGTGTTTGAGAATAGGGCTAGGCACAGTGCTGGCTGCATGGCAAATGGCGATTAAGGTTGGCTATGGAATCCTGGACGGATGAAATGTCATCGTTGTGATGGTAGTAGTAGTGGTACACACTGGCAGTAGCAGCATATGAAAAAAAAGGAAATGAAACATTGAGTGGCCTGAGCGTAGCATTAGAACAGTACGAATGATAGTACAGTACACAAGAACAATTGCCATAAATTGTAGCCTAAGCAATGCTAAAGTATTCAAAATATAAGTACTAGTTGCGTGGAGTATAGCAACTACAAGAAATAGTACTGAAGGTGAAGGACAAAGCATTCGATTTGTCACGTGTAGGAGGAGGATGTTGTTGATGATCAATCCACTTGATGGCGCACATAAAATTCTGATTTGATTTGCAAATACTCATGGGTGTGTGTCAAGCAGAATAAGAATAAAAATATATCCTAGGATTCCTTCACCAGCCAAGAAATTGATTTTCTGTTGCTTTGACCTTATCCTCCCCAGCAAGTGTGTGGAATTATTGTTGTCATTTAGTCACACCTCAATGAAAACCACACAGCCCGGGGGGAGAGGGTTAGGGTTTGAAAATTTGATGGGAATGGGGGTTTTTGGGAAGATTTTGTGGAGAGAGGAAAAAAAACACAGCATGGACAAACAACAAATGAAGAAAAACAAATCTTTGGATACGAAGATATCCATAAATCGTTTAAGGGACATAAAGGAAGTGCACTACTGCATGCATGAAGTTGTTTGCTAAATGGATGGTTAGGTTACTGAAAAGTAGTACTTACTACAACTTACTAACTATGAAGAAACAATTTGACAGTACAGGGCTGCAGTAATTACGCAATTTCACTTGCCTATCTGCCCTCAGAGAGAACAAACTCTTAGTACATTAAATTAGTTTTAAAAATAGCAAAGAAACTTATAAAATAGCTGGAGGGATGAATTTGAAGCAGAGAGCAAACAAACGCACAGAATCACACTCATAGAAGTTCACAACAATAACATTATTTAAAAGATAAGGAGAAGTGAAGAGGATACTGTAACTGTATATTGTAGTTGTCCTGTTCAATTAGGGAAGTTGCATGCATCCAGCCATTCCTCTTATTTGCGGTACTCCTCTATTCCATCTGACGCTCTGTCGATCAATCTTGGTGACCAGACACACTGTCCACTGCGCCTGGCGGATGGGGAATTGCGGATCGCTAATGGTAAGCCTCAGTTAATCGTTTTTCCCATCGCACAGGGTAAAAGCCGGCCTGTAATTGTTGATGGAAAAACAGGAAGTGATATTAAAACACCACAGAGAAGAAAATATAAAGTACGGTGTGTACTGCAAAAATAACACTTTCAGTTTCAGAGACGACAGTAATACATACAAGCATCCTTTCTAAAGTGCGTACTCTGAGTCTCCTTTTGAAGGATAGTAATTAGCACACAGCAGGCCAGGGCCATGCAGACGGTCAAGGCAGGCACCACTGAGTGAAGCAACCTGAAGTAGCATACCTCTTTGACACAGACAGACAAAGCATATCTCATTGTATGCAGCAGGCCTCATAGCCGCAATTTTACATGAACTGCTGTCTGGACTCCATACCACGACTAGACAGAAATGCAGTTCTGATGTAGTTGTTGTTGACTGGTGTACCTGTTTTCCACTCACGAAATGGCCATAGTTCTTCCGTAAACCGACGATGATGATCCATCCATCCCAGTGAGTGGCTGTAAAGAAAAAAGATATTATGTAACTTTGATCAACAAGACTCATCATCATCATGGTATATTGGCAAACTCAATGTTGTTCATGCAGTCGCAGTTTACACACACAGTGAGTCCAAGGACATTTTGCATCTTAAAAAATGCAATGTAGTGGCCCCTGCAGTAGAAGTACAATTTGAATTAAACAAGGTAAAAAAAACACAGTAGACTTGAGTTACATTTAGTGTGTAAAAGATTAAATAATAACAGAAGGCATATGATTCATTTCATGCACAACAAACAAACACCAATTGCTTTCATCAGAGCCAGACAGCCAGTGCTGTCCACTGCATGCCATCTCATTATTCATTACCTGTTCCACTTATTGTCCGCATCTGGTTCTTAAAGTGAAGGCCCACAGGGCAACCTCTTGTGTCCAATTGCAGAAGTAACTGTCAGCAATCAGCATATAGTCAGTAATTCCAGTCCCACTTCTTTTGAGGGGACTCGTCTATGCAGTGACAGTTTCTTGATTCTGCGTAATCCAGCCATCTGCCTTGAGGGAAATGTATAGGGGGAGTCTGGAGGAGGAGGATAGAGGAGCATGACTGAGTTGTGAACTTGTAAAATTCAGGAATGCACACAGCGGCACCTTCAATAAGGAAATAAGACGAAGTCAGTGCTGCTGATGGGTTTGGGGTGATTAGAGTGTTGTTATAGTAAAAGTTGCTAAACAAAGAAAGACACACAGGAATACAAGGGAATAAGGATGAAAAAAAAGGAAGTCAGTTTCAGGCCCAGGTGTCAGGGAAGTAGAGCTCTTCCTCAAACTCTGTGAATTGAGACGGTAGTAGGTCAGCTAACAGAGAAGAACTTCTTTCACCTAAGTCGGTGCCCTCTTCTTCCTGCGTGGATTCGCGTATTTTGTAATCTGGTGGTATGAAGCGCTGATTCATCTTGATCATTGTTAACCTCTCCACATTTTTGGGCGAGAGGCGGGTCCTTTTTGAAGTTACAATGGCACCAGCAGCACTGAAAACACGTTCAGAAGACACACTTGCGAGTGGGCAAGACAAATAATTTAGAGCCAGCTTGGTGATCAGTGGCCATTGACCCCTTTTCCCATACCAATACAGCAACTGGTTGTGATCAATGTAGACCTATGTTGGGTCATCCAGATAGGCCTGCACCATCCACTCAAGGTCATACAAGGGGATGAACTTTGCGTACCATTTGAGGCCTTTGCATCAACACTGGAACGAACATACCCTTGATGAGTTATCCAATCTGCTTCCGACAATATTATGGCTGGGCCTGATGCAGGTGAGGATGATGATACGGTTGCTGGTGTCGGTAACGGCTGTAAGGGAAAGTGACTGCCTTCGGCCACAGAAGTGGACCTTGACGCCGGATGGCCTGCTGATTCAGTAGTACTTCTGCCAGTTCCTTCAATTTTCTGCCGCTCTTTTTCAAACCGAGTGGCTGACAGAGCTAGCCAATGTTTGTACTTTGGAACATCTGCTTCAGTAAAAGGAATGCATGCATTGCTGGCCAGTGCCTTTTTGTACCGTGGATCCAGAATAGTGGCACAAATGTAATGTTGTTCTATATGTATTTTTTTAAGCCTTTCATTGTCAAGTAGGTGGGTTAATAAGCTCTCGCCAACTGATATGCGTCTTGCTTGTCAGTATCGTCTTTGAACGTTGAAGACACTGCCTTCAGTTGGTGCTCTAGCATGCGCAACAATGAGATTGCTTTGCCTAAAGTACAGTCCTCCCTGCTGACTTCACGCGTGAAGACCTCAAAAGGACGAAGCATGTCTGTCAGGCTTTTAACTAGGTCCCATTCCTCCAACTCTAGCCTCATGTCTTTCATAGAAGAACCCCGTGCAAAGACATACTCATTGATTACCAAGCACTGCTCAAACAGACGCTCAAGCATGTAGAAGGTTGAGTTCTAACGTGTTGCAACCTCCTGGATGAGTCCTCTGACTGGGACTCTACGGTCAAGTTGAATGATCCTCAGCTGCTTCCCGGCCTTAAAATAATGGCTGAAATGTGTGCAGATTCTTCGGCAGGTGGTCAGTAACTTGCTGACTTTGTTTTCTTTTTTCAAGAAATCTTGAACAACAATGTTAATACTGTGCGCCAAACACAGCACTCGGAAATAGCCACCATCATTCATGGCCCTAACTATATTACTGCCATTATCGGTGGAAACATAACCAATCATGCGCTTTCTTGGATGCAGCCAATATGTTTTTTTTACCTTACTGTTAAACTCCTCCAAAATGTTTACTGCAGTATGAGATTTCTCCATGGCAAACATGGCTACTGTTGCATGTTACCGACTAGCTTGAAAAATTGTGTCACTGTCAACACCTGCATATATCTTGTCTCTAACCCCTGCAAAAGAGACCCAGTGTGCAGTGATCAAGGGCTTGGCAACTGGTCCACATGTCATTGTCAGGTGGATAGTGTGAACAGCACTCTTCTGCAAAGCTGCCCCAATCACCTCCAGCACATCTTGATGTAGTGCTGGAACTGCAACTCCGGCAAAATCCATGAAAGAAAAAGGGAGAAGGTCCAGCGCTAACATTTTAGCCAGCATTGCATTATAAAGACGTGTCGTCGGGTGGTTGCGTTAAAATGGCGCCTCCGACCAAAACATGCTTTTAATGGTGGTCTGGACCGTTTTCATACGTGATGATGATGATCCAGACTTCTTCAACCCAGTTAGGCTCATTGATGTACTTTTTCGCATTGGTGTCTCTCCCAGACTCTTAGTGTGCCTCATATATGTTGCTGGAGTAGAGGGTGTGGGCGCTACCACTGCAGTGCTGCTGCCAGGGGTACTGTGTGTACCAGAAAAAATGTCTCTCGCTTCTTCACCTCCCCACTGCACGATCATCAGCCCCTCATCATCATCAGATGCAATATCAATGGATACATTTGGATTTGTTGTACTTTTGGCTTCCCGGATCTTACTTAGGTGCGCCTCCCACTGGATAGTGTGGTGTTTTTGGAGATGACCTCCGGTACCATAGTTGGTACCAAGCTTACCCCGACTAAATACAGTTTTGCAAATCGAACAAATAACGAGGTTTTCCGCCTTTTTGCTAATACTAAAGAAGTCCCAAACTGGGGAGTTGAGATTTCTGGTGGTGGTGGTGGAGGTGCTACTTTCAATGCCAGATGAAGTGGAGGATGGGCGTGGCTGAATTTGACTCTGTTGTGCACTTATAGTTACAGCACCACTACTTGAGGTAACGGAGGGCGAGCTGGATGGAGGTCCCTGCAGGCCCTTCTGAAGAGAAAATATGGCAGCTGTAGGTCGTGTTGGTGTAGTAGTTACCTGTGTTGGTGGTGGTACCAGTGCCACGCCGCCCACATCCCGCTCAGCAGCAATTCGGGATAGGGTAAAAATGTCTGTCTGCTGCATTCCCGCTGGGGCTGAAGTGACGACTGTGATGACTGGCTCATCATCGTCAGACTGTTAATCAGCAGCAGGATTCACCACTTCTACTTCTTGTTCGTCGTCATCACCCATAAGTGAAAGCCTTGCGGGACCCTTCTTTTTAGGCTTTGCTACCTTTGTCAGCTCATGGCGTGCCTCCCTCTCAGAATGCATTGGTGGGTTCCAATCAAGATCTAGATCATCAGAAGGAAGGGGCCTTGAAGAATAACTTGTACTAGCCCTCCTTTACCTTTTTCTTGCTGGGTATCTGGAAGACAATGGATCATCAGGAGGAGTGGCTTGCTCGGATGATACCACCGCTTGAATCTCGATTTCCTTATGTGCCCCTACTTCTGGTGGAACAAGCATTGTGGGCAGTTGTGCCTCTCCATGCGCCTCTCCATGCGCCTCTACTTGCGCCTCTCCATGGGCCTCTCCATGCGCCTCTACTTGCGCCACTCCTTGCGCCTCTCCTTGCGCCTCTCCTTGTTGCACCTGTGGTTGTCGTTGTGGCTGTGGTTGAACACTCGTCAGATGAGTTACACCCTGCATTGATTGGATGCTACTTTCTTGCGATGAGTCAACGCCAACATCACTGGTCGATAGTGATTGAGCAATTAAAGTGGCTTCCTCTGCCGCACTCATGGCCTTGGGCCTAACTTGGCGTGGTGGCACTGAGACCAATGAAGCTGAGTTGCTGCTCCCAGCTTGGTCCCCGGCGGACACCGCTGATGCAGGCGTAGTTTTTTTTCCCCCAAAAAAGTGTCTGTGGGCACACCAGTCTCCTTGGTAAGTGGCGCCACTTGCTTCTTCTGCTCCTTCTTACTGGCAGTGGCACTGGCAACTTTCTTGGTAGAGGAGCTACGGCCACCTTTCTTTGGGCCCATCTTCTTCAGATGTCAGAACAGCAGGCCGCAGTTTCACGAGTTGCAGAGTTGTCTGTGGCCACACGTAACGTCACGTGACGTTGTGCTGCACACAGCGTAGCAGGACTTCTTCCTGGCACTGATGATGAAGGATGAGGATGATTTGTGGTTCTCTTTGTGCACCTAAAAGCAAAGGAAGCCAGAGGAACATCAGTTAGATAAATGTTGCATATGTCGTGCTTCAATTAATATTTGCAACTAGGCATTTATTATTATTACAACACACCCAAAAACGGAAAGACCAAAAATAAAAATTGCAATTATTTCTAATCAAAAATGGATGTTTACATTAAAAGAAGAGAGACCACACAGGGAGAGTTGTTTCATGCACCACTGAGTACCCTGAATGATGGATGAAAGAAGGCAGACTGGGTGCAGGCCTATGGCACAAAGCACACTGCCTGGCTTAAAAATGGCCCCTAGACCCCCATCCACATTGCCAGGCCCTGGACCAGGCCTCAAAATGGCCCCCACCCACATGGCCAGGCCCTGGACCAGGCCCCAACAGCACCCGAAAAATCGAAATACACACAAAAATCACCCCAATCCAATGCCTTCCATGCCCTAAATGATGTTTAAATTCAAGAGACCCCACAGAACGCCTTGGTCCATGCACCACTGAATACCCCTGGCCATAATGGATGAAAGCAAGGCAGACTGGGTGTAGGCCTATGGCACAACGCACACTGCCTGGCTTCCAAATGGCCCCTTGACCCCCACCCACATGGCCAGGCCCTGCCTGAACCAGGCCTCAAAATGGCCCCCACCCACATGGCCAGGCCCCAACAACACCCCAAAAAATCGAAAAACACACAAAAATCACCACAATCCAATGCCATCCATGCCCTAAATGATGTTTAAATTCAAGAGACCCCACAGAAAGCCTTGGTACATGCACCACTGACTACCCCTGGGCATAATGGACTGGGTGCAGGCCTATGGCACAAATCACACTGCCTGGCTTCAAAATGGCCCCTTGACCCACACCCACATGGCCAGGCCTCAAAATGGCCCCCACCCACATGGCCAGGCCCCAACAACACCTAAAAAAATCGAAAAACACACAAAAATCACCACAATCCAATGCCATCCATGCCCTAAATGATGTTTCAATTCAAGAGACCCCACATAAAGCCTTGGTCCATGCACCACTCATCCCATGGGCATAATGGCATAATGGATGAAAGCAAGGCATACTGGGTGCAGGCCTATGGCACAAAGCACACTGCCTGGCTTCAAAATGGCCCCTAGACCCCCACCCACATGGCCAGGCCCTGGACCAGGCCTCAAAATGGCCCCCACCAACATGGCCAGGCCCTGGACCAGGCCCAAACAACACCTAAAACATCAAAAATACACACAAAAATCACCCCAATCCAACTCCATCCATGCCCTAAATGATGTTTAAATTCAAGAGACCCCACAGAAAGCCTTGGTCCATGCACCACTGAGTACCCCTGGGCATAATGGATGAAAGCAAGGCAGACTGGGTGCAGACTTATGGCACAAAGCACACTGCCTGGCTTCAAAATGGCCCCTTGACCCCCACCCACATAGCCAGGCCCTGCCTGCACCAGGCCTCAAAACGGGCCCCACCCACATGGCCAGGCCCCAACACCCCAAAAAATTGAAAAAAACACAAAAATCACCCCAATCCAATGCCAGCCATGCCCTAAATGATGTTTAAATTCAAGACAACCCACAGAAAGACTTGGTCCATGCACCACTGACTACCCCTGGGCCTACTGGCTAGTGTGGCTTTACACGCACCCCAAAAATAAAAAAATAAAACCACATATAACAGTGAGCTATTCAATTCCATGACATAAATGATATTTAGGTTCAACAAAACTCACAGAAACAGTTGTATCATGCACCCATGACTAACCCTGGGCCTACTGGATACTGGGCCTACCCACAATATATTTTTTTTTAAGTTGTGAAAAAGTTTAAAAATTGTAGTTGCAGCAACTGCAATGCCCCAAACAAACAACACCAACTTACTTGTAAAATCTCAAATCCAAAAGTAATCCAAAAGTGATCCACCAATAAGTCCTCAAACACAAATATCCAACAGCAGCCACAAAAAGTAATCCTTCCAGCTCCAGATCCAAATGAAAAGTGACCAGGACATGGGCAAAGCACTGGGAGGAGCCTGCTGGACAGGAACAGGAAGTTGGAGACTCTGGGGGCACTTCCTTCCTCCCACCCCCCAAAAATGGACTCCTTGCACAAAAAAAGTGCAGCCAAATGTCAATCTGAGGAGTTATTCTGATCCAAATCATCATTTTCAGAAGGTTTATGCTGCCTGCGGTAGATTTCTTGTGCAGAATTGCAATTTTTGCAAGTTCGGGAAAGCGAGCTGTTCAAATCTCCCGCCGGAAGTCAGCTGCGCGTCGCATCTACGTGTTCGCAATTGTTTACTCCCGCAATGCGTGATCGCGGGCCCTTATGACGTAGTCGCGTTCTCAAACTCTTGCAGTGCAAGATGGCGGACCGATATGACGTACTCACGGTCGAAAAGTCTCGTGATCACGCAGCCAGATCCAAAATGGTGC
This sequence comes from Lissotriton helveticus, assembly GCF_964261635.1. Classification (NCBI taxonomy): domain Eukaryota; kingdom Metazoa; phylum Chordata; class Amphibia; order Caudata; family Salamandridae; genus Lissotriton; species Lissotriton helveticus. The sequence continues at coordinate 263,868,388 of NC_136058.1, forward strand.
AGCGCACGCAAACTGGGAGGAAAAACAACTCGGCAAACTCAGAATCACGGTAAGTCAACGCCGCACGTGCGAGGTTGTATTTTTGAAGCGCGACCAAGCAAAAAAATCCACCAGCTTGCGAATTGCGCATTTTTTTACAATTTTGCGCAATCAGCGTACGGCGAAATTGCCAACATTTTGCACATTCCATGAGCGGAACGTATTTTCAGCCCATACTTAGGCAAAATAAAGGTGAGAAACAAGCAGAAAAAGGCAGAATAAAGGTCAGCAGCAAGTAGAAAGAGGCAAAATAAAGGTGGGAAATGAGTTGTAAGAGGCAAAATAATGATCAGAAACAAGCAGCAAGAGACAGAATGAAGGGCAGAAACGAGCAGAAAGAGGCAGAATAAAGGTCAGAAATGAGCAGAAAGAGGCAAAAGTAAGGTGAGAAATGAGCAGAAAGAGGCAAATTAAAGATCTGCTGCGAATGAGGCAAAACCATAGAACTTCAACAGTTATAGTTACCTGAGCTAACCATAATGTACACCCCGCAATGCGCTGCTTATGACCTCACTTATTACATCATTGATAACATACGCAGTGACATCACTGACGACATTTCAAATGACATCACTGATGGCATCATCCAGTGATTGTGACTGTTTTATAAACGTTTGTGAGTGTCAAACATATATACTAAGATATCACAAATGTTGTATCCTACACATAAGGTGTCAACATACAGGTATCCTGGCCCCTTAGGGCACATGGAGAGACCCCTGAGGGACCCCTCATGGGCAAGAAATTGCCCTCAAATTGTTTTGGGGGCCGATTTGCGGATCCATGGATCCAACACAGTGCTCAGCGCGGCCCCGAGTGTAACTTGCCAATAGATCTGCGGATCCGAAGCACAATGAAAAAAAATACACAGCTCCCACACGAAACCCCTGCTGTGCACAGCTAAGGGCCATGTGCAACGTGGGGTTGGGTACATGCGAGGGGGTTTGCACGCAGGGCCAAAGGCTGTTTGCAGCGGTGGTTATATTAACGCACAGTAATTAAATATTACTTTACATTAAAAAACATACAAATTCACTGAAGAAATCAGGAGAAGCTGTAATCTGTGCCGTTAAGTAACTTAGGCTTCAAGTTAGAGTTTCTTAACATAAGTATAACTATAAGGGCTGAATTTCTATGTTTTCTGGTGAGTGAAACGTGAACCTAAACATTATGGATCCGATTCACTGAACTAACTTAAGACAAAATCCTAAATTTACTACCATTTTGGTATTCACAGAAGGCACTTACTCATGTTGGTATTCATAGAAGGCACTTACTCATTTTGGTATTCACAGAAGTTAAGAGTCCTAACTTTAGGACTCCTAAATGCCTTCTGTGAATACCGAACGTCTTAAAGTTAGGATTGTTCTCAATTTAGTAGTAGTAAAGTTAGGACTCCTAACTTTAGGACTCCTAAATGCCTTCTGTGAATACCGAAAGTCTTAAAATTACGATTTTTCTCAATTTAGTAGTAGTAAAGTTAGGACTCCTAACTTTAGGACTCTTAAATGACTTCAGTGAATACCGAAAGTTTTAAAATTAGGGTTTTGGTCACCTGATCTGTGGAATCGATTGCAAGAGTGCTTTGTCACAGTAGAAGCCTAGTTGAGTTCAAAGCTCCCGACAGCCAGACCCATTTATCAGCCACTTCAGGTGCAGAAGCAGGCTTACCCTGATGTTTACCAGTTTGCTGAGTGTGAGAGCCTGGGGATTTGATTAAGGCATTTCTTAAGACCAAGTAGACTGGTCTAAGTTGGTTTGGTGTAGTGCCTTCTTTCCTCAAGCTCTCCAGGACATGCAGGTATTCGGGTTTCTTGGTGGGGTAATTGTGATCCCTGAATGCTTAAAGGTCTCGGCATTTTCCAAGATCCTCTGAGTCAACTCAGAGGATCCTGATGTTACCTTGGTCGTTCATTGCTCTGGCCTGGGCCAGAATTGATACATTCTATTAAAAGAATTTCTTGTGATGAGACTTCTCTGTGCATGCCCAATGATCAAGCAAGCTTGAGAATATTGCCGCTGTTTAAAATATCCAACAGGCCCCTGGAGGTATATTCCGGGTAGAGTAGCGCACAGGCTGCTGCTGTTGAGAGTCACATATCCTCCTGAGTGCCAGCATGTAACTCTAATGATGGTAGGACCACCCTGAAATGGTACATTCCTAGGAGACCTTTGAGATCATCAGGACACCATAAGGTAGCTGTCTCATGTTGTAATAACGCTAGGTGGGAAGACGTGCTTTTACAGTGACGGCGGCCAGGTTGAGGAATCCCCTTCCTGAACAGATCAGGTGCCTAAACTCCCACCTATTGTTCCATAAGCAACATAAAATGTGGCTTTTACAAATTTTCTCAAAAACAGAGGAGTGTGGCCCTGTGACAGAAGTGGGGGTAGGGCCCAGAAATGCTTTACAAAAAGAAAGACCCACACTTCACGGTATTTCAAGAAGTCTTATTCTAAATGAAATGATAAACAAAACCTAATATGTTTATCTCGGCAATTAATTGCGCCTTTTATTCATACTTTTTTTGGAAAGAGAAATACTATTTTTAGCAAGAGAAGACAATTGTTGTTCACATACATGGCCAAACAATCTTGTTGCCTTTGTTATACAAAAACATAAATCAAACATACACAAAAAGTGAAAACATAAAATTATTACAAGTCATTACATTCACAAAGAAAAAGGTGAAAGATGTCAAATTATTTCAAATAACATCATCAAAATATTCAAGGATAAATACAATTCGTTCCTAGATTCTAAAATGTTGTGGCTTTAAATCATAATGAAACTGAGTTTACATGGACTGTGCTGGCGAGTATAGATCCCAAACACAGATCACCCAATGTGGAACAAGCTCTGCTTCGCAAGGAAGCGTATCTAATAATGAGATTTGACAGCATCAATAAAGGACTCAACTCTATGAGTGAATTGAATAAACTCTAAGGCTACGTCATTACGAGTTGGCTAGTTTCACTACAACCCCCAGAATGCACTACCTGGGTTTCATCAAAATACTTGATTTGGATTGGTCAAGAAAGTTTGAAATAACTAGCAGGCGGCTGCCTGTTTGACCAAGACTGGTGAACCAAATCAAGGAGTGCGCTGAGAGGAGCTTCAGAAAAAGATAGAGGTAAGCGTCGATCCCTTGTTACGGATTCGAACGCTCAGATTCCTTGCTACCGGCGGAGCGGCCCTAACGGGTTGTATTCACATTGCAGATTCGTAGCGATAGTGATCGGGCAGCGGAAGCCCCGACTGTGCGAACACCGTGACTAAAGCGAAGAAGTTCACAGTGAGTAGTGCGGCTGCGGACTCTTGAAACAAATGTTCATTAACCAGTAAACATGTAAAAATAGCCATAATAGGGCGGCTTGGTTACTCTTTTTGCAGAAAGAAGGAGACTTGAAAACACGAGTGCTCCCGGTTTTAAAATCGATGCGAGGAACAGCCCACGTAGCCGGTTCTTGTGGGACTCAGCTATAGGTATGAATGTCCCGTCATTTGTCAATATTAAAACAGACACGAACGTGGAATTTCCTTAGCTAACAAACAAAAAACACTTCTTGTTCCAGAAGCGTGCACACAGCTTTATTTACAAGTTGGGAGAGAAACCTTCACCTCAACACCTTTGAGGTACGGCACTTTTTTACTAAGTATGTACAAAACACAGAGCCTGAGAAGGTTGAGGGAAGTGGTTTTAATGAGCTTGTACAATTTGTTTTGTCTTTTATTATTAGGATAAAGGTTGGGAAAAGGATTTATTTGGCCCTGATGAGAGTTTGGGGACAAGGAACCCACACTCGAAACGCGTCGGCTATGGGGATTAAGTCCTATTCTTTGAAAACGCTTTTTGGCATTTATTCCCATATTAAGTATTTGTACTTATTGATGACATTTTAGAATCTAGGAACGAATTGTATTTATCCTTGAATATTTTGATGATGTTATTTGAAATAATTTGACATCTTTCACCTTTTTCTTTTTGAATGTAATGACTTGTAATAATTTTATGTTTTCACTTTTCGTGTATGTTTGATTTGTGTTTTTGTATAACAAAGGCAACAAGATTGTTTGGCCATGTATGTGAAGAACAATTGTCTTCTCTTGCTAAAAATAGTATTTCTCTTTCCAAAAAAAGTATGAATAAAAGGCGCAATTAATTGCCGAGATAAACATATTAGGTTTTGTTTATCATTTCATTTAGAATAAGACTTCTTGAAATACCGTGAAGTGTGGGTCTTTCTTTTTACAAATTAGGCTTCTGTTACGGACTGTGACTTTGAATGAATGAATAAATGAATGAGGGTATTTTAGATAGCACGCGGCTGCTCGTAAATGTCCCGGCGCTTTTAGGACTGCCAAGGAGGATTAGACAGAGGTTCGCCCACACCTGTTCATCACTAAAGTCTAAATAAAAATGTTTTAAATTCCTTTTTTAATGTGACATCCTCAGGTGTAAGTCTCAGATATTTAGGTAGTTCATTCCAACAGCATGCTGCTTTAGCAGTGAAGGAGAAGCCTCCCCAACGCTGTTTCTGGAAGCAAAGAATCACAGTAAGTCTTGCATAACTGAAGTGCAAAAGCTTCTCAGGGCAGTATACCTCAATGTGTTCATTTAGGTACATTGGACCCTATTGTGAAGGGCTTGGTGTGTTAACATCAATGCTTTGTACTTGATACGATGACAGACTGGCAGTCAGTGAAGTTTATCCTGATAAGATGACACTGAGGAAAATGTTGGGAATTCGGGTGTGCTTGTTTGGGGTCACCACCGGTCTTTCTGTTACTCCTCTGCTCTTAGTCCTTTGATGCCTTTTGGTCTAATGCACAGTAGAAATTTAATAAATACAAATAATCTGAGGTCCTGAGGGGAGACTTGCAAATTCTCTTGTGAAGAGAGGGGTTGGCGATTGCAAGTTAGATGGTTCCTTCACGATTTCAAGGCATATGACAGACACCTCGTTCATGTTACTGTGTTCGATCCTAGGAGTGGGGTAAGGCCCCCGAGTGCAGTTATTTGAACTTGAGGTCAATCTACTAGGGCTGTCGTCCAAGAGAGGGTTGACTAGAGATCCATTTTGCCTATTGTGACTGACCCCAAAGTGTCCTCTGAGGTATTTACTTGGGCGGTTTCAGCCTAATTGGTTACTTGGGTCCCATGGATAATCTCCGGAGATGAGCCCATTTCTGCAGGGGCCTCCTCCAAGGCTCTGATAGGTTCTTGTTCTTGGTCCTGAACAAAGAATCCTGGACTTTTCCTTGAGTAAAAGATTGGGTAGGCTGCCAAGTTGTGAGCCTGAAGTTACATTTTTATTGCGACCCTTCCTGTTTTTTGCTCTCTCCATCTATTGATGGTTCCCTACCGGATTCTTGAGTGCCTATTTTTTAGGCTGATGTCTCCCCAGGGCCAGTTCCATTAGTTGTCGCGCTCTGTCCATTGCCTTCAGTGGGGCTGCCATAGGAGTTTTCAAGGTGCCGTACCCCGGCCTTGACTGTAGGGGTCTCATTTAAGACATCTCTATGCCTTGGCTGGTTTCTGAGTTTGGCTTCACTTTCATCTTGTGGTCGTCCTACATCCTTTTGGGGCCTCCCATTGACCTCACCCTTCGGGTTATCCTGCAGCTTTGACGTAATCTCCAGAAGTATAAATAACTTGTCGAGGACCGGGGAGCCATCACAACCCCGGCCACGACCCTGTGCATCCACCTGTGCTCTTTCATTCACGTTGTTTAGGTTCGCAATCTTTTCGTCAATTCCTGCTGCATACATTGCTAATGTGTTCAGGGGCTGATCTGTAAGTCCATTTTATCAGCCTGGAAATTCATTGCCTGCATTGCCTATATTGAACTCTGCAAGATTCTGAGCACTATTGTCCAATGCCATTCTTGGGGCTCTTGGCATTCCTTGTTGCCAGTTATGACGGGGCTAGATTTTGTCAGAGCTTCATTACTGTACATAGCCAGCATGTTCTCCCATTCCTTTGAGTGAATATAAGAAAGATCTTTCAAAAGGGCTCATGAGTATTCCTCAGATGGGGCAGTTTGATTAGCTCAGTTTTCCTGCAGTTTCTTGCATCCTTGACGTCCTTTTTCTGTTGATGGATTTTTCGCTCCTATTAAGGCCATTTGCATAGCTGTGTAGTCCTGCTACATCCAGCTTTGTGGGCTAAGGCAGCCTCAGTCCCAAGTGGGTTGCAGGTTTCCCCTCTTCTTCTAGTTGGTTTATTAGGTGGGACAAATGTTCCCCTCCCAGTGACGGGTTGAGCAGAGGCTGCAACAAGTCTCCCCCATCTGTAGGTTTGAGGTCAATCTTCGTGGCTGTAGTCTCTAGCACTTCTAATTTCTCTTGGGGTAAGAGACTAAGAGAATTGGTTGAACAGGTTTTAGCAGATGTCTCCTCATCCCTGCCCTGTAAGGCATGGTCGCACCCTTCAAGGGAGGGGCCTTTGTTGACATCAACGTTCTTAAATTCCTTGCCGCTTCCTGGGATCCTTTACTGCCAAGGGGGGCCATAGCCCTTGGGTGTACAACCACGGTGGGGCTTAGAGGAAAGCAAAGCCACTTGATGTTGATGTACAAATGAAAGCCCCTGCGTCCCTTAGAAAGTTCAATTTGGTTGTAATTTTTGGGTGAAAGCGACTTGGGTTTGCCCCTCCTGAAGAGCAGATTGCTACCATGTGAGTAGTTGCTGCAGGCTGCAGTGCTACTGTTGGGGTTAGTGGTAGAATCTGGTCTAGAGGGGCAGGATGAACTGATTTGTCTGCTCGCTTTCTTTTTCTTTTGGAATACCACTGGTCCTAGAGGAGGAGACAGGCCGGTAGGGCTGGGGCCAAGTCTGTTGTCTTCTTCTCCACTGATCTTTGGTCCTTCTTCTTCTTAGGTCACTGAATCAAAAGAGGCAAGGTTCAGGGGTGCCCCTTAATAGTAGGTTTAGGGACGTTTCAGGGCTGTGCAGGTCAGAACCAATGGGTCCCTTCCCTGGGGTGTCTACACCCTCTATTATGCCACCCTCCAGTGCGAAGGGGGCATAGGCCTCTTCCTGATTGGGTAAGTCCCCTCATCTTCAAGATGGAGGGGACTGAGATTTGTGCGTCACTTCACCTCTCCCACCTGAGGGGTGGGGTTGACAAAGGTGGGCACACCTCCCTTCCTTTTTCTGCCAATTCTTCCGCCCAAATGGGGGTTAGAACCGGTGAGGAGCAGCTGCTGGTAGCAGCAAAAGGCTGGGGGTAGCAAACAAAAGCAACAGCCTTTGAATTTTCCCTTTCGTGGACCCAGCCAATCCTGGGGGAGGAGACATGACACCTCTGTCCGGGATGGGCTTTGTTTGAGGACCCAGGGAGCAGAGGCTCTCTACCCAGGGGTCCAGAAATCTGTCTGGTAGCCAGCCAAGAACCACTCCAGGGATGCTCATTTTTCAGGGGTCATCTCTAAGATGCCCTCTGAGTGCATTTTACATTAAATCCCACACTGGCATCAGTGTGGCTTTAATGTGCTGGGAATTTTGGTTCCAAACTTCCCAGTTTTCAGTGGAGCCATTTTGGGGCTGTGGAGTTCGTAAAAACACTATTCTCAAAATGCCTTCACTGCACTTACAATGGCTGTGAATGGCACAGACACTGTAGGGGCATAGCGCTCATGCAGCTATGCCCTCACTGGTGGGATGGTGCACCCTTCATGTAGGGCTGTAAGGCCTGCTAGAGGGGTGACTTACTCATGCCATAGGCAGTGTTAGGGGGGATGGCGCCCATGGATAGGTGCCATGTCGACTCTTCTCTTTAGTCTGCAACAGGACACAAGTTCGGCAGTGTCAGTGTGTGGGTGTTCTGTTCAGTGGTCTCAGAGGGTGGCTTAATACATGCTGCAGTCCTCAGAGGCCCTCTCTGGTCACAAGCACCTTGGTACCATGGGTACCTTTTACAAGGGACTTACATGTGGCCTAGAGGTGTGCCAATTGTTAAGACAAAGGTACAGTTTTGGGAAATAACACAGGCTCTGTGAACCTTATTAACAGGGACCGATTGCACACTCAGTCAAGTTGGCATCAGGTATATGGCAAAATGTTAGGGAGTCCATGCAAAAAGGGCCACTTTCCTAAAATATCTTAATTTACCAATTATATATACATAACAATATGCAGCTGCAAACCTTTTCTTTTACATTGGATATAAATATGGTGAGTTATATTTGTATGAGTGTGTGTGACTGACGTTTATATTTGAAGTTAGATTGTGGATGGTATTGTGTTTAAGTCCCCCCCCCCCCAATAATCATGTCTAGAGGTGCCTCTCTGAAGCCCATGCACTCCTGGGCTGAGGTTCAGAGTTTACATCCATCTGGGGCAAATAGCTTCTAAGGTCCTGTCTTCCAGCATGAACCATTTCAACGTTTGCTGTGTAATCAAGTTGTCCTTCCCCTAATGCAGTGTTCTGTTGAGCAGGTAGGGGGGGTCTGTTGTGCATGCCCATGCTTTCATAACAAATGAAACTGTAGGATGGTCTCCCATCTTCATTGTAGTCTTGAGGTCTTTCGTCATATTGCCCACAGGCCTTCCGAAGCACTGAGCGAGCACACTACCAGCGAATCCATTGCTTCACCACTCCCGGCACAGTCATTCCATGGACCCCCATGTCTCGCTCATACAAACCCTAGGTCTAAGTGCCCCGGTTATTATTCTTCTTGGATTTTATCCGTCTAATGTGATTTTTTCTTTCCTTTACAAGCATTAAGAGTGCCCTAATTATGATTACTCATATTCTGGTAACAAATGGAGCCTTAAGATTGATGTTTATTGAAACAGGTAATTGGAAGTTGTTTTAACATGTCAGAACTTAGCAATGTCTCTGCTGGTCATCTCATTCCAAGCCCTCCATAGGGATTCCTCCCTGAATGGAGAGTTTTAGCACAATGTCAGCACAGAAATAAATGGATTATGTGCAGGTTGGAATAAAATGTATAAATAATTTTGAGTGCACTACTGAGTGCATTCAATGAAATTAACATTCTTTTGAAATGTAGTTATTCAGTTAAAAAATGAGAAACCTGTGTGCTTATAATGGTGAAAAAATAATAATTTTGCAAGAAAACGTGAAAGTGTGGGTTGTCAGTTTACGTTTCAGTTTCCTTCCTGGATCCTTTGTCAGGGCAGATGATAACATATGCACTTACATTTCCATCCTTTGTATGAATAATCACTTTGTGCATAATGCGTGAATTGGTCACGGTAGTGTTTGTCTGTGGCTTCAGATCATGTGTATGGTGGATCAAGACAAATGTGGTGTAGGGAGGGCCCAGCCTTTCAGGTACCCCTCAACACTTTCCAGGGACTCCCCAGCCCCATTTAGGCCAAGACCAATGAAGATCTGTGAGACATGGAAAACTAAATGTATCTTCTTCACATTCTCCAGCTGGGCACCAACATTTTGCATTAAGTCACTGAGGGGCATATTACCAACAACTAGCGATATTTATCGCTAAATGCGCTCAGCGACTTTTTTTTATCGCTGCCTATCGCTGAATATTTTAGCAGAGAAAACATGCTAGTAGCAACGTTTTTCTCCATAGTGCTAAAATATCCAGCGATAGCGGCGTAATGCGAGAATATCGCTGAGAATATCGCGATATTCTCGCATTAGCGACAAAATGCTCTTAGCCATGTTATCCACCTCCCATTGGATAACATGGCTAAGAACTGGTCAGAGCAGGCGTTCGTTTTTGGCGATAGCGGGAATATTTCCATCGCTACGCCAGCCTTGTGAATAGGCGATAGCGACGTTATCGACTGCTTTCAGTCGCTAACGGGTTGGGTACGCCCACTTTGCATGTCATTAGCGATAAATATCGCTCACATGCAAAGCGGGCCCCAAACCGCTCACTATCGCCTTCAAGCTGTCGCTAACTGCTGTTAGCGACAGCTTGATAATAGGGCTAAAAGTGCCTATCGCCCCCCCTTGATAATATGCCCCTGAATTCCAGTACAACTCTGCCTCGTAACGACTGATGGCCCAAATATTGGGTGGTGTGGCTTACATGTAATTTTTTAAGGAAACCTTTTCCTATGCAAGCACCTATCTGGCTAGTTTTATTATCTGCAAGTTATTGAATTCTAACACAAAAAGATGAGGGAAAGAATGCTGAACATTGTCAAACACTCATCCCCAGTCACAGATCTGAATTAAATCTATTGTTTTTTTGCTCAAACAGTAACTCCAGTTTGTACCCAGCCATATGCAAATCAGTTTAGACCTTGATCCTCATGGGACAGTCTAGTCTGAACTGCCAGGCCAGATCATCCCTGGACCGGAAAACAAGCATCCTGGGACCAGTTTCAGGGTATCATGCCTCATCATCCAGGCACGCTTGAATCCAGTGGCACTGCTAGCATCGGACCCACGTCTGGGTATACTCTTCCCACTTAGGGCAACTATAGCAACACAAAAAGATGATGGATGGAATGCTGAATACTCTTCCCACTTAGGGCGACTATAGCAATACAAAAATATGATGGACAGAACGCTGAATATTGTGCAAACACTCACTCCCAGTTACAGATCTGGATGAAATCGATCTTTTTTTGCTCCCCATGCCACCCAGTCATATGTAAATCAGTCTTGATCTTGCTTTCCATAAGAACAGTCTAGCCTGAACTGCCAGGCCAGGTCATCCCTAAACCCGGAAACAAGCATCCTGGGACCCGTTTCGGGGTATTGCCCCTCATCAGCCAGGCTAGCTTAAATCCAATGGCATAGCAAGCACCGATAGAACCGAGAAACAGAAAAAAGATTTTAAAAAAAGAAAAGGGGACAGGGTAGAAATGCCCAAGGACGTCTTTGGGGGAAACTACCCCTGCTGTTACCTCCAGTAAGCCCCACACAGCGCGATTGCCGAGAGGTCTTCGGAGACCAAGCCCCCTTTTTCCACCACTCGGCAAACGCGGCTACTGGTGCACTTCTGGTTGGGGGATGAATCCCACTTTAGTCTTAAGGGACCTTGGAGGCCAAGAAGCCCTTCTTGTACCTACTTTAAGTCCTACACAGCTGTATTCCTGAGAGCTAGTCAGAAGCCCCGCCCACTTTCTCCACTACTCTGCAAACGCGACTACAACTTTGAAAAAACATAGAAATCCATTGAAAAAAACCAAAGGTTAAAGGGACGTTATAGTTAGGCTCAGGTTTCACTCGTACAAAACCAGTGAAATTCAGCAGTTATAGTTAGCTGAGCTAACTATAATTTGTGCCCCCGCAATGCACTGCTTATAACCTCACATATTACACCACTCCTGACTTGGTCAGTGACATCAGTGATGACATCTCACATGACATCACTGATGACATCATCCACAGACTCACTGACGCATCCACTCCCACCCCATAGAACCTTTCATCCACCCACTCACGTTCCCACACAACCATTCACAAACCCATTCATAGACCTATACTAGTACTTAAACACCCACTCACTGATTCATAGATCTACAGACACATCTACTCACTCACCCATATAGCCACTCATTCAACCACTCACTCACTAATACAGCCACTCACCTACCTACTAATGCACCCATACAGCCACTCACACACTGAGTCAGTCACTAATAGAACTACTTGTACAGAGTGCGAACATCAGGTGAGTTTAAGTTTCTTTTGTCAGCTGTCAGCAGGATGACCGCAACACCGACACACCTCTTTCCAAGAGCTCCCAACCGTCAAAGTCCCTAATCTCGAACCCCTCTAGCTATATCCTTCTATGCATTCTCTCGGCGCATGGAACCTCCATGCGCCCAGGGAATGTACAGAAGACCCAACACATCTTTCCTCTTAACATTATTAAATTATTAAAGATCATTCCAAAACATGAGGAACAAAAAGAAGAACATAGTACATTAGAATAAGAAGTAAGAAACACACATAGAAATATGATAGCATTATAAAACATAATCTTAGAATTTAGTAGGCAATTTGATAGGTCTGGATGATAGGGAACAATCCATGACATTAGTTTCCTTATAATCTTCAACCCGAACCTGGTTCTTAGATCGGTCACTCAAACCCATCTTAGACACAGTAATTTTCCCTTTGTTCCACCACTTGCTATCATACATTTTTACTGCGCTTTTGTTGATTTTCACAACCTTTTTCGGGGCAGAGAACTTGGTATCCCTTGTAGAAAAAATACTGAAACACTTCACTCTCACCATATCACCCACATTGACTGTTAACTGTTTGGGACCTTGATCAACATGCATTTGATCTTATTTGCTCTGTGCTTCAACTCGCCTTTCACTAAGCTCATCAATTTTCTTCCTTGACAAAGTGAACCCGCTTTCACCCATCCATCTTCTCAACAACTTGGAGGCAGGCACATGCCTTCTTAACAAAACAAATGGGGGTCACACCTGTGTCAGAATCAGCAGTCGTGCGTGGAGCCCACAACAATTTTTCAAGGTAAACTTTACAATTTAGACCACTCGCTCTTGCCAACTGCACATTCACATTCTGTTTCATGACTCTTAAATCGTTCAACAAGACCATTGCTCCTTGGATGATATGAAGACGTTTTGAAATGCTTAATGCCCATAGAATATAACAAGTCCTCAAACTGTATGGATATGAATAGAGGAACATTATCAGTGAGCAATTCATCAGGCACACCTTCCCTCGCACATATCGATTCAAGGAATTTAATCACAGCTACAGAATCAAATGTTTTCACCCATTTAATTTCCAGCCAGTGACTATAGAAATCCATTAGGACTATACCGTACTCAGGTACACTGACAGATACGATTATAGGAGCAACAATGTTAATAGCTAGTTTGACCCAAGGTTTGTTGGGAACCTCAATGGCCTCTAGGGGACTGGGAGTTGTTACCTGTGATTTGTCACTAACCACACATTCCATACAATCCCTTACAAAGTGCTCTACCTGTCTGTCTAAAGCTGGGCACCAGAAATTCTCTTATCCTCCTCTTCATGGCACGCATGCCTAGATGCTCTTCGTGTTCTATAGCAAGCAGCTTGTTTCTCATAGCATGCGGCACCACTAAAAGGAAAGACCAGTACAACAACCCATTCATAACTGATAATTCATCAAAGACATGTTTGTGTTTGCTGACATGACTCTGATCATTATCTTCATGTGACCATCCTTTGTTTAATATTTTTAAAATCTCCTTAAATTCGTGATCACTCTTAGAAGCCTCTCTCCGCTTTTGATCTGTTATGGCACCTTCTGCTTGATCTACTACACTGCACACTAGTTTAAACTCATCACACTCATCTCTTGTCTCCACACCATCACTACAACAAGGAGGTAACCGAGATAGACAATCTGCCAAAAGATTACACCTGCTTGGCACACCTGACACTGAAATTATCTTCTCTGAGCCTATACTGCCATCTTGCAATACTAGGGGTCGCTTTTCTTCCACCGCTTGTGGTGAATAACTTCACCAACGGTTTGTGGTCAACATGTACCACAAACCTTAAACCATACAGAGAGCGTATGAAATGTGTAATACCCCAACAACAGGTAAGAGCTTTGCGCTCAATCACTGAAAAATAGGACTCAGCCCCACGCAAATTCCTAGAAGCAAATGCTATTACCTCATCTTTGCAACCTTTATGCTGCATGAGCACAGCACCCAAACCCTTTTGACTGGCATCAGTCATAATCACGGGTTGATCCTCCGTACTGAACGCTTTAAGAGGAATGGCATGTGCTACCTCCTGTTTGATTAATTCAAATTCGTTAGTGCACTCCTCATTCCAACAAAGCCTAACGTTTTTCTTGAGGAGACATCTGATGGTATAGGTCTTGGACGCACAATTGGGAACAATTCGGGCATAGAATTCAACGAGCCCCATAAAAGATCTCAACTGATCCTTGTCACTAATGGAGCTAAAGTCTTCAATAGCGTTTACCAAACTGGTCTTGGGCTGCACCTCTTCTGATGACAACCTATATCCCAAGTATTCCACAGTGGGTACGTTCAATCTACATGTGTCCACTCCCAGAGTCACATCTTTTTGTCTTAACAAGGTCAACACTTGGGACAATCTTTCATTGTGTTGATCCTGGTCCTTCCTACACGCCAATACGTCATCCTGAAAGGCCATTACTCCATGCATCCCTTTGAACATGCTCTCAACTACTCTATGAAAGACAGCTGAAGTAGAGGCAAGGTCAAAGGGCATATGCTTAAACTGAAAATGACCCTCTGGATTAATAAATGTGGTAAGATGCCTAGATTCTGCATGCAATTTGATCTGAAGATACGCAGATGACATATCCAATAAGCTAAACCATTTGGCACCCTTGAGAGTGGATGTCATTTGTGTAATATTTGGTAGAGGATGCTGGTCTGTCCATATGTTCTTGTTAAGGTTGCACAAGTCCATGCACATGCACAGGGTACCATTGGCTTTCCTGGCAAGAACCACTGGAGATACCCAGTCAGAGAAATAATTAGGCTCTATAACATCACATGAGCACAATTTATATAAATCTTTTTTTAAATCAGATTGCAACGCTAAAGGCACTCTCCTGACCTTGTGCGCCACAGGATGCACTCTTTCCACAAGTTTAATCTTATGTTTAAATCCTTGAAACAGACCTAACTCCTTTTTTGAACAGGCCTGGGTACAATAACTCCCATGATTCTTCCTTGACAGCCTGTACTTGGAAGAAATCCCTCTTCAACGTTACTTGATGAACTTTATTGGGATCTAGTATGATAGCTAGATTGTCTTGGTCTTTCCACCCAAGAAGGCATGCCTTATCCCTTGCTACAAATATGATGCCTTTGAACTTGCTCCCCTTGAATTCCAAATCAGAGTTGAAGTCACTGACAACATCAATGGCCTTCCCACCATAACCTACAGGATGTATAGCAGACTGTCTTAAAACCTACTTAGAAAATAACTCCCTCCAGACAGATTCACTTATCAGGGTGAAAGGAGATCCAGAATCAGCTAACACCTTGACAATCACACCATTCACACTTATTAAACATAGAGATCTTTTCACTCCTTGTTAATTAACGCCCCAAATGCCCTCTGAAAATTCCATGTCCAAAATGGTGAATATTTGGTCTTCCTCGCTAGATGAAGACGCTTCTTCAGCTGTCGATTCCAAATTATACACCTTTCAAGATGGACCACCTCCACTGGATGTACAAACCTTGGCGAAATACCCTTTCTTTGAACACTTTCCGCATACTTTGTCAACAGCAGGGCACAATCTAGCATGAGCCAGATGACTAGTACTGCCACATCTGTAGCATTCTAATTTTTTCCTTGTTGTACAGTCAATGTCTCTTTTATCTGACCTTTCCTTGTATTCTTTTGTTTTCTTATATTTTTCTTTAACTACTAGAACGCTCTGATTTTTACTAAATAAAGTTTATATAGACTGTTGGTCTATAAAACAACGTAAAAACATGACATTTAAATAAATATTCTAATATCATTACAAGTTCATCAACCAACGCCATTATGGAAGCCTGATTTTCATGTATGGCCTCTCAATCTTTACACAATGCTCCATACATAAGTCATATTCACACCTATATATCAACATAAATAATTTAAGAAGATAGTAAAAGTCCTATTTTAATATATTCTTAAAAAGTATATAAGCGAAATTTCCCTAAAATCCCTATACATCATAGCTTCAGCCTAGCTTAGAGCCAACCATTTCCTATTCCATACAAAACCTTTTTACAGCCTGCATATACTTCGCAATAGCTATTCCAATTTCAAGATTTGTTATATCCATGAGTTCAATTGCTTGTGCACACAACCTAGTACCATATTTAAAACAAATAGGGCATAGATACTGTTTCCGCAGAGTTAACAATTTTTGGCAGCCCATTAGGAAACTGGCGCATTTTATACCCAGCCTGCATTTACCATCCGATCGCATCAGTTATGTTTTTATTTTACCATTTGACATAGCAGGATTGATACCAATTCTCAACCTTAGTACTTCCAATCTAAGCCATTGGTTAGGAGGTACATCTAGATAAGCGTACCAGATTTCTTTCACCCAGCTATTTCTCAGAAATTTCACAGATTCTTTCTTTCTCAGGTACTTCATGTCGTCCAACCTAGACAATCCCTTCCCTAAAGTTCTGAGTGCGCTCTTTGTCGCTTCTATATGTTCCATATATGAACTAGTGCTTTCTATTCTTGGGGAAATGCCTAACACCTTTTGCAAAGTGAGATCAGGTTTGGATAAAAGTGCTTCTTGAACCTTTTTGTTGTTTGTTGTTTCGACTTGTTGGTCCTTTATCATTTCCTCTTCAACTGCTTTGGATTCACAAGAGGCTGCCGGAATGTGCAAAGCGCCAACGTAACTTGAAGCAGATTCCCCTTGCAATTGGACTCTCTTGTAAAATGTATGTCTCTTTAAAGTTACATTTTTGCAAGCCTCGAAACGATTGTTCAGAGCCTTGATGGCTGTAGCATGGTGGTCTTCTACACCATCACCTTCACCATCAACTACGATAACAAGTTCTTTTGGATATGTTTCAGAATGATGCGACCTTCTGAACCTAAAAAATGTCTACGAATGGCATATTTCTTTTTGCATGTGACTGACTCTCCGTCAAGGGCCTCCAGATGGCTTGATTGGGCACAAAAGGTGCAAGTGGGGCAATTGCTTGATGCATAACACAATATCAAAGTGTTAATGAAATGCAAAATATAACGGTGTGCAGATCACCGAGATCAGCACTTCACAGGATGAAGAACAAATGATGTACAGCGGTGTGGAGATCACTGAGATCGGCACTCCTGGAAGAAATAGCCTGATTCCATGATGGCCACCATGCTTTGCACACCTGTGTGGTGACGTTAGATGAACGACGGTGAGCAGAATACCAAGATTGGCACAACTTAAAGAAATTGCCTGATTTAAAGATCGCCACCACGCTTGGTACGCCTACGAGGTGACGTAGGATGGTGTTGGTGAGCGGATCACCATAAGCCGCACAGACAAGAAATGCTGGAATGCAAGGGATGCTTGTGGTAACTAAGCATCGGCAAGGATGATGCCCTAATGACGTGGGCGGCAACATTGAGGAATGGCTTGCGCAAGCAAGAGCTGCAACAAATCCCCGAAAAAGGAAGAAACCAGTCACAGTACCTTTTAACGGTGACATAGGTTGCACTGTTACTAATGGGATAGCGGTCACAGAAGAATTCTGAATCCGCCATGAAAACTGGTAAGTTGCTCACTTGAACTACGGCTGGATGTAGTAACCTTCTACACGCGTGGTTGTCCCGCTGACTGGCAATCATCACCAGTATAAAGAAATGCAAACTTCAGGTGAGTTTAAGTTTGTATTTTTCGCTGTCAGCAGGATGACACCAACACCGACACACCTCTTCCCAAGAGCTCCCAACCGTCAAAGTCCCTGATCTCAAACCCCAATAGCTATAACCTTCTATGCATTCTCTCGGTGCGTGGAACCTCTAGATACCCAGAGAATGTACAAAAGACCCAACACTACTCACACACCTAGTCGCTCACCCATACAATATATCACAGTCACATACTCACCCATACAGATATACACATACCCACTCACTAATTCACACCGATACTAACACATACTCACTCACCTATAGTCACTGACACAAGCACACACTTACCCATACAACCACTCTCACATTCACACAGTCACGCATACAGTCACTCATATACCCCATCACTCATGTATACTGCCTTTCACATACCCAGATAATCACCCTTATAGCTCTGACACATCCACTTACTCATCCACACAGCCATATACACACTCACTGACCCATACAGCCCCTCACACATGCACTCACTAACCCATAAAGCCACTGACTCACCCATCCATACAGGCAGTCACACACACCCTCACCCACACAGACTGAGTGTCATACAGGTACTCAGACAACCAAGCACTCACCAATACAGCCACTCCTGTACCCACTCACACAGCAATACAGCCACTTAGATACCAGATGACAGACTGATACAGACACTCACACAACCAGTCACTCACTCATACATTCATGAGACACTTAATCACTCACATACATATACAGTCAGCCAATCACCCACTGAATCATCCATTCAAGCACTCATAAACCCACTGATTCCCCAAATCACCTTATATACCTTATATAGTGGTCGCCTCAGGCTTGAGGCATGCATACGACACACAAAAACCCAATGATGATGCAATAACGCATTAGTGTAGGCGGAGAATCAAGATATACCGCCAACATCTCTACAATGCGTGTATGAGGGTTTTTTATTAAGAGAGATAGAGAACCTTGGTAACGCAGTTACAAGTTGTCCATTCCCCCATATATATATATACATATATATATATATATATATTCACTGAAAAAACCATAGGTTTCACACACGTAATAATTAGGAATTAGCATTTAAAAAACCTTAGAAATTCACTGAAAAAACCATAGGTTTCACACACGTAATAATTAGGAATTAGCATTTAAAAAACCTTAGAAATTCACTGAAAAAAACATAGGTTTCACACATGTTATAGTTAGCTGGACATTTCACTCATTCAAAACCATTGAAATTCCCCTGTTATAGTTAGTTCAGCTAACTATAACTTGTACGCCCGCAATCCACTGCTGATGACGTCACATATTATATCACTCATGACATGGTCAGTGACATCACTCATGACATCACTGATGACATCACTCATGACATCACTGATGACATCATCCAGTAAATGTGTGTCTTTCTGAAAAATAAATCATTTTTATAAATATGTATATCTAAAGGTCGATGGAAGAATAAATGGGTAAATAAGTGTCTAAATGGATGTTTTTTTGTAAAATTGATTGTATAACTGACTTATTAAGTGTATCTTAGTGAATACATGTATTAGCGAGTAATGTTTAAATATTTAAATATCTGTATCAGTGTCTCACTTTGTGTATAAGTGGCTGCATGGGTTGGTGAGTAGCTACATGAGTGTGTATATGGGTTATCAGTTGTTTTTTTGAGTATTAGTATGAGTGTCTGTATGGTTCGTTGGGTGATATTACTTAGCGCATAGATGCATGAATGAGTGACTCACTGTGTGTATGTGCTTTGAAGACAGAATGTGTGCAGGACTGTATGGGTGGATGAGTGTGTGTATGGGTGTGTTAGTGAGTGAATGACCGTCTCAATAGTGTCTTTATGAGTAAGTACATATGTTTTAAACTAGTATATGTGAGTATTAATGTATATAAGTGAGTATATATGAGAGTGAGAGATTGGAAGAGTGCCTGTATAAATAAGTATGTGTTTCTATAAGTGGTTGTTTAAGAGAGTAAGTATGTGTATGTTTCTGTAGAAGTAAGTGTAGTGGTGTGTGTATAGCTGTATATGCAAGTAAATGGATGTTTGATAGTTTATTTGCATGTGTGAGTATGTGTGTGAGTAACTCTATGTATGAGTGTAGGTGTGTAACAGGATGTATAGGTGTATGAGTACATAAGATGAGTGAGTCCATGTATGAGTGACTATATAGAACTGTTGGTGAATGAGTGGATGTGTATGTAGATTTTAGAATTACTGAATAGGTTGTTCTAACTGGTATTGGTATCTCCATTGTTTTGAACATTTTAGTTTCTATTTTTCAATGTGTGTATCAAAGGTTATCTTAGGGTGAGAGGAGGTCTGCCACTTTTTCACAAGGATGATGTAATCAGTGATGTCATTTGAGACGTCATTTGAGATGTCATGAGTGATGTCATGAGTGATGTCATTGACCATGTCATGAGTGATGTAATATGTGAGGTCATCAGCAGTGGATTGCGGACGCGTGAGTTATAGTTAGCTGAACTAACTATAACGGGGAATTTCAATGGTTTTGTATGAGTGAAATGTCCATTTAACTATAACATGTGTGAACCCTATGGTTTTTTCTGTGAATTTCTAAGGTTTTTCAAATGCTAATTCCTAACTATAACGTGTGTGAAACATATGATTTTTTCAGTGAATTTCAAAGGTTTTTTAAATGCTAATTCCTAACTATATCAGGCCTAAAACCTATGTTTTTTTCAGTGAATTTCAAAGGTTTTTTTTAATGCTAATTCCTAACTATATCAGGCCTGAAACCTATGGTTTTTTTCAGTGAATATCAAAGGTTTTGTAAATGACCATTTTTAAATGTATTAATTGCTATATTTGTTTTGATACTGATTTACTACATTTTTTAAAACTATTTATTTTTAGATATTTTATTTTTTAAATTACATTATAATTACATTATCCATTACATTACAAAATATACTTTCTCAGAATGAATCACTTTAGTTTAAATACTTTGCAAATAAACAATAGACTTTTAAGTACAGTAGTTTCAGTTGTTGCAATGCACAACACGATTTCAGACACAATGCAACATTGAGCTCAATGTGAATTTCTAGTCAAATGCAATTAGTTACTTTTTGGATTACTTTTCTAACCACAGGACTGAATCCTAGATTCAGCCCTGGGACTTCTCCTGTAAACAGTTGAGTAAAAGCGTTTTGGTTACAGTAGTAATTTTTAAGGAATATTATTACATTTTAAAAGTTGACACTTGGAAACTTTTTCACATAGAATCACCTATGTTATCCTATGGGAGGAAATTCACTTATCAGGTAAGTAGTGTTAACGTTACTTTTTCTTACACAGTTATGGATCTTGATCCAGCTCGGGTGCATCTCCTGTAACCAGTCGAAAGAATGCGTTTAAGTCATACAGGCAATTTTTAAGGAATATTTTTAGTTTGTGAAAATAGACACTTAGAAACTTTTCTGCTAAAAACTAGACATTGGATTCCTATGGAAGGAAATACAGGTTACTGGTAAGTACGCTTAGAATTACTTTTCAGGGTCAGTGCTGGGCCAAAAGATGCAGCACTGGGTTCTCTTGTACTAACAGGTGAGTAAATCGCAATTCGTAGTTTGGCTGATTTTAGAGGAATATTTGTACGTTTCAAAAATCAACACTTAGAAACTTTTCTGGTGAAAACCACACAATGTATTCCTATGGAAGGAAATACAAGTTACTGGTAAGTACACTTAGAATTACTTTCCAGGGTCAGTGCTGGGCTAAAAGATGCAGCACTGGGTTATCTCCTGATAACAGGTGAGTAAATCAGAATTCATAGTTCTGCTGATTTTATAAGAATATTTGTAAGTTCCAAAACTTCACACTTTGAAACTTTTCTGGTGAAAACCACACAATGGATTCCTATGGAAGGAAATTCAAGTAACTGGTAAGTACGGTTAAAATTACTTTTCAGGATCAGTACTGGGCTTAAAGTTGCAGCACTGAGGTCACTCCTGATAACAGGTGAGAAAAAACGGAATTCGTACTATGGCTGATTTTAGAGGAATATTTTAAAGTTCCAAAACTCCACACTTAGAAACTTTTCTGGTGAAAACCACACAATGGATTCCTATGGAAGGAAATTTAAGTAACTGGTAAGTACGATTAAAATTACTTTTCAGGATCAGTACTGGGCTTAAAGTTGCAGCACTGAGATCACTCCAGATAACAGGTGAGTAAATCGGAATTCGTAGTTCGGCTGATTTTAGAGGAATATTTGCACAATGCTGAAGGAAGGGGGCGGTGCCTGAGGTGACATGTGTACAAACATGCCCCGTGGTCGCGTTTTAAGTTCGAGAATTAATTCTTCTTCATTCCTGAGGTCCCCTGTGGGCCAACAAGCCCATCAAATACCACCAGTATGCGCCAGGGAGCTGTGTTGCAGAGAGGTGTTCAGAGGCCACGCCCCTTTTTACAACACTCTGCAACGCATCTCTGTGGCGCTTACTGGAGGTACCTGGTGGGCTAGTTGGCCCCTAGGGGACCTCTGGTTTGAAGAGGAATTCATTCCCCAACTTAAAACACGCCACAGGGCGCTTTTGCACACATATCACGTCAAGCCCCGCCCCCTACCTTTACCACTGTGCAAACGCGCCCCGTGGCGCATTCTAAGTTGGGGGATTAAGTCCCATTGAATACTAGGGGTCCCTGGGGGCCAACTAGCCCACCAGGAACCTCCAGTATGCACCAGGGGGCTGCGTTGCAGAGAGGTGTAAAAAGGGGCGTGGCCTCTTTACACGTCTCTGCAACGCAGCCCCCTGGCCCATAGTGGAGGTTCCTGGAGGGCTAGTTGACTCCCAGGGACCCCCAGTATTCAAGGGGAATTAGTTCCCCCTCTGCAAACGCGCCAGGGGGCGCGTTTGCAGAGTGGTGCAATCCGTCACCCCAAGCCCCGCCCCCTACCTTCACCACTGTACAAACGCGCCCTGGGGCACATTCTAAATTGATGGATTAAATCCCCTTGAATACTGGGGGTCCCTGGGGGCCAACTAGCCCACCAGGAACCTCCACTATGCGCCAGAGGGCAGCATTGCAGAGAGGTGTAAAAAGGGGCGTGGCCTCATTACACCTCTCTGCAAAGCAGCCCCCTGGGGCATACTGGAGGTTCCTGGTGGGCTACTTGGCACCCAGGGACCCCCAGTATTCAAGGGGAATTAGTTCCCCCTCTGCAAACGCGCCAGAGGGCACGTTTGAAGAGTGCTGCAGGGACGGGGCATGGCTTCCTCCCCGATCCCGTTTTTTTGTATTTTTCTTTTTTTAGGCCCTGTGGACCCCGTCCCCCAGGGCCTGAGCCCCCAAATATTATTTTTAAAAAAAATTTAACGGGAAGGGGGCCGCGTTCCCCGATCTCCCAGGACAAAGCCAATTGTTTGTTTTTTTCAATGGAGGGGGGCTGCGATGCTCTTTGGCTAGGGTCAGGCTGTCAGACCAGGGATTACCAGGTTTTGTGAATATTTTGTTTATTACTTGCTTCGAGCAGTGCTGTTGCCCGCCTCTGAAGTTTTGCCTTGGACGCCGGTGCCAGTTTCATCGGCACCGCGTTTGGCGCTGTCGACGCCGATTCCTATTTCAAACATGAGATCTTGGAGAGAGGTGTACTTTATCATGCGGTTATTGGGAAGGCTGCTGTACTTTTAGATCTTCAGCTACCCACTGTTGATTTCAGACCAAATATTCTGACAAAGGTATTGCACTCTCCTTGCTCTCTGGTTGAGCCTCTTTTGCCATTTAATGAGGCTTTGACTGAGCCTATTCTGGAGGTGTGGAGGAAACCCCTTTCTGCACCAGTGGTTTCAAGAACTACAGCAAGAAGGTACAGGCCTGCTCCAAATTATCGTGTTTTTCTTTCACCTCATCCTTCTCCTGAAAGTTTAGTGGTACAGGCTTCTTGTTCAAAGTAATCCACTGGATCTTTCCCCTTGACTCCTGGTGACAGGGATTCAAAAAACTTAGAATAATCCGCCAAAAAGGTTTTCTCCTCTTTAAGTATGGCTTTGAAATCCACCAATGCAACCTGCTTGTTGGGGAGGTATATTCATGCCTTGATAGACTTGGCAAAACAGTTAGTTACAAAGTTGCAGGCGTATGATCAAAGCTCTTTTCAGGAGATCTTGGTGGATACCCAGGCAGCTGCTCGTCAGGTTATACAGTCTGGTTTGGACACTGCTGATTCAGTGGCAAGAGGGATGGGCTCTATTGATACAAGAAGGCATTTCTGGCTTAGGTCTTCAGGTTTCTCTCCTGATGTACAAAATACTCTTCTTGATCTTCCATTTGATGTTTCCAAGCTTTTTGGGTAAAAGGCTGATTCTGCGCTGCAGAGGTTTAAGGACAGTAGAGCCACGGCTAAATCTTTGGGTCTCCAGTCCCAATCTAGAGGATTTGATTTTAAGAGGTATTGTGATTTTGGCAGGATGTATACTTTTCAAGGCCTCCACCAACTTCAGTAGCAGCAGCAGCAGAGCCTCCAGTAAAAATCTTAAAGAGGGAAGAACAGAGGTTATTTGTTGGGTGCAGCCCATCAACTCTCCTCCTCCTCCTCCTCTTCCTCTTCTGCCTCTGCCACTGGTGTCTCTAGAAAGCAGCCCTAGATCCCCCATCTTGGAGCATGCTGGTCCTGTAGGGGGTCGGGTGTCCCATTTTCTGCAAGATTGCAAATCTATAACATCATACCTTTGGGTTTTGAATCTTGTGGAAAATGGGTACGCCGTTCCCTTCCGGGAGTTTCCTCCTCCTTACCCTCCTCACCAGGGCGGGTTTCAGAGGACCACTTGCTGCTTCTACAGCAGGAGGTTTTTGTGTTATTACCAAAAGGTGCAATAGAGCTGGTCCCGGAGAAGGAAAGGGGTCAGGGATGCTACTCCCAGTATTTCCTGATCCCCAAGAAGGATGGCAGGTTAAGGCCAATTCTTGACCTCAGGGTCTTGAATTTGTATCTCAGGCAGGAGAAATTCAAGATATTGACCCTAGCTCAGGTTCTTTTGGCGCTGCAGCAAGAAGACTGGATGGTGTCAATCGACTTGTAGGATGCGTAAATTTCACATTTCCATCCTTAAGTCACATCGGAAGTATCTTCATTTCACGGTAGGGTCCCAACATTGCCAGTTTGCAGTCCTCCCGTTTGGTCCTACTTCCGCACCTCGAGTGTTCACAAAGGAGATGGCGGTGGTGACAGCACATCTCAGAAAGTCAGGGATTCCTGTTTTCCCTTACCTGGACGACTGGCTGCTCAAAGCAAAGTTGCCAGACATGTTGCTTCATCATCTGCAGGTAACAGCACAGCTGTTGCACATTTTGGATTTCTCGATAAATGTACCCAAGTCTCACCTGGTGCCCTCCCAGCGCAACCTGTTCATAGGGGCAGTACTGGATACTATAGTGTGTCGAGCCTTCCTACCTCCGCAGAGGATTCTCGACATTCAGGAAATGGCTCCCTTGTTTCACGATGGGGCAGTTGTTCCAGTCCTAAAGGTCTTACGCCTGCTCGATCTGTTCGCTTCCTTCATTTTGTTGGTCAGCCATACACGCTGGCACATGAGGGTGCTCCAGTGGTGTCTCCGCAGGCAGTGGTATCAGCACAATTGAGATCTCAGGGAGTCAGTCAGGATCTCCAAAGAAACTGCAGCGGATCTGTCTTGGTGGAGTGTGCAGGGCAACTTGTCTCAAGGAAAGCCCTTTCAGCTTCCTCCATCGGTGGCCACAGTGATCACGGATGCCTCCACTCTAGGGTGGGGTGCTCATCTGGGGGATCAGGAGGTCAAAGGTCTTTGGTCTCCAGATGAAAGGTTGCTTCACTTCAACCTTCTAGAATTGCGGGCAATACTTTTGGCACTAAAGACCTTCCTTCCGTCCCTTCGCGGTCAGTCAGTTCAGGACAACACTACCGCGATGTGGTACATCAACAAACAGGGAGGTGTAGGGTTGTATCGCCTCTGCAGAGAGGCTGTGCGACTCTGGTCCTGGCATCAGGGCCATCAGATTTGTGTGATGGCAAATTATCTGGCTGGTGTGCTGAATGTATGTGCGGACAGTCTCAGTCGGCCATACCCTTCATTCCTCGAGTTCTGAGGAAGACTCGCCAAGACATATTGATCACCTCGGATTGCCCAAGAAGGGTGTGGTACACAGATCTGCTTCACCTCTCATTGTACCCTCCGCTCGGTCTCCCTCTCAGGGCAGACCTCCTCTTGCAGTCGCAGGGGCAGGTTCTACACCCCAATCTCCGGAGCTTGCACCTTCATGCCTGGAAATTGACCGGGGCAATCTGAGTTCTTTCTCTCTCCCACCGGATGTGGTGGATGTTATTTTATCATCCAGGAGACACTCCACCAAATCTATTTATTCCTCTAGGTGGTCCAAATGTGTTAAATGGTGTGGAGAGAGGTCCATTGATTCTTTTTTTAACATTTTAGAGTTTTCTCTTTCTTTGGCAGAGCAGGGTTGTACTGTGGCTACAGTAAAGGGTTACTTGTCTGCTTTGTCGGGTTTTCTATGTTTGCCGGACCAGCCGTATTTAAGTCCCCATTGTTATGAGGTTCATTAAGGGCCTTACCAATAGGTTTCCTCCCATTCCTTTCATTATGCCTCAGTGGGATTTAAATCTTGTTCTTACATTCCTGAAGGGTTCTCCTTTTGAGCCTCTTCATAGTTGTCCGTTGAGGCTTCTTTCTTTTAAGGCGGTCTTTATGATCTCTATTACCTAGGCCAGGAGGGTAAGTGAGTTTCAGGTTCTTAGTGTCAAACCTCCATTTTTGACCACTCATGCAGAAAAGTTGGTTCTCAGGACCATGGGTGCTTTCCTGCCTAAGGTGGTTACCCTGTTCCATCTTGGGCAATCCATTACCTTACCTACCTTCTATCCTCCCCTTCACCCTTTCAAGGAGGAGGAGATATTTCATCGACTCGACCTTAAGAGAGCTGTCAGTTTCTATCTGGACAGAACCAGGGATCTGAGGCTGGACGATCAGCTCTTTGTGGGCTATGTTGGATGAGTGAAGGATAAGGCTGTGCACAAGCGGACTCTCTCCAGGTGGATCATCTTGTGCATCAAGATCTGCTACGCCTTGGCCAAGAAGGAACAGCCTGACGGTATCAGAGCTCATTCTACTAGAGATAAGTCTTCTACATTTGCTTTGGCTGGAGGTGCACCTGTAGTGGACATTTGTAAAGCTGCAACATGGGCCTCCCTCCACACCTTTATGAAGCATTACTGCTTGCATTCGGAGGTTAGGAGGGATGGCCATTTTGCACGCTCTGTGCTTCAGAATTTTTTAGTATAGGCAGGTGGACACCCTCCTCCGGGAGATGGACTGCTGTGGGATTCAATTTAAAAGGTGAGAATCCACAGGCAGATGTATCCATCAGAAGAACAAGTTACTTACCTATGGTGATGCTTTTTCTGGTGGATTCAGTATCTGCCTGTGGATTCTTCTCTGAGCCACCCTCCTCCCCGTTGTCCACCTTCATATACCAAAGGTATTATGGGTTATTTGACGTGGTTGTTTTCCTGTGTCTTTTGAATACCTTGCTTTTCGTTTATAGGAAATGCTTAGTTTCTTTTGCTTTTCCTATTATTCTTTATGCTGTGTGTATTTGTGTTTGTATTGCATACTGTGTATACTTTAATTATGTTGTCGGGCCACCGGTTCGCCTTGGAAGCATGGAAAATTGGGTGGAACTAACGTCAGCACGCTGACGGGGTCTATTTGTGGCTCCAATGACTTCAGACGGAGTTGCGAAAGGAACCGTGCCATTGTGACGTCCTCGTCGATGTGGGAGAGCTAGGAAAAAAGTTTCCGGGTAATGCTGGCGTAGGGGAGAATTCAAAAGGTGAGGAATCCACAGGCAGATACTGTATCCACCAGAAAAAGCATTACCGAAGGTGAGTAACTTGTTCTTCTGTTCCATACAGCTATCTACTGTAATTTCAGATTTAGACTATCCCATAGTGTATGCCGCAGGTCACAGCTCACTTGGTCACATCTCACACAGAGCTCTGTGCAATTGTAGGCAGGACCAGTACCAATCATGCAGTATTATGCAGTATAATGATATACTCTTTGCTTCACTAGCCTATCAGCCATGGGCAAGAGGCAGGAATGTTCAGCACTCAGGAGGGTACTCTTGCTGTACCCAAGAGGCATTTTCAACAGGTTTAGAGAACAACTCATTGAAGTGAACTCCATAGAGTTCAAAGACTACCCCTTGTGAGACTCCTCATAGATCAAAATACTCTTATATTCTCTAGGCTCATTGCTAACTCTATGATCTCTACTAGAGGGACATAGCAACACTGTCTATAATGAAAATAATCGTAGAATGTTGTTTGAACTCTGGCGTACTACCTTCATGTTGCCTTTGAAACTAGCACTATATCTGCTTTCATTTGTATTGATAAATGGAAGTAAATGTCTTGCACATATCA
Organism: Lissotriton helveticus; assembly: GCF_964261635.1. Classification (NCBI taxonomy): domain Eukaryota; kingdom Metazoa; phylum Chordata; class Amphibia; order Caudata; family Salamandridae; genus Lissotriton; species Lissotriton helveticus. The sequence goes on from NC_136058.1 coordinate 263,896,241, forward strand.
CCATATTGAAAATGCCTGAGGTGGTGGTCAAATTCATCACGAATGACGACTGCAATAGTAGTGCTGATATGCATAGTAGAATCTAAAATGTTGAACAAGTCCTCACAAGTCAAATCAAAGGAAGGGAAAGGAGGCCTGAACCCTTGAAGGAACATTTGGAAGACTGTCCAGACGTGATCACGAAAATTGACACCTGAAATGCAAGGTCAGTGATTTGGAAGACTGTTCTCACTGAGACAACATCTGGTTCAATGGTGTCCCAAAAGAAGACATGTTTGATTTTATGGTTGCATTCATACCTTGACGTCTGTATCTGGAATTCCAGAGAGCACATGTGATTCAACTGGAAATCATCTCCACCTCGATCTCCCCCACCATATCCTCCTATGTTTGTTTGACTACCAACAACTCTAAATAACCCTTCAGGCCACTGAGAAGAAAGGTGGCCTATTCTTGCTGGAATGCCATGCAATTGTCAATGCTCCAAGTAACTAATTACGAGAGTCGATGCATAGAATTGGGACTGTCTGAGTCTTCGCAAGACCTTCATAAGACTAAGTCCTAGCAAATTAAAATAAACTCTTAAGAGACAGGATTCCAGGTTAAACCATATGCAATTTTCCAAAATTAATTAATTAAAGAAGGCAAAACGTAGTTGGTTAGTCAATTATGAATCAGCTCAAATTAATATAGTCAAAGTCATAATCTGCAAGAGGACTAATATAAGGTCTGTCTCTGAAGCAAGTCAATAGCCAGACCCAAATACAAAGTAAACAGACTGACTGCCATAGAATCTGCTCATTTAGAAAGGCACAAAATATCTGGCACATCTCCCAACATCAACTTTTATAGGGTTTTCAGACAATAGAAACACACACATTTAAGCATGGCATTTAGCAAATGGGCTGTACTAATTAATATGTTTTTTTAGCACAGCAGCCAATCAGTGTATTAAATTGCAATCACTAAAGTCATCACCTACTTCCAAAAGAGTGTGATCGGTTAACCTAAGTGCATGATTTAAACAGCAAAAGGAAATAAACATGAAATGAAACATTACACAATCAGCTTGTTCAGCACATTCATAACAAGGGACATAACCTTGAAACCTATTACTTTAGTTCTGCTGAAAAAGCTAGCAAACAGTTTTTTAATAAATGCACACACAGAGCCCACGATTTGCCTCTAACTGGAACGAGTTTCTGAAAAGAGAAATCAAATACACTTGCTCAGCTTGGGCACAGCAAGTTAAGAATATCATCACATTATTATAATGCAATATTGCAATGATCAGTTCATTTAATGAATAGTCCTTCTGAAAGGTCCAAAAGGCCTTGAATGTTACAAAGACAAAACATCCTGAACATGGCTTCCTTGGCAGAGCACAAACTAATACATTTTATTAATTGAGACAACAGTCTAAGCTTCTATTTTGCTGATTTTCTGAAATGGAAAAGCACACATAGAACATAAACGTGGAACGGCTTGTTCACATATAATACAAATTCACATTTCTTTCTGTAAACACAAACAGATGTCAGAAGAGGAGTTGGCCTAACGGCTTGGGTGGTCGACCTCGAATCTGGGGTACCGGGTTTGAGTCTCGGCAATGATGCTGAACATCCTGTGATTCTGGGCAAATCACTTAATCTCCCCGTGCCTAACAAAAATGAATGTGTGTCCTCATGTAATGCAACTGGTGCTATGTAAAGTGCTCTGATACCCGATACCGGGCCAAGTTTGCGCTATATAAAACTCTGGAAAAAAATGCGGCCAACTGAGGCCTAGTCAGACTAACTAAACCATGTCTTAATTGAGCTTTATTTTCAGATTACTAAAAAACACTTTTAGATCTTCAATGAATCAGCTAACTACACATTCAACACCAATATCAAGAGAGGAGGACATTCTTAGCTTGGCGGCCTATACTATGGTGTGGGCCGTTTAACGGGGCCTCCTTAAATCAGCTGTATTGCTAATATATAAGGATGTGAATACTATTGAATATAAGGAATCCAACAATTTGGGAGAATTTCGGGATTCTCCCTTGATACAACATCTATACAAGTGCTCCCAGCATATGGGCAAAGTGAACCACTCCATGGAAGCGAAAGCAGGGGCCATAGGAGACTGCACTTGACTTGTTAGTTCCAAATATTTTCATTAACAATAAATAAGTATCAATGAGTGCAAGCACCTGTTGCCCAGGTGCATAAGCCAAAGAGTAGTTATAAATGACAATATGAGACGTAGAGATGCACCCCAACAATACCAAAAGAAGAACAAGGTTATGCAGTCTTCACTTTACATGTGTGAACATGTACAATTAGAGAGAAGGAAACAAGAGAGACAAAGTAAATAAGGACAAGAGAGAACAAAGACAAGAGAGTACAAAGAGAAACAAAGTAACAAGAAACAAAGTAAATAAAGACAAGCAAACAAAGACAAGAGAGAACAAAGAGAAACAAAGAGAAACAAAGTGAATAAAGACAAGAAACATGGAGTCGTCCTTTTGTTACTGTTGTGGTGCATCTCCACGTCTCATATTGTCATTTGAACCACACCATACACTCCTCCCAACAAATTTCTCGCAGGGTACAGTTCTTGGGGTATTTCAGAGAAATTAATCACTGGAATTGCTAATTTAAGACATGGGATCCGATCACAAAACGTTTTTACTGGTACTATTGTGTGCCCTTGGTTGTAATGCTCTGCATGTTGCGGACACTTTTTACCACCATTTTATAAAAGCAGATTTGTGAAGTTGGGAATATGTAAATTGCCAAACAGACTGAAGAGCCTCAATCAGGGTTAAACCGGTATTGGGTTGCTGGTGTTCCGCTTCATGGAGAGCCTGGCCTGGTAGTTTGGGCTGGAGTGTTCTTATTGGAACTGGGTGAAGAAATATTTGCAAATGTCTGGGTCCAAACAGAGGTAGCATGGTGGGCAAAAGAACCATTGGTTAGAATGCTACCCGAACATTCACCAGTCATTATTGCAAGCATTCCTCCTATCATCTCTTGTGGGTTCAAATGAAGATTGTCTGAGAAACACTAGACAGACAGTCACAATTGTATAAATGACATGGAAGCTGAGGTTATCTATGTTCTCTTTCATTCCGGCTGCCTAAGTACCCTGGGTATCCCTCCAGCAACCCTCCTCCACTTCCCCCCAAGGTCTGTGTTTTTTGCTACAGAATTGTGTCTTCCTATACTGCATCATGAGTCAATGGTGAACCACATAGGTAAATTTGAGTGACCTTATTCATTCAGTTCATGAGTTTTTATTGTGATGAGAGGTTAGTATCCCCAGTACAGGAATAAATTACAGCAAGAATCACAATTTACTGAAGCAAAAAAGAGAAAGATCCTCAGAATGGCTGCTGTGTATAGAAAGAAAGGCAAGTGGAGGTAACTGGGGCTTTTGGAATTGTATCTGGTGATCAGACATATTATCCTACGCATTTTGGGAAAGTATACATTGTTCTTCATTTTAGGCCATATGTATGAAGCTCAAATGGGTTCGCAAACGCCGAAATTCGCAGAATTTCGGCGTTTGCAAACTCATTTTTGCTAAATGGTATGTATGTAGCAAATTTGAGTCCAAAATAAGGAATCGCAAATTTGCGATTCCTTATTTTGCGATTGCATAAGGAATCGCAAATTTTGCGATTCCTTAAATGCAATGTATGAAGCACCCAAGTTGTGCGATTTCTCATTAAGAAATCGCAAATTACCACCAACTTGAAGTTGGTGGTAATTTGCGATTTCTTTCACAAAAGCACTTTTTTGCATTTGTGAAGGCGCCATATGCGCACACATGTGAATTTCAGGGGTGCATCAGGGTGTCCTTATGACACCCTTGAAATTATTCTCAATTTGCGATTCTCAAATTGCGAATCGCAAATTGCGAATAACTTCACATTCATTCCTATGAGCCATTTGCGAATCGCAATGAAGGAATTTTGAGAAATCGCAAAATAAATGCGATTTTCTACATACATACCAATTTTCAAATCTCAAATAGCGATTTCTAAAAAATCGCTATTTGAGATTCGCAAATCTTGATGTGGATACATCTGCCCCTTTGTCAATTGTAAAAGTATGGCTTTCTATTAAATGCTTCTCGGGAACATTTTACTTTCTTTCCCTGCAAAGGTCCAGAGAACTGGGAGGGAGTGGAAGTCTCATTCAACAAGGCTCCATTCCAAAGCAGATTTTAATGCCTCACTTTGCCGACCAAAAAGCTGCCCACAAACGAAAAGGCGACCAAAGGTGAAGAAAGTTAAATTGAATTGAGTGTATAAAATAGACTTTTTGAGGGCTAGAGTTGGATGAATTCAAAAGCATATAAAGTATTATTTGCAGCACAAGTCATTAAACAATGGAACAGCTTCACAATATCGCTAGTGGTGTGCTAGAATGAAAAATGCCTTCAGATAATAAATAACTAAAATATTTCATGTTGTGATCTAAAAATTGCAAATCGGATGTAAGTCACTATATCATGCGTCACACATCGCTACCACAATATTGTTACACATTATATGGTCTTGGAGGTGGAGGGGAAAACAGTCGGCACTGCTTGAGCCACCTTTTTAGGTTTCGCCCTGGCCGTAGCACTGCGTAAGCAGTGCTCCGCCCAGGGCTAAATCTTATGTCCTACATATGGGGCTTTGGTCCCGCCTCTGTCTTCCATTGGCTAGCTCCATAAATGGAGGCTAGCCATTGGAAGACATCAGTGTCAATCACTTTCTCCCGGTCAGAACGCGAATCGTGGGCGTTTCTGACTCTTTTTTTAAGTCCTGCCCCTTGATGCCGTGTGTCCCGGGCCGCGCTGTGATTGGCTGCCGGCCCTGGACACCCCCTTGACGTCATTCTCCGGGCCGCGCTGTGATTGGCTGCCGGCCCGGGACACCCCCGTGACGTCATTCCCCAGGCCGCGCTGTGAGTGGCTGCCGGCCCGGGACCTGACTAATATTGTTTTATTAATCGTTTTCGGAAGAGAGCCTTACCGAAATGATGCACGCGAGGCGTCCTATTGTGAGTACAGGAATAGGGGAGGGGCTGTTTTCATTTGACCTGTGCCCGCTTTATCGGCTTTTGTATTCTGTCCCTTTCCCAAGTCTAGTTTATTTCTTTATGGATCTGTGTTATTCAGTACACCCGTTCATGTTCCCAATCGTTTTAGTTATTGGACTATTCTTTCTCATTTGGATTCTATGTCCTCTTTCCTTTGGTGTTCGTTCCATTGTTTCCTTTAATCGAGACACCCTTCTCTCAGTAGCAAATGTCCCTCCGTTACGCCTGCCTCATTACCTCTGCTGTATTTGTAGTTCCCAGGGGACGGTACTTTTCTCGTGTCTCTTTGTAAGTGGTATGCGGGCACACTTTCCAAGTCTAAGTCCTCTGCTTATCCTTTCCATATTGCACCTCTGTGCCTTCCTCTGTAGGCACGCTTTTCCCAACTGGACACTGCTCTGTATAGCAAAAATAATGCTCTGGGGTTTATTCTGGAAGATGGACAACCTTTTGTTTCACTTTGGGCGATCTGCAAGTGCTTTGCACAATTGTGGCGTACATGAAGGTTTTGACACCCATTGCCACCTTCTAAACTCAGGCCCCGTAGCTCACTGAACCCCCTGCTGCCTAGAGAGCTTCCGGACTCCGCATCTCAATGAAGCTGCTGCCACACAATAAAGGTAGGCCGCTCCAGCTCTTCCACTCCTCCCGAGGCCCTGTGAATAAATGCAGGCCGCGGCAGCACTTTGTAGCAGACACTGCCTGCCTACAGAACACAAGGCGCTTGGTGCAGCGCCTTGAAGTCCCCGCTGGCCAAATAGAACTGGAACAGCCCGAACCTGCAACGCCTGCCGCCCCGCAGCCTCGCACGGCTATAATTATGCCGGTAATTACAGGGGCGAATTAAACCTTCACTTCTGTTCTTTCATATGATAGGTCTGAGAGCGGAAACTTATCTGGTGGGGGGGGCTCGCAGTGTGTGGGGGGGCTCTGTGTGGGGGGGCTCGCAGTGTGTGGGGGGCTCTGTGTGGGTGTGTGTGGGGGAGGGGCTCTGTGTGGGTGTGTGGGGGGGCTCTGTGTGGGTGTGTGGGGGAGCTCTGTGTGGGTGTTGGGGATAGGCTCGCAGTGTGTGGGGGGGCCTCACAGTGTGTGGGGGGCTCTGTGTGGGTGTGTTGGGGGATCAGTGGGGGGCTCTGTGTGGGTGTGTGTGTGTGGGGGGGCTCTGTGTGAGTGGGGGGGCTCTCTGTGGGTGTGTGTGGCATTTGCGAGAGATTAAGCTATTGGCATTGTAAATGACAATGCCATTTATTTATCTGTTTTCAAAACCAACACATAAATAAAAATGTTGTCATTTACAATGCCAATAGCTCTAACTTTTGCAAAGGGGAAACCGTTGCATTGTAAATGCTTGTTTATTTATTTAAGCTACCTTACCCTACTTTTTAATTACCTAGCCACTTCTCTTAATATATAATTCACAACATAATGTCCTACGATGTAGTGATGGCAGTGTAGTGGACTCAATGTAGTGAGGGTGTACTCATATTAATGATCCCGATGAAACATCTGCCCCAAAGAATGCTTTGATAGCAGAAGTCAAAGTCTTTAAACTTTAGAAAGGCTCCTGACAACCTACGAGATTGGACTCCTGATGGAACAAAGCTTCAGGAGGACTTAAATGTATGCTCGTGATTGGTCCTACTAGATGTGCTACTTAGAAACCTATTCCATGGAGCATTGCTCTGTTCCATGGCAGTCAACAACCGCTAGTGAAGCCAATCTCTGAAAGCAACTTAGCCAGATTCAGAAGGTGACAACTGTTAGTACCAGCTGTGGATGGAACTTGTTTGTGTTGCAAAGTTATTGTATACGGGTTCCTATGAGGGATCTTTGTCTGATTCCTTCTCTCATATTTGTTTTATGTCAATGGTAAATCTTGCCACAAAGCTAGTCTTGAGGAAAGAACGTGGGTTGTCAGCTTGGATAGGATCACCCTTCGTTATTCACGGTCAAGCTCTGCACCCATGATTCTGTGTGAGCCACTATGAATGACCAACTCACTTTTCTCTTTACTTGGAGATATACATAGCATCCCCTCCCCCACATATCCTCCCATTATCTCATTGTGCCTCAGTTTTTTATCAGCATTGCACAGCTTCAGGACCCTGAAATGGATATATTAGTTTCTCTTGTTGCTATCTAGGTCAGAGAGGATGTGGGCCTCTGTGAGAGGTCATTTCTCCTACACAAAGGAGGTTTAGCCTTACTTTGTTGTTTCCTTTACCCTGCTTTGATGATGTTTTCTGATCTCCATGGAAAAATACATATTCTTTCTCCAGGATGTCTTTCTAGATAATATGCTCTCACCTTCTAGTGGTACACTTACACAACTGCTTTCACAAGATTCAAGGTTGCCTCTTGATCTACCTTACATTGAAAATAGGGTACACCCTGCGCGTATAGGACCACTCACCATTCGTTTACCCATCATTCATCCGCTCTACCTGCCACCTCTCACCTGTGATGTATTCCTATAGGTTCTGTATAGATCCCCCTATTCCTGACCCTATTCTGGTTAACAAATTAACTAGCAGCCATCCCATGATGCAGAAACCGTTATCTGATTAAGCCAGACCACGGCACAGGAGCGCGTTATCTGATTAGGTCATAACGCTTGCCATCTAATTAGGCAAGCAATATTCCTCCAGCCCCTGATAAGGCATACGGAGTTCTCAAAACAAATCAAACCTATGACAACCTGGGAAAATCCCTGCGGCCATTGTTTTGATTTCTCAAAGAACTTCAGTAAAAGAATGTGCTAACGACCAGCTCGTATGACATCCTTATTGACGTATCTATGTCCATCCTTACGTCAATCTCGGCACCTTACAGGTATAAATATTATCAACATTGCCTTAAGCAAACACACGCGGTGGTGACGATATCGGAGCAGCGAGACTTGCCGAAGCCCAGCAGAGAGCGAAGCCCACTGGCGCTGCCCCGCCTTCCTGACGCGCTGAGAACAAGATGCTGCCTTTCTCCTGCCGAGAAATCCAGCTCCAGCGCTTCCGAGCAGCCCTTGCAGGCAGCTTGGAATATCGAGACCACAGACGAGAGATACCATCCCTCAACCATCCTAGATCTCAGGTACAGAACTGAATAACCCCTTGCAGAGAATTCTTGAGTCAGTCACTTGGCAAAACAAACTTAACTCAAAACTGCTACTTTCTACTCCAGCCCACGTATTAGGCTTAGGTCAGGTACACCGGGGTAGGCGTGGTTAGAAGCACCAGTTGAGTACGATTAGTCGAATGTATATGTGTATGTATATATTCTATCCATTTTAAATAGCATATGGCTTAGAAACCATATCAATGCTTTTACAGTATTATTTCATAATTCTGCTTTTATTGTATGCACTTTACTTAACCATAAGTATTGCGATAATATCGATCCATTTCTCTTGTACGAGAAAAGAGACTGATCAATAAACAACATCTTTTATTGAACACGCCCGTCTCTTCCTTTTCTCTACAAACTGGTGAAACTAAGAATGCACGTACTGACTGAGTAAAATAAGTTGTCTTTTGTTTTCACACGACTCTAGAGATACACTCTTGATTAGGGGAGAGCAAAGTTGTCATGTTCTATGGTTGTCAGAAACTAAATCCCTTCTTGTCTATCCAGGGAGGTTCAACTCCTCCTTGCCTATTCGAGAAAGTTTCTAGTGAACTCTGAGCTAGCTGGCAAACCCAAAACTTTAAGTCTAATATCGACAGTAGAAGACCTAGTTAACGTCTGGTCTAGGTCTATACTATTGGAGGTATTATTCCAATGCGCAGAGCCTATTGGGATAATAGGAACTACACTACATGGCGCCCAACGTTTGGAAAGGCGATAAAACTAACGCAAGACTTTAGAGTAACTCAGTCGTGCTCTTTCACTCAGACCCTTTTTTCCCATAATACTCCAAAGACGTCTGGAGTGGGTGAGAGGTAAAATCCGCCAAACCTCGCAGGAGGGAACTCCTATGTATGGTTCTTGGTTCAATCAACGTTGAAGGATACACTGTTCCAAAATATTGTGCATCTAATCTTTGTTTCCATAAGGAACCTGATCTGCAAACAAACAGAATAACCTTCCTGACAGTAAAATGTCAGAAAGTGATGATGAAAGAGAGAGAGTTAGATTAGCAGCTGAACTAATAGAAGCTGATAATACTATGCAAGAAGCAGACCCGGATATAAAACTCATCCCGGTCAACATAAGAAGATCTATAACGTTAAAACTTATAGAAAATGGACTGACACCAAGAGGTGGTACAGTCATATTCGTAATTGAGGCACACGAATGTCGGCAGACAGAGGTATTCTATTCATGGATAAACTTTCCAGCAGCAAATGCTGTAACAAAGGACTTCCACTATTATAAAATAGAGGAACCTCCTAATGAGTACACTCCTTTCGAGGAAGTGGAAGTACCACTCAAATTCCAAGAGCACCTGCTCTTGTTTAATGGCGCCCTAAAACATAATAATCACATCACCAGGCTCGGTCCACTAGGTAGACCAGGAGCAACGTGGCCGGTCCTAGCCGGATACACACCACATCCAGACATCGAAAGAATGTCTGCAGCAGATCTTTTAGTACAACTAAAACAATTAATTAAAATATATAGACAATTAGTCCAATATGTAATGCGGACTTCAACTGTCCAACCAGTAATTAAAATTCCACAGCTGACCCCTCATCAGGGGAACACAAATAAAATTACACCACAGAACATACAGTCCTGCCTAGGTAAAGTACCAGCTAAACGGGAACAAATACCATTCTGGTTAGCACAAAAAATCACCCAAATAGAGGCGGTATTTCCAGATACCACCCCGGTAGAAAAACACAGGATTCTGACTATCTGTCTTCCAATGGGAATCGCACCACACGTGGAGGACTGTGACACTTGGGGTACAGTCTTTGCTTCCATTTACACAAAAACACATGGAGTTCCATCCATGTCAGTAATACCAGATGTGCTAAAACAAATTCAAGACGAATACGGTCCAGAACCCGCTTTAACTCTCGGTATGAAATTACTAAAAGACTTCAAGCAGGTCTCGGCAATATTACTAGCCAACATAAAAGGAGAAGCAGCGAATGTGGCGATCCGCCAGAGGTTAAAAGAGACAGATATAGCAGACCAACCAGCTGAAATTGCCAGAATTATAGAAAAATCCTATGAAGAACTAGGTAGAGATAGTTTGGGTGGAATACCAGTGAAGCCCCAACTAATTGAAAGTCCTGAAAAAGTATTTATTAAAAATAATCTAAACAGTCAAAAGAAGAACTGGGATGGAAACAAACAATCCAATCCAAAAGAAAAAAGATTCCAGTCCAGAGGAAGGTCTCCTCGGCGGAGAGAAAGATCTCCGGACCAAGGACCCAAGTCTCCCCAAAGGGAGCCCTCTGTGAAAAGATACAACCTTAGAAATAGGGATAACATAAAGAAACCTGATAGATATCAAGATTTTGATACACGTCCCTCTCAATCTTTTCAGACTTCCTCGCAGAAATCGGAAAGAAGAGGACGATCGGAACCCAGGAAAGGGCACGTCAAGTCCAAAGACAAGGAACCTGCTCATCCAAATAAAAAATTACAGTTTCCAAAGAAGAAGGTAGCCAGTATTAAAGTATTCAAAAATGCCGAGAATACTGAGGACACAGCTGAAAAACGGAGAGTGGGCTCAGACAATGCTAGACAGCGCAGCAGAAGTGAGCATAGCACGCAAAGTCCTTATGAATCATCTGGAGACAGTGGACACGAATGAATACATTCAAGTGGAAACTGCAGACACCAGAGTTAGCAAACCTCACAAAATATATGAAATAACTTTACGTATAGAAGGGGATAAGACTAGAAAAATAAGGGGCCTTTTTTGGGATAATCTCTCCAAGGGCTATGACATCCTTCTAGCTGAAAAAGACTGGCCACCAGTATCCAATCAAGCAAGAAGCTAAAAAACATGTAAAAGAAATTCTAGATCAACTAGAATACCAGGGGGTGATTGAAACTTGCACCTCACAAATGAACAACCCTTTGTTTCCTGTCTCCAAACCAGACAATTCATATCGTCTAGTTTTGGATTACAGACACCTTAACTCATGTTGCAAAACTTTTGCAGTACAAAACTCGCATAGTGCTGCACTAATGAATAACATAGTGCGCAAAAAATATAAAACAACATTAGACATCCCTAATGGATTCTTTTGTCAAAATATAGCACCAGAGAGCAGATACTTGTCAGCGTTCTCAATAAATGGCGCTCAAAAAGAATTCTGTCGGTAACCCCAGGGGTAAAAGAACAGCCCAGGATTATTCTCAGCGAGAGTAACAGAGTTACTACAAACATATGATGACGAAGCATTATCTTATGTCGATGACATATACCTAACAGATGATGACTTGGATACTCACTTGAAGAGAGTGAACACCATAATACTTGGGTTCGCAGCAGAGGGTTACAAATTCAACTTTAAAAAATCTAGAATTGCCCATCTAACAGTCCTGTTCTTAGGATATGAATTATCAAGTGAAGGCAAAAGCCTGGCTGACAATTTCCTAGAGAAATGTGCCGTACTCCAAGCACCTAGAACACTAAAAAACCTACAGTCAATTCTAGGCTTCCTAAATTTCGGAAGAACATACATTGCAAATTACGCAGAAAGGGTCAAACCCCTTTATGATTTAATAAAACCTGATTTAAAAAAAACCAATTGGACTGAAATACACACAGAAATTCTGAGATCCTTACAAACAGATATGTTAATTAAAACAAAATTAGAAACACGTGATAACACACGCAACCTTGTGATTCGAGTCATCCCAGGAAGATGCGGATTCACATACCTGACCTCTAACGAGGGAGAAAAGGTACCAATTGCATTCAAATCACACTTGTACACTAAAGCTGAAATGAAATTTAGCCCAATGGAAAAAATTCTTACTGCAACACAGACAGCTATAGCAAAAGAACGAGCCCTGTCACAAGGTAAACGAATAATAATCGTTACACCGATACCAGCCCTAGAGGCTGTAACAAAAGCAAGCATACCGAATGCTAAAGCGCTCCATCCGAGATGGATACAATGGGCTAATTCTCTTGCTGCAACAGACGTTGTATACGAATTTGATCCTAACTTAAAAAACACAAGAGTTTCTCCAATATGAATTCGAATGTCCGCCGCCGACCGAAATTCTGCCTCTAGAACATTACGGCTGTATAATATATACAGACGGATCAGCACAACCCGCAGTAGGGGGTAAACAAGCTTACAGTGCTGCGTGTGCGATTGTAAAAGGTCGCTGGCACGATGGGAAATTCAAACCAGCGGTCACTAAAACACAATCTCTAGGAGATTGTACAGCTCAGCGAGCAGAACTACTGGCATTCAAGATGGCGTTTGAAAATACCGATCGGGAATTCCCCACACTCATAGTGTGTGATTCGTATTATTGCGTTCAGTCTTACAATGAATACTTACAGATCTGGCTTCAGAATGGTTTTAAGGATGCAAAAGGAGGCACAATCAAGCATAAAATGCTTTGGGAACAAGTAGTTCTTTTACAAAAAGAACGACCAAAGACTCACGTGATACATACACTGAGTCATCAACGTGTTGGCGTTCACGTTGCAGGGAATTCATTGGCTGATGAGGCCGCAAAGGCAGCTGTGCAAACGGTTTCCGTAGCTGCCATCACCCGGTCAAAAACAAAATTAGACAGCGATATATTACAAGCTGTCAGCGCTACAGTAAAAGATGCGATAGAAACACTCCCGAAAGGCTTTCCAGTAAAGTACTCATACATAACTGATGCGAATAATGTTCCATTTGCTCGAATCCCTGGAGTGGGGGATAGAGTAATTCCAAACATGGAACATAGGTTAGGACTCATCATAGCGGAACACGAAGGACTTGCTTCTGTACATGCTGGCGTCTCAGCCACAGTATCGTTATTAAAACAGAGATACTGGTGGCCACAAATGAGAAGACAAACTAGGAACTATGTTCTAGAATGTGAAATATGTCAAAAAATGAAAGTATCAACAGTGAGAAGACCAGCACAGACGCCCCTTCTAATCTCGGATAAACCATTAGCCTGTGTTTACCTGGACCACTGTGGTCCCTTACAAAGGGATGGTAACTATAAATATATCTTGGTCGCAGTGGATTCATGCACGAGATTCATATGGATGTGGCCCCAGCGATCGGCTGACGCCAGAACTGTTATAAAAGATTTGCGAGTCTTTATCGGCACATACGCAATTGGCATGCTGCATTCTGACCAGGGTCCTGCTTTTAGCTCTAGAGCTTATAAGGAGGCCATGACCAGCATGGGCATTGCATTGCGGTGTTCTTGTCCATTTCATCCCGAGGGAAACGGAATTGTTGAAAGAAAAAACCGTGACATAAAGCAATCTATAACAGCAAAGGTATTAGGTTCAGGAGCTGGGTGGGTCAAACATCTAATAAGTGTCCAACGTAGTCTAAACAACCTGCCAAGAAATTCTCTGAAGGGATTCAGTCCATACGAATTATTGTTTGGGACTAGGATGTTAGTCTTAGATCTTGACAGTCAGACTTCAGTGGTGAAAGAAAAAAGCTTTGATATCAAAGATCGTTTGGCTATTTTGCAGGACTTAAACGAAACAAGAAAAGACCTGAGCAACATAAAGTTGAAACAACAGCCAACAACCATTGAAGAAACACCGCCTGTACCAGCAAGACCTGTCTGGATTCCAAAAATCGGGGATCTAGTCAGAGAAAAGATCGCGGTAAAGAAGGAATTTGGGCCTTCTTACAGAAAAGCAGTTCCTGTCTTGTCCATCAACGGGACAAGATCAGTTGTACTACCGCCGCTTGCTGGTAAAAAGGAGAACCGAGTTGTATCCATCGACCTGGTAAAACCACAATCATGTGGCCGATAACAAACAGTAGGCCAAGTGGACTCCCGATAAGTAGTAGAACACCGAGGTTAGCTACAAGTACAGAGGTGCTAACTAAAAGGCTAATCACATTCGAAACGCCTACAGAACAACAACAAGGACTATGCAACAATGCAATGGAACTCACACCTCTGAAAACCCAAATAAAAACGTTTAGTAGAGACACACCAACCTACAATGAAGTAACAAATGAATATGCAAGAAACAGTAATCCTGAAGCAATTGGAACAATTGATAGAACAGCATCTGGCTACTTCATAAACTTCAATGATTCCTCTGAAGACCTCAGTGAATCAAAGACACAGCCATCAACAAAAACCCTTAAAGACAAAGCTAAGGAACTTTTGAAACAACTGAAAGAAACCTATCTGATTTCTCCATGGATTGAATTTTGGGTGTCCTTTGGTGTATTTATCCTCATAGTTTGGCTCATCATGGTACTATGCTTGGGACGCTTCATTGAGGGAAAATATGCAAAAATGGACACAGCAAGCCAGAAAATCAACTTGATCCTCAAGCCACACACGTCTTCACACGTTGAGAAAAGAGAACTTTCTTCAGTCAACTTCACAGCCAATCCAATACCGGGTGGGGTAGCATGGGACAATACTGACTATGAAATTTATGGTCCGGTTGAAATCCTCAAATATCCACACCAAATCAAGATCTCGTTGAGTGACTTTGTAAAACCAAACTCATTTGCTGATGATTGGGACTTTGAAAGTATTAATGACATGATGTCTGACCTAGTGATGTCTGCTAAATTTACCAAACATGATTATTTGCAGTGTTCGTCTAATTATGATAGGATGTACTGCTACAACCACTATGGTAACCATTTTCTACATAAATCTGCACAACCTAGAAATGTTTTAAATTATAATCAATGGGAACATTGTGCAACCCCTCCAAAAGGAAGCTCAAGAACCTTTTATGACAAATATTCCTATTTTTCAGGGTTCAATACAAGTAAAGCTGAAACATTTTATTTTAAATTGTCAAATAAGACAGGAACAAAAACCATGCTTACAAACACAAAATTGATATATTCGGACTCATTTTTTGAACAAATGAATACATTTGGTTTTGATTATTGGGACAAAAATGTGGAAGTAAAAAGTGTTTGGGGTACAAGAGAATGGCAAGTTCAGGGTATAGAATCATTGTTTAGAGCCTGCATGATCCCAGAACAAATTATATTCTTGAATGACACTATTCAACAAACTACCTGTCTTGGATTAGCCAAAATCAAAGACTTAAATAAACCGTCTATTCCAAAACCAACAATGAACAGCAATAACTCTGCAGATGAAGAGATAGACGTAAACTATGTATTAAACCAAAACAGAACAAATCCTGATTGGAAACAATGGTTAATCTGGCCCACAGATACTAATAACTGTCAAGACAGATTCCTGAACAAAACACAGGGGTTCACATTGACCAGGCCAGACCCTAGATATTCCCAAAGACAACACCCAGGGATAATCACCACCTACAGTGTGGGCAAACTCTGCCTTCAATGGCTACAAACTTCCACACTGACAGAAATTAAGCAACACCTAACTTTACTTACTGATGGTGCTGACTTGCGTGATTTCATTATGGGACCACGCAAACAGCGTCAAAAACGCTTCATAGCAGCCTCTATATATGCAGCTTACAACGAGGCCTGGAAGATCACTCAAATTGAGACAGCAGAAAGTATACGGGAAATTGACCGTATTAATTTGGAAAAATCGCTTTCTGTAGTGGACAATGGGTTAATGACTCTGTCCTCCAGAATTTTTTCATTGGACAGCATTGTGTCTTCAGCAATCGACATAATATCGCAAGACTTACTGTTGTTACAACACGGTCAGTCGCAATTGCGTTCTATTATACAGCTTGGATGGACGTTACAAAATCTGCGTTCAGGCTATGTGCCTTGGCGTTTAATCAACACAACGTCACTATTCAATATCTTTAACCTTACTGATAAACAAATCAGTATGGCACAAAAGGGTGCTGATTATACAATCCTGAGCATTGAGAAACTCGAGAGATTACCATTGACAATGTCAGAACGACCTGTCATTGAATGGATAATACATGGGATAATTAATATTCCGATATCTACTTTCAGGTTTCAATACTGCCAAAAATATATACAGGCTGGCATGTACGAAAAATTGGGAAAAGGGTACATTAAGTCAACATGGAACTTGCCCTATTCACATGCATGTGTCAGTAATAAAGGACAGAAAGTGTTCCTTAGTGGCAATAATTGTGCAATGTCACTAAGCGGTACACTTCTGTGTAATGGAATTAGTTTGCATGGAGCCTGTGAAGGGAACTCAAATAACCTTTCATGTCACCAGCTAGGCACACCTGCAACACAGATAGAACCATTCTTTAAAAGACTCTATAACGGGAGTTACATCCTAATTGTGGATCGCAGATGTTGTAGTCTACTGCCCGGGGTTCCTTATCTCATAAGTACGACTGCAAAGGTCATGTCCTGTGGACGCTTATTGTTCCCCAGCTCCTTTCCAGACAGGGAGGCAAGGACATGGCCTAACTTGAAAATTACTTCTAATCGAATTGATACTTTAAGCAGAATGAAAACAGTGCTTCTTCAGACGCCGACCAGGCTCACGTCATCAAAAGAAACGTATGATCTCCTAGTCGCAAGGACGACTGCAGAGATTCACTCATTGTTATCAACTAATTCCCCCATACATTTCGCAGAAATCCTGAATGAAATCTTAAATATTTCTGATACCAGTGGAGTCTCAAATGTATTTAAGACATTGTTTTCAGGGGCATTAACACCATTCAAAGCCATACTGGGTATTTTTCCAGACCTCGTCCATTCGATTTTTGGAGGAGTTCCCCTCATTTTGGGACTAATTGCAGGAATCCTATTCTTGGTCCTTATATTTCGTTATGGCAAACCATGTCACAGACAAAACACCTGCGACAAGGGAAGAAACAATCCGAGCCATTGGATACCGGGACCGGATATCAAAAATCCTGGGACTAACCCGGCTTAGAGACCTGAACATGACTTGGTTTCTTTCATTTGCGCCGATATGGCAAAGATGTGTTTTACCTGTATTAAGGTGCATGTTGTGCGGAGAAGAATGCGTGTTGGACACCTGTCTGACGCTACAATCAGATGCGCCAATGGATGCAGAAACATTGTTGGGTCCGGTAACGGCTCATGCATTGTGCTGCCCTCAACGGCTGCCAATCCTGATGACGGCATTCGTGGAAACTTCACCACTACGATTGAGGGGTAGTGAAGATCAAGATGAAAGCAGCATCGATCAGGTACGACCTTCTGTCAGCAATACTACTCAAAACGTCAATGGAGACAATCATGCACATGAATGCATGGTTACATCTTAGTCCGAGTTAGTGGAAATGAAATGAAATGAAATGAAATGAAAAAGAGACTTCTAAAGCGCACTGTGGCCAAGCGGCTTCCTGGCGCTGAGGATCACATCAATGTCTAACCAGAGGGCACGGAAAAGAGGGAGTTAGTCTGGGAAAGCCTGGAGAAAGAAGAAAGTTTTAAGGGCTTTGCGAAAATGAGAGGAATAGAGCGAATAGAGAGAGGGAGAGTGTTCCAGATCTGAGGGGCCCGCACAGAAAAGCGTGTGCCACCTGTGCGGGATTTACGGAAGCGGGGAATGTGAAGAAGAGAGAGGGACGAGGACCGAAGAGTGCGGGTGGGAACGTGAGAGGAAATCAGAGAGTTGATGAAGTAGGGAGCAGAACGGGCATGCGCCCGAAAGGCCAAACAGGCGAGTTTGAACTGGGACCTGAAATGAACGGGGAGCCAGTGGAGGGTTTTAAGGGCAGGGGTGATGTGGGAGAACTTGGGAAGACGAAGAACCAGACGGGCCGCCTGGTTCTGGATGGCCTGGAGACGACGAGTCTCGTAGGCTGGAATGCCGACATACAGGCCGTTGCCATAATCCAGGCGGGAAGTGATAAGGGCAGTGATGATGAGTTTGAGGGCATCAACAGAAAAAAAACGGGAGATTTTGCGGATGAGGCGGAGGGAAAGGAAACAAGAGGACACAACAGAGCTGATGTGCGCATGCATGGAAAGATCATTACTGATCTTGATGCCCAAAGTCCGGACGGAGGGAACAGGGGAGGGAGGGGAACCAAAAGAAAGGGGCCAATGGACTGAAGACCAGGGATTAGAAGGGCCACCAGTGAGAACAAGCTCAGTCTTGTCAGGGTTGAGCTTCAAGTGATTGAAGCTCATCCACTGAGAAATGAAGACAAGGGTAGAGCTGAGCTTAGAAAGGGAATGAGTGGGGGAGGATAGGTCAAAGACGAGCTGGAGGTCGTCCGCGTAATTATACACCGAGACCCCCAGCTCAAGAAGCGAGGAAATAAGAGGGCGGATGTAGAGATTAAAAAGAAGAGGGGACAAAGAGGAGCCTTGGGGTACACCACAAGTGACGGGGAGGGGAGGTGCCGAAAAGTGAGAGAGATGAACAGCCTGCGACCGTCCCTGAAGGAAGGAGGTGATCCAGGAGAGGGCAGAGCCCTGTATGCCCGCTGCGCTGACACGGACAAGAAGGATGGCATGATCGACCGTGTCAAACGCAGCGGACAGATCCAACAGGACTAAGGCCTGGGGAAGATTACTGTCGGCCTTGCCCTTCAGTTCATCCAGGACCGCAAGGACCACGCCCTCGGTTGAGTGGCCTGGTCGAAAGCCAGCCTGGTGAGAGGCCAGGATGTTATTCTCCTCTATGTAGGAAGAGAGACAAGATGTCACATGGCTCTCAAGAATTTTCCCTAGATAGGGAAGAAGAGAGATCGGCCTAAAGTTCGATGGAAGGGAGGGGTCCAGGCCGGCTTTCTTCAGGATAGGAAGCACAATGGCAGACTTAAAAGAAGAGGGGACAGAGCCCAAAGCCAAACAAGAGTTAAGAAAGGTAAGGGGGGGGATGGGACAGCTAGTGTAGAGGGTTCTAAGAATACGGGCAGGAGCACAGTCCGCCGGCGAGCCAGAATTGACCTTAGCCAGAAGGTCAAGAAAGAGCTCTGGTGTAATAGGCTTAAAGTGGTCCAAAACAGAGGGGGGGGGAAGGAATGATCCGGCACGTCGGGATAGGGCACGATCGGAATGTTGGCCTTAATGTTGATAATTTTATTGATAAAAAAGTCATTCAAAGAATGACAAAGAGATTGAGAGGGGGCAGGAGAAAGACCTGCGCGGTCAGAGGTGGCAAGGCTGCGGACCAGTGAGAAAATCTCGCGAGATTTATTAGCCGAAAAGGCGACGCGGTCCGAAAAATATTTCGATTTGGCGGCTAGGATGGCTGACTTGTATTTTTGAAGAAGAGCCTTATAGTTCAGGCGAAGAGTGGGACAATAGTCACGACGCCAGCGACGTTCAGACCGCCTGAG
Source organism: Lissotriton helveticus (assembly GCF_964261635.1). Lineage (NCBI taxonomy): Eukaryota > Metazoa > Chordata > Amphibia > Caudata > Salamandridae > Lissotriton > Lissotriton helveticus. The sequence goes on from NC_136058.1 coordinate 263,915,684, forward strand.
CTCTAATTTCAGGGATCTGAGGTCGCTGGAGAACCACTTATGGGCGTCGTGAAGGCGGGCCGCTCTGATCTTTTTAAGAGGGGCGGCCTGTTCGCAAGCCGAAGAAAGCCAGGTGCGGATAGCATCCGCCTGATTTTCCACAGGAAGGTCGGTCAAGGTAGGGGCCGATAGAGACAGAGAAGAAGAGAGATCATTAAGATCAACCTTATTCCAGCTCCGAGCCCAGATGTTTTTGGGCAGAGGGGCTTTCTCAGGTTGAACCAGGGGGATGGAAAAGGAGATCAAAGAGTGGTCAGACCAAACACAAGGAGAGATCGAAGAAACTGAGGGGTTACAACGTAAAGACCAGATCTGGTCAAGAATGTGACCATGGGTGTGGGTAGGAGTCGAGACGTGCGGTAAAAAATTAAGGCAACGAAGAGTGGCAGAGAAATCCTTGGAGGAGGAATCCTCCCGCGGGTCGCCCGGCCAGAAATTAAAATCCCCAAGCAGAATTAGTGAGGAGTTGTTTACAGCCAGGGTGGCCAGGAGATCCTGCAGAGAAGATACAAAGGAGGGCATGTTGTGTGGAGGGCGATAAAAGAGAATCACCGTAAGGGGAACCGGAAGGTTTAGGGAACGGGCCACCAGAAACTCAACGCCAGAGATACAGGGGTGTGAAAGGAGTTGGAACTGCAGGGTGCGGCGAGCTATCATCGCCACGCCGCCCCCAGTTCTGCCATCAGGGCGGTCAGCGCGGAGAGCATAGTGAGAGGCGGGAAGAATAGCAAGAAGGTCCGGGAGTGAATGAGAGGAAAACCAGGTTTCAGTGAGGAAAAGAAAATCCGGAGGGTCGGTGTCCAACAGATTGAAAAGAGCGACTTGGTTTTTGACAGCAGAACGCGTGTTAAGGAGAATAGCAGAGGCAACGGGGGAACAGGGGGAAGCACGAGCGGGGAGGGGCATAGGAGGTGGCACAGAAGATATTAAAGAAGGAGATGAGGACGGGGTCGAACCAGAGGGGGTGGGGACAAAGATGCCGTGCGAAGATAGGTGTAGAGCTGTAGAAGTGGAAAGAGAGATAGAGGCAGGGATAGAGGAGAGTTGTGCCGAAGAATATACCAGAGGACGGGCAGGGTCTGTGGCCCCTGGTCCCGGCCCGTCGCGGACGGGCGCAGACGGGCTTGCCTTAGGCGCGCCTTCGGCGCGCAAACGGCGCGCCCGCTGCGCCCGTCCGCTGCGCGAACGGTAGAAGCACATGATATATAGTGCAGCTAAAGGGCGTGGCCAATGAGTGGGCGTGGCCGGGGGAGCGTCCGCTGGAGGCGGCAGGCAATTGACTGCGGGGCCGCGGCAGCGTCCAAGTCGGCTGCGCGGGACAGGGGGTCGAGGGCAGGGCCCCTGAGACAAGGTAAGGGCAAAAAAGTTTAAAAGCGCAGAAAGCGCGAGCAAGTGGGGGTGGTGGGGTTAAAATGAGAGACAAACTAAGTGCTCCCGCGGTAGGCAGGGAGAGATCCAATCAAAAGCGAGCTTGTAGTCAGCTCCTATGTACCTGCAAGAATGGGCGTGGCCAATGAGTGGGCGTGGCCGGGGGAGCGTCCGCTGGAGGCGGCAGGCAATTGACTGCGGGGCCGCGGCAGCGTCCAAGTCGGCTGCGCGGGACAGGGGGTCGAGGGCAGGGCCCCTGAGACAAGGTAAGGGCAAAAAAGTTTAAAAGCGCAGAAAGCGCGAGCAAGTGGGGGTGGTGGGGTTAAAATGAGAGACAAACTAAGTGCTCCCGCGGTAGGCAGGGAGAGATCCAATCAAAAGCGAGCTTGTAGTCAGCTCCTATGTACCTGCAAGAATGGGCGTGGCCAATGAGTGGGCGTGGCCGGGGGAGCGTCCGCTGGAGGCGGCAGGCAATTGACTGCGGGGCCGCGGCAGCGTCCAAGTCGGCTGCGCGGGACAGGGGGTCGAGGGCAGGGCCCCTGAGACAAGGTAAGGGCAAAAAGTTTAAAAAGCGCAGAAAGCGCGAGCAAGTGGGGGTGGTGGGGTTAAAATGAGAGACAAACTAAGTGCTCCCGCGGTAGGCAGGGAGAGATCCAATCAAAAGCGAGCTTGTAGTCAGCTCCTATGTACCTGCAAGAATGGGCGTGGCCAATGAGTGGGCGTGGCCGGGGGAGCGTCCGCTGGAGGCGGCAGGCAATTGACTGCGGGGCCGCGGCAGCGTCCAAGTCGGCTGCGCGGGACAGGGGGTCGAGGGCAGGGCCCCTGAGACAAGGTAAGGGCAAAAAAGTTTAAAAGCGCAGAAAGCGCGAGCAAGTGGGGGTGGTGGGGTTAAAATGAGAGACAAACTAAGTGCTCCCGCGGTAGGCAGGGAGAGATCCAATCAAAAGCGAGCTTGTAGTCAGCTCCTATGTACCTGCAAGAATGGGCGTGGCCAATGAGTGGGCGTGGCCGGGGGAGCGTCCGCTGGAGGCGGCAGGCAATTGACTGCGGGGCCGCGGCAGCGTCCAAGTCGGCTGCGCGGGACAGGGGGACGAGGGCAGGGCCCCTGAGACAAGGTAAGGGCAAAAAAGTTTAAAAGCGCAGAAAGCGCGAGCAAGTGGGGGTGGTGGGGTTAAAATGAGAGACAAACTAAGTGCTCCCGCGGTAGGCAGGGAGAGATCCAATCAAAAGCGAGCTTGTAGTCAGCTCCTATGTACCTGCAAGAATGGGCGTGGCCAATGAGTGGGCGTGGCCGGGGGAGCATCCGCTGGAGGCGGCAGGCAATTGACTGCGGGGCCGCGGCAGCGTCCAAGTCGGCTGCGCGGGACAGGGGGTCGAGGGCAGGGCCCCTGAGACAAGGTAAGGGCAAAAAGTTTAAAAAGCGCAGAAAGCGCGAGCAAGTGGGGGTGGTGGGGTTAAAATGAGAGACAAACTAAGTGCTCCCGCGGTAGGCAGGGAGAGATCCAATCAAAAGCGAGCTTGTAGTCAGCTCCTATGTACCTGCAAGAATGGGCGTGGCCAATGAGTGGGCGTGGCCGGGGGAGCGTCCGCTGGAGGCGGCAGGCAATTGACTGCGGGGCCGCGGCAGCGTCCAAGTCGGCTGCGCGGGACAGGGGGTCGAGGGCAGGGCCCCTGAGACAAGGTAAGGGCAAAAAAGTTTAAAAGCGCAGAAAGCGCGAGCAAGTGGGGGTGGTGTGGTTAAAATGAGAGACAAACTAAGTGCTCCCGCGGTAGGCAGGGAGAGATCCAATCAAAAGCGAGCTTGTAGTCAGCTCCTATGTACCTGCAAGAATGGGCGTGGCCAATGAGTGGGCGTGGCCGGGGGAGCGTCCGCTGGAGGCGGCAGGCAATTGACTGCGGGGCCGCGGCAGCGTCCAAGTCGGCTGCGCGGGACAGGGGGTCGAGGGCAGGGCCCCTGAGACAAGGTAAGGGCAAAAAAGTTTAAAAGCGCAGAAAGCGCGAGCAAGTGGGGGTGGTGGGGTTAAAATGAGAGACAAACTAAGTGCTCCCGCGGTAGGCAGGGAGAGATCCAATCAAAAGCGAGCTTGTAGTCAGCTCCTATGTACCTGCAAGAATGGGCGTGGCCAATGAGTGGGCGTGGCCGGGGGAGCGTCCGCTGGAGGCGGCAGGCAATTGACTGCGGGGCCGCGGCAGCGTCCAAGTCGGCTGCGCAGGACAAGGGGTCGAGGGCAGGGCCCCTGAGACAAGGTAAGGGCAAAAAGTTTAAAAAGCGCAGAAAGCGCGAGCAAGTGGGGGTGGTGGGGTTAAAATGAGAGACAAACTAAGTGCTCCCGCGGTAGGCAGGGAGAGATCCAATCAGTGGAACTCTCACAGGAAGCTGTTGACAGCTTTTTCAGCAGTCTCAATGATATGATGTTCTCACCAGAGCAGAAATAACGACTCTTGAGCAAGCTAGCACACGGCGTTCCCGACACCTTGAATTTGGCCTTCAACTTTAATAATAAAGTAGCAAGAACAACTTTTTTCCTCCAGTTCACGGACAGCAATTTTTTTAGCAGCCCCAAAATATTTTTATAATTTTTTCGGTACACTTATCTTCTGCTTAAAGTAAGAACTATTCTTAGAGAACTAATTTCTATTTAAAAAAAAAAACCAAAAAAAAACTTCATAGACATTAGCTGCCCGCTGGTATGTTCATAAATATTTTTGAACTGTGATGAAGTGGTCTCGAACTTTTCTTCTGTATTAAGAGCCATTTCATGTGTAATTCTCATATTCAATTACTAATAATGTATACATATGCGTGATTAATTTAGCATTATTCTACTGCTTGAGTCCATATAGTAAATGTGACTATTTTTTTCCCGTATATTACATAATTTCAAAATGCATTATGTGTATTTTGGGGTGGTAAGGTATACACGATACTCTACAGTATGTTTTACTATGCCTAGATTCGTAAATATGGCCATAGTTAGCGTGGAGTGGGTGTGATGTATTCCTATAGGTTCTGTATAGATCCCCCTATTCCTGACCCTATTCTGGTTAACAAATTAACTAGCAGCCATCCCATGATGCAGAAACCGTTATCTGATTAAGCCAGACCACGGCACAGGAGCGCGTTATCTGATTAGGTCATAACGCTTGCCATCTAATTAGGCAAGCAATATTCCTCCAGCCCCTGATAAGGCATACGGAGTTCTCAAAACAAATCAAACCTATGACAACCTGGGAAAATCCCTGCGGCCATTGTTTTGATTTCTCAAAGAACTTCAGTAAAAGAATGTGCTAACGACCAGCTCGTATGACATCCTTATTGACGTATCTATGTCCATCCTTACGTCATTCTCGGCACCTTACAGGTATAAATATTACCAACATTGCCTTAAGCAAACACACGCGGTGGTGACGAGATCGGAGCAGCGAGACTTGCCGAAGCCCAGCAGAGAGCGAAGCCCACTGGCGCTGCCCCGCCTTCCTGACGCGCTGAGAACGAGACGCTGCCTTTCTCCTGCCGAGAAATCCAGCTCCGGCGCTTCCGAGCAGCCCTTGCAGGCAGCTTGGAATATCGAGACCACAGACGAGAGATACCATCTCTCAACCATCCTAGATCTCAGGTACAGAACTGAATAACCCCTTGCAGAGAATTCTTGAGTCAGTCACTTGGCAAAACAAACTTAACTCAAAACTGTTACTTTCTACTCCAGCCCACGTATTAGGCTTAGGTCAGGTACACCGGGGTAGGCGTGGTTAGAAGCACCAGTTGAGTACGATTAGTCGAATGTATATGTGTATGTATATATTCTATCCATTTTAAATAGCATATGGCTTAGAAACCATATCAATGCTTTTACAGTATTATTTCATAATTCTGCTTTTATTGTATGCACTTTACTTAACCATAAGTATTGCGATAATATCGATCCATTTCTCTTGTACGAGAAAAGAGACTGATCAATAAACAACATCTTTTATTGAACACGCCCGTCTCTTCCTTTTCTCTACAAACTGGTGAAACTAAGAATGCACGTACTGACTGAGTAAAATAAGTTGTCTTTTGTTTTCACACGACTCTAGAGATACACTCTTGATTAGGGGAGAGCAAAGTTGTCATGTTCTATGGTTGTCAGAAACTAAATCCCTTCTTGTCTATCCAGGGAGGTTCAACTCCTCCTTGCCTATTCGAGAAAGTTTCTAGTGAACTCTGAGCTAGCTGGCAAACCCAAAACTTTAAGTCTAATATCGACAGTAGAAGACCTAGTTAACGTCTGGTCTAGGTCTATACTATTGGAGGTATTATTCCAATGCGCAGAGCCTATTGGGATAATAGGAACTACACTACACACCCATCCATAACAGAGAGACCCTTGAAGCTGTGGTGCTTTTTAGGATTCTGGCAGCCCACACAAAATCATAAGCCTACTGTGATGTATTCCTATAGGTTCTGTATCGATCCCCCTATTCCTGACCCTATTCTGGTTAACGAGTTAACTAGCAGCCATCCCATGATGCAGAAACCGTTATCTGATTATGCCAGACCACGGCACAGGAGCGCGTTATCTGATTAGGTCATAACGCTTGCCATCTAATTAGGCAAGCAATATTCCTCCAGCCCCTGATAAGGCATACGGAGTTCTCAAAACAAATCAAACCTATGACAACCTGGGAAAAACCCTGCGGCCATTGTTTTGATTTCACCGAGAACTTCAGTAAAAGAATGCGCTAACGACCAGCTCGTATGACATCCTTATTGACGTATCTATGTCCATCCTTACGTCAATCTCGGCACCTTACAGGTATAAATATTACCGATATTGCCTTAAGCAAACACACGCGGTGGTGACGAGATCGGAGCAGCGACACTTCCCGAAGCCCAGCAGAGAGCGAAGCCCACTAGCTGCCCCGCCTTCCTGACGCGCTGAGAACGAGACGCTGCCTTTCTCCTGCCGAGAAATCCAGCTCCGGCGCTTCCAAGCAGCCCTTGCAGGCAGCCTGGAATATCAAGACCAAAGATGAGAGATACCATCAATCAATCATCCTAGATTCAAGGTACGGAACTGAATAACCCCTTGCAGAGAATTCTTGAATCAGTCACTTGGCAAAACAAACTTAACTTAGACTGCTACTTTCTACTCCAGCCCACGTATTAGGCTTAGGTCAGGTACACTGGGGTAGGCGTGGTTAGAAGCACCAGTTGAGTACGATTAGTCAAATGTTTATATGTATGTATCCATTTTATCCATTTTAAACCACTATATGGCTTAGAAACCATATAAATGTTTTTACAGTATTATTTTATACTTCTGCTTTTATTGTATGCACTTTACTTAACCATAAGTATTGCAATAATATCGATTCATTTCTCTTGTACGAGAAAAGAGACTGATCAATAAATAACATCTTTTATTGAACACGCCCGTCTCTTCCTTTTCTCTACAATCTGGTGAAACTAAGAATGCACGTACTGACTGAGTAAAATAAGTTGTCTTTTGTTTTCACACGACTCTAGAGATACACTCTTGATTAGGGGAGAGCAAAGTTGTCATGTTCTATGGTTGTCAGAAACTAAATCCCTTCTTGTCTATCCAGGGAGGTTCAACTCCTCCTTGTCTATTCGAGAAAGTTTCTAGTGAACTCTGAGCTAGCTGGCAAACCCAAAACTTTAAGTCTAATATCGACAGTAGAAGACCTAGTTAACGTCTGGTCTAGGTCTATACTATTGGAGGTATTATTCCAATGCGCAGAGCCTATTGGGATAATAGGAACTACACTACATGGCGCCCAACGTGTTTGGATAGGCGATAAAACTAACGCAAGACTTTAGAGTAACTCAGTCGTGCTTTTTCACTCAGACCCCTTTTTCCCATAATACTCCAAAGACGTCTGGAGTGGGTGAGAGGTTAAATCCGCCAAACCTCGCAGGAGGGAACTCCTAGTGATTGGTTCTTGGTTCAATCGAAGTTGAAGGATACACTGTTCCAAAATATTGTGCATCTTATCTTTGTTTCCATAAGAAACCTGATCTGCAAACAAACAGAATAACCATCCTGACAGTAAAATGCCAGACAGTGATGATGAAAGAGAGAGAGCTAGAGTAGCAGCTGAAGTAATAGCAGCTGATAATACTATGCAAGAAGCAGACCCGGATATAATACTCATCCCGGTCAACATAAGAAGATCTATAACGTTAAAACTTATAGAAAATGGACTGACACCAAGAGGTGGTACAGTCATATTCGTAATTGAGGCACACGAATATCGGCAGACAGAGGTATTCTACTCATGGATAAACTTTCCAGCAGCAAATGCTGTAACAAAGGAGTTCCACTGTTATAAAATAGAGGAACCTCCGGATACCTACACTCCTTTTCGAGGAAGTGGAAGTACCACTCAAATTCCAAGAGCATCTGCTCTTGTTTAATGGCGCCCTAAAACATAATAATCACATCACCAGGCTCGGTCCACTAGGTAGACCAGGAGCAACGTGGCCGGTCTTAGCCGGATACACACCACATCCAGACATCGAAAGAATGTCTGCAGCAGATGTTTTAGTACAACTAAAACAATTAATTAAAATATATAGACAACTAGTCCAATATATAATGCGGACTTCAACCATCCAACCTGTAGTTAAAATCCCACAGCTGACCCCTCATCAGGGGAACACAAATAAAATTACACCACAGAACATACAGTCCTGCCTAGGTAAAGTACCAGCTAAACGGGAACAAATACCATTCTGGTTAGCACAAAAAATCACCCAAATAGAGGCGGTGTTTCCAGACACCACCCCTGTGGATAAACACAGGATTCTGACTATCTGTCTTCCAATGGGAATCGCACCACACGTGGAGGACTGTGACACTTGGGGTACAGTCTTTGCTTCCATTTACACAAAAACACATGGAGTTCCATCCATGTCAGTAATACCAGATGTGCTAAAACAAATTCAAGACGAATACGGTCCAGAACCCGCTTTAACTCTTGGTATGAAATTACTAAAAGACTTCAAGCAGGTCTCGGCAATATTACTAGCCAACATAAAAGGAGAAGCAGCGAATGTGGCGATCCGCCAGAGGTTAAAAGAGACAGATATAGCAGACCAACCAGCTGAAATTGCCAGAATTATAGAAAAATCCTATGAAGAACTAGGTAGAGATAGTTTGGGTGGAATACCAGTGAAGCCCCAACTAATTGAAAGTCCTGAAAAAATATTTATTAAAAATAATCTAAACAGTCAAAAGAAGAACTGGGATGGAAACAAACAATCCAATCCAAAAGAAAAGAGATTCCAGTCCAGAGGGAGGTCTCCTCGGCGGAGAGAAAGATCTCCGGACCAAGGACCCAAGTCTCCCCAAAGGGAGCCCTCCGTGAAAAAATACAACCTTAGAAATAGGGATAACATAAAGAAACCGGATAGATATCAAGATTTTGATACACGTCCCTCTCAATCTTTTCAGACTTCCTCGCAGAAATCGGAAAGAAGAGGACGATCGGAACCCAGGGAAGGGCACGTCAAGTCCAAAGACAAGGAACCTGCTCATCCAAATAAAAAATTACAGTTTCCAAAAAAGAAGGTAGCCAGTATTAAAGTATTCAACAATGCCGAGAATACTGAGGACACAGCTGAAAAACGGAGAGTGGGCTCAGACAATGCTAGACAGCGCAGCAGAAGTGAGCATAGCACGCAAAGTCCTTATGAATCATCTGGAGACAGTGGACACGAATTAATACATTCAGGTGGAAACTGCAGACACCAGAGTTAGCAAACCTCACAAAATATATGAAATAACTTTATGTATAGAAGGGGATAAGACTAGGAAAATAAGGGGCCTTTTTTGGGATAATCTCTCAGAGGGATATGACATCCTTCAAGCTGAAAAAGATTGGCCACCAGAGTTCGTCAGGGAGTGCCCACATGGCGAAGAAATAATTATGCCTGCCTTCTCAAATCATATTCCAATTCATAAAAAATATACACTTGCAAGAAAGTGGGCAGTAGCTCAAGCTCCTGCTTTATACAAAAATCATGTAGGATGGGATGAGGACTCTCCTCCTCACAAAATCCAGTTAAAATCACAACCTACTGCACAAAGGCAGTATCCAATCAAGCAAGAAGCTAAAAAACAGGTAAAAGAAATTCTAGATCAACTAGAATACTAGGGGGTGATTGAAACTTGCACCTCACAAATGAACAACCCTTTGTTTCCTGTCTCCAAACCAGACAATTCATATCGTCTAGTTTTGGATTACAGACACCTTAACTCGTGTTGCAAAACTTTTGCAGTACAAAACTCGCATAGTGCTGCACTAATGAATAACATAGTGCGCAAAAAATATAAAACAACATTAGACATCTCTAATGGATTCTTTTGTCAAAATATAGCACCAGAGAGCAGATACTTATCAGCGTTCTCAATAAATGGCGCTCAAAAAGAATTCTGTCGGTTACCCCAGGGGTACGAGAACAGCCCAGGAGTATTCTCAGCGAGGGTAACAGAGTTACTACAAACATATGATGACGAAGCATTATCTTATGTCGATGACATATACCTAACAGATGATGACTTGGATACTCACTTGAAGAGAGTGAACACCATAATACTTGGGTTCGCAGCAGAGGGTTACAAATTCAACTTTAAAAAATCTAGAATTGCCCATCTAACAGTCCTGTTCTTAGGATATGAACTATCAAGTGAAGGCAAAAGCCTGGCTGACAATTTCCTAGAGAAATGTGCCGTACTCCAAGCACCTAGAACACTAAAAAACCTACAGTCAATTCTAGGCTTCCTAAATTTCGGAAGAACATACATTGCAAATTACGCAGAAAGGGTCAAACCCCTTTATGATCTAATAAAACCAGATTTAAAAAAATCAAATTGGACTCAAAAACACACAGAAATTCTGAGATCCTTACAAACAGATATGTTAATTAAAACAAAATTAGAAACACGTGATAACACACGCAACCTTGTGATTCGAGTCATCCCAGGAAGATGCGGATTCACATACCTGACCTCGAATGAGGGAGAAAAGGTACCAATTGCATTCAAATCACACTTGTACACAGAAGCTGAAAAGAAATTCAGCATTAAAGAAAACATTGTTCATGCAGTTCAAACCGCAATAGCTAGAGAAAAAGATAAAGCTGACACATCACAGTCAGAACAGCAGAATCAGCCTTTGAGGCATTAACAACACCGTGTAATTTACCAACAACAGCATTGAATCCGGAATGGATACAATGGGTGAATTCCATTACAATGGACAAAGTAAAATACTACTTTGATCCAGAACTAGAGGAACTAAAATATCTAGAATATGAAAGAATATTCCCTTTGCCAATCGACATTCCGCCATTACGACAGTACGCTTGTGTAATCTATACAGACGGACATGCTAAACCATCCGTTTGGGGGGAACAAGCATACAACCCCGCATGTGAGATTACAAAAGAAGTGTGGCGCGGAGGTATACTAAGACCTCTATTAACAAAAACACACTCAGTAGAAACTAATTCAGAACAACAGACTGAAATAATAGCATTGAAAATGGCGCTAGATAATTCAGATCGCGAATTCCCGACACTCATAGTGTCCGATTCGTATTACTGCGTCAAATCATATAACAGCGATTTGCAGAAATGGATTCAAAACGGTTACAAAGATGACACAGGTGCAACAATAAAACAAAAACTGCTTTGGGAACAAATAGTTCTGTTAAAAAAAGAACTACCAAAGACTCACGTGATACACTCACTGAGTCATCAGCGTGATGGCGTTCACGTTGCAGGGAATTCATTGGCTGAGAAAGCCACAGCGGTAGCAACTGAATCGGCTTCCGTAGCTAGAAAAAAGCGTGCAGTAAAATACATTGACGGTGAAACAATGCTGGCGGTGAAAACGTCATCAAAAGGCGACTGCTCAGCGTTACCGATCAGTTACCCACTCAAATATACATACATAATCGATGCGAACTCCGTTCCTTTTGCTCGAATCCCTGGAGTGGGGGATAGAGTAATTCCAAACAAGGACAGGAGAACTTTGTTAATAGCAGACGCACATATGGGCGAGGGTCTCAGACACCTCAAACTAAAAGATTCTCTGGAAGAACTACAATCAGTGTACTGGTGGCCAGGCATGAGCCTGCATCATCACATCTTTGTAAAAAAATGCCCGGGCTGCAACAGAGATCGCAGCGGCGAGAGGAACGGGGTAATACCATGGCGTTTCCCTCAATAAGGGCTAAACAATAATCAGGGAAACAAGTGTAAATAATGCGTCCCATTAACAAATAAAGACTAGTTTCCACTTATAAATGTAGACCCCGGCACTCGGCTGACGTCGGGACTGTTATACAAGATTTGCGAGTCTAAATGGCATATACGCTAGGAGCATGCTACGTTTGACCAATGTTTTCACTTTAGCCCTCAAGCTTGTGGGAAAGCACGGCCAAATGAGCATAGCGAAGCGGGATTCTTCTCACTTCCTTCCTGAGGGATACGGGACGGTGTAAAGAAAAAACCAAGACATAAAGCAATCTATGACAGCAAAGGTATTAGGTTCGGGAGCTGGGTGGGTCAAACATCTAATAAGTGTCCAACGTAGTCTAAACAACTTGCCAAGAAATTCTCTGAGGGGATTCAGTCCGTACGAATTACTGTTTGGAACTAGGATGCTAGTCTTAGATCTTGACAGTCAGACTTCAGTGGTGAAAGAAAAAAGCTTTGATATCAAAGATCGTTTGGCTATTTTACAGGACTTAAACGAAACAAGAAAAGACCTGAGCAACATAAAGTTGAAACAGCAGCCAACAACCACTAAAGAACCACCACCTGTCCCAGCAAGACCTGTCTGGATTCCAAAAGTCGGGGATCTAGTCAGAGAAAAGATCGCGGTAAAGAAGGAATTTGGGCCTTCTTACAGAAAAGCAGTTCCTGTCTTGTCCATCAACGGGACAAGATCAGTTGTACTACCGCCGCTTGCTGGTAAAAAGGAGAACCGAGTTGTATCCATCGACCTGGTAAAACCACAATCATGTGGCCGATAACAAACAGTAGGCCAAGTGGACTCCCGATAAGTAGTAGAACACCAAGGTTTGCTACAAGTACAGAGGTGCTAACTAAAATGCTAATCACATTCGAAACGCCTACAGAACAACGACAAGGACTATGCAACAATGCAATGGAACTCACACCTCTGAAAACCCAAATAAAAACATTTAGTAGAAACACACCAACCTACAATGAAGTAACAAATGAATATGCTGAAGCTGCAAGAAACAGTAATCCTGAAGCAATTGGAACAATAGACAGAACGGCATCCGGCTACTTCATCAACTTTGAAGATTCTTCTGAAGATCTAAGTGAATCAAAGACACAGCCATCAACAAAAACTTTTAAAGATAAAGCTAAGGAACTTTTGAAACAGCTGAAAGAAACCTATCTGATTTCTCCGTGGATTGAATTTTGGGTGTCATTTGGTGTATTTATCCTGATACTTTGGCTCATCATGATACTATGTTTGGGACGCTTCATTGAGGGAAAATATGCTAAAATGGACACAGCAAGCCAGAACATCAACTTGATCCTCAAGCCACACACGTCTTCAAGAAAAGAGAACTTTCTTCAGTCAATTTCACAGCCAATCCTATACCGGGTGGGGTAGCATGGGACAATACTGACTATGAAATTTATGGTCCGGTTGAAATCCTCAAATATCCACACCAAATCAAGATCTCGTTGAGTGACTTTGTAAAACCAAACTCATTTGCTGATGATTGGGACTTTGAAAGTATTAATAACATGATGTCGTATCTAGTGATGTCTGCTAAATTTACCAAACATGATTATTTGCAGGGTTCATCTAATTATGATAGTATGTACTGCTACAACCACTATGGTAACCATTTTTTACATAAATCAGCACAACCTAGAAATGTTTTAAATTATAATCAATGGGAACATTGTGCAACCCCTCCAAAAGGAAGCTCAAGAACCTTTTATGACAAATATTCATACTTTTCAGGGTTCAACACAAGTAATGCTGAAACATTTTATTTCAAATTGTCAAATAAGACAGGAACAAAAACCATGCTTACAAACACAAAATTGATATATTCGGACTCATTTTTTGAACAAATGAATACATTTGGTTTTGATTATTGGGACAAAAATGTTGAAGTAAAAAGTGTTTGGGGTACAAAAGAATGGCAAGTACAAGGTATAGAATCATTGTTTAGAGCCTGCATGATCCCAGAACAAATTATATTCTTGAATGAAACTATTCAACAAACTACCTGTCTTGGATTAGCCAAAATCAAAGACTTAAATAAACCGTCTATTCCAAAACCAACAATGAACAGCAATAACTCTGCAGATGAAGAGATAGACGTAAACTATGTATGAAACCAAAACAGAACAAATCCTGATTGGAAACAATGGTTGATCTGGCCCACAGATACTAATAACTGTCAAGACAGATTCCTGAACAAAACACAGGGGTTCAAATTGACCAGGCCAGATCCTAGATATTCCCAAAGACAACACCCAGGGATAATCACCACCTACAGTGTGGGCAAACTCTGCCTTCATTGGCTAAAAACTTCCACACTGACAGAAATTAAGCAACACCTAACTTTACTTACTGATGGTGCTGACTTGCGTGATTTCATTATGGGACCACGCAAACAGCGTCAAAAACGCTTCATAGCAGCCTCTATATATGCAGCTTACAACGAGGCCTGGAAGATAACTCAAATTGAGACAGCAGAAAGTATACGGGAAATTGACCGTATTAATTTGGAAAAATCGCTTTCTGTGGTGGACAATGGGTTAATGACTCTGTCCTCCAGAATCTTTTCATTGGACAGCATTGTGTCATCAGCAATCGACATAATATCGCAAGACTTACTGTTGTTACAACACGGTCAGTCTCAATTGCGTTCTATTGTACAGCTTGGATGGACGTTACAAAATCTGCGTTCAGGCTATGTGCCTTGGCGTTTAATCAACACAACGTCACTATTCCATATCTTTAACCTTACTGATAAACAGATCAGTATGGCACAGAAGGGTGCTGATTATACAATCCTGAGCATTGAGAAACTCGAGAGATTACCATTGACAATGTCAGAACGACCTGTCATTGAATGGATAATACATGGGATAATTAATATTCCGATATCTACTTTCAGGTTTCAATACTGCCAAAAATATATACAGGCTGGCATGTACGAAAAATTGGGAAAAGGGTACATTAAGACAACATGGAACTTGCCCTATTCACATGCATGTGTCAGTAATAAAGGACAGAAAGTGTTTCTTAGTGGCAATAATTGTGCGATGTCACTAAGCGGTACACTTCTGTGTAATGGAATTAGTTTGCATGGAGCCTGTGAAGGGAACTCAAATAACCTTTCATGTCACCAGCTAGGCACACCTGCAACAGAGATAGAACCATTCTTTAAAAGACTCTATAACGGGAGTTACATTCTAATTGTGGATCGCAGATGTTGTAGTCTACTGCCCGGGGTTCCTTGTCTCGTTAGTACGACTGCGAAGGTCATGTGCTGTGGACGCTTATTGTTCCCCAGCTCCTTTCCAGACAGGGAGGCAAGGGCATGGCCTCACTTGAAAATTACTTCTATTCGAGTTGATACTTTAAGCAGAATGAAAACAGTGCTTCTTCAGACGCCGACCAGGCTCACGTCATCAAAAGAAACGTATGATCTCCTAGTCGCAAGGACGACTGCAGAGATTCACTTATTATTATCAACTAATTCCCCCATACATTTCGCAGAAATCCTGAATGAAATCTTAAATATTTCTGATACCAGTGGAGTCTCAAATGTATTTAAGACAGTATTTTCGATGGCATTAACACCATTCAAAGCCATACTGGGTATTTTTCCAGACTTCGTCCATTCGATTTTTGGAGGAGTTCCCCTCATTTTGGGACTAATTGCAGGAATCCTATTCTTGGTCCTTATATTTCGTTATGGCAAACCGTGTCACAGACAAAACACCTGCGACAAGGGAAGAAACAATCCGAGCCATTGGATACCGGGACCGGATATCAAAAATCCTGGGACTAACCCGGCTTAGAGACCTGAACATGACTTGGTTTCTTTCATTTCGGCCGATATGGCAAAAATGTGTTTTACCTGTATTAAGGTGCATGCTGTGCGGAGAAGAATGCGTGTTGGACACCTGTCTGACGCTACAATCGGATGCGCCAATGGATGCAGAAACATTGTTGGGTCCGGTAAAGGCTCATGCATTGTGCTGCCCTCAACGGCTGCCAATCCTGATGACGGCATTCGTGGAAACTTCACCACTACGATTAAGGGGTAGTGAAGATCAAGATGAAAGCAGCATCGATCAGGTACAACCTTCTGTCAGCAATACTACTCACCACGTCAATGGAGACAATCATGCACATGAATGCATGGTTACATCCTTTTCCGAGTTAGTGGAACTCTCACAGGAAGCTGTTGACAGCTTTTTCAGCAGTCTCAACGATATGATGTTCTCACCAGAGCAGAAATAACGACTCTTGAGCAAGCTAGCACACGGCGTTCCCGACACCTTGAATTTGGCCTTAAACTTTAATAATAAAGTAGCAAGATCGACTTTTCCTCCAGTCCACGAACAGCAATTTTTTTAGCAGCCCCAAAATATTTTTGTTAAATTTTACGGGACACTTTTCTTCTGCTTAAAGTAAGAACTATTCTTAGAGAACTAATTTCTATTTTTAGAAACTTCATAGACATTAGCTGCCCGCTGGTATGTTTATAAATATTTTTGAACTGTGATGAAGTGGTCTCGAACTTTTCTTCTGTATTAAGAGCCATTTCATGTGTAATTCCAATATTCAATTACTAATAATGTATACATATGCGTGATTATTTTAGCATTATTCTACTGCTTGAGTGCATATAGTACATATGACTATTTTTTTCCCCGTATGTTACATAATTTCAAAATGCATTATGTGTATTTTGGGGTGGTAAGGTATACACGATACTCTACAGTATGTTTTACTATGCCTAGATTCGTAAATATGGCCATAGTTAGCGTGGAGTGGGTGTGATGTATTCCTATAGGTTCTGTATCGATCCCCCTATTCCTGACCCTATTCTGGTTAACGAGTTAACTAGCAGCCATCCCATGATGCAGAAACCGTTATCTGATTACGCCAGACCACGGCACAGGAGCGCGTTATCTGATTAGGTCATAACGCTTGCCATCTAATTAGGCAAGCAATATTCCTCCAGCCCCTGATAAGGCATACGGAGTTCTCAAAACAAATCAAACCTATGACAACCTGGGAAAAACCCTGCGGCCATTGTTTTGACTTCACCGAGAACTTCAGTAAAAGAATGCGCTAACGACCAGCTCGTATGACATCCTTATTGACGTATCTATGTCCATCCTTACGTCAATCTCGGCACCTTACAGGTATAAATATTACCGATATTGCCTTAAGCAAACACACGCGGTGGTGACGAGATCGGAGCAGCGAGACTTCCCGAAGCCCAGCAGAGAGCGAAGCCCACTAGCTGCCCCGCCTTCCTGACGCGCTGAGAACGAGACGCTGCCTTTCTCCTGCCGAGAAATCCAGCTCCGGCGCTTCCGAGCAGCCCTTGCAGGCAGCCTGGAATATCGAGACCAAAGATGAGAGATACCATCCCTCAATCATCCTAGATTCAAGGTACGGAACTGAATAACCCCTTGCAGAGAATTCTTGAATCAGTCACTTGGCAAAACAAACTTAACTTAGACTGCTACTTTCTACTCCAGCCCACGTATTAGGCTTAGGTCAGGTACACTGGGGTAGGCGTGGTTAGAAGCACCAGTTGAGTACGATTAGTCAAATGTTTATATGTATGTATCTATTTTATCCATTTTAAACCACTATATGGCTTAGAAACCATATAAATGTTTTTACAGTATTATTTTATACTTCTGCTTTTATTGTATGCACTTTACTTAACCATAAGTATTGCAATAATATCGATTCATTTCTCTTGTACGAGAAAAGAGACTGATCAATAAATAACATCTTTTATTGAACACGCCCGTCTCTTCCTTTTCTCTACAATCTGGTGAAACTAAGAATGCACGTACTGACTGAGTAAAATAAGTTGTCTTTTGTTTTCACACGACTCTAGAGATACACTCTTGATTAGGGGAGAGCAAAGTTGTCATGTTCTATGGTTGTCAGAAACTAAATCCCTTCTTGTCTATCCAGGGAGGTTCAACTCCTCCTTGTCTATTCGAGAAAGTTTCTAGTGAACTCTGAGCTAGCTGGCAAACCCAAAACTTTAAGTCTAATATCGACAGTAGAAGACCTAGTTAACGTCTGGTCTAGGTCTATACTATTGGAGGTATTATTCCAATGCGCAGAGCCTATTGGGATAATAGGAACTACACTACACTACAATGTCGATGACAAACAGATTGTCTGCTGTGAATATTTTACCCTAAAGCCTACATATCTTTTGCAAACATATTTGTCTATTGGGTGTGGATTTTCCATTTTTAATTCCAGTGGGGTGATATCTTTGTAAACAATATTTAGGGCATAATATTTTTTTCTACATATATTTAGGCTGTGATATTCTGGTACCATACCCAACTTTCATCCACAGTGATTCACCACCCCAAGAGGAGACTCAGCTGCTTTGGGCATCTCTCCAGGAGCCTGGGATTCCTTATTTTAAACATGAGAGGGGCACCAGGGAGTGCTTTAAGGTTAGCACCGCCATGGGCATGTGCACACCAGTCTGGACATTCCACTGTGATGTCACAGGGCCACCAGCCTGAGCTGCTGAGTCACAGCTAATGTACTGAAAGACTCGACTGCTGAATACTCTCATCCACAGACATACATCCCACCACATGCAAGAGAGTAAAACAATAGATGAGCTCAGATTAGCTCCAATATCACGCTTAAGTAAACTAACCAGTAAACTAACGTGTTCTCACAGAAAACTTTGGGGAAATAATTTTTGCAACAGAGATTTTACTACAAAATCCAGTGGACTGCATGTATCCACATATATACAGTGATATACATTTTTTGTGATCAAACAAGCATTACTTGTTTTAACAAACTTTGAGCATTGTGGGCCCGATTCACAGAACTAACTTAAGACAAAATCCTAAACTTACCACCATTTTCGTATTCACAGAAGGCACTTACTCATTTTGGTATTCACAGAAGACACTTACTCATTTTGGTATTCACAGAAGTTAGGAGTCCTAACTTTAGGACTCCTAAATGCCTTCTGTGAATACCGAAAGTCTTAAAATTAGGATTTTTCTCAGTTTAGTAGTAGTAAAGTTAGGACTCCTAACTTTAGGACTCCCAAAGGCCTTCTGTGAATACCGAAAGTCTTAAAATTAGGGGCCCGATTCACAGAATGAACGTAAGACTCAATACTAAATTTACTACTATTTTGGTATTCACAGAATGCACCTACTACTTTTGGTATTCACAGAAGTTAGGATTTAGTCTTAAGTCTGTCTTAAGACAAACTTAAGACACAATCCTAACTTCTGTGAATACCAAAATGAGTAAGTGCCTTCTGTGAATACAAAAATGGAAGTAAGTTTAGGATTTTGTCTTAAGTTAGTTCTGTGAATCAGGCCCGCGGTGTTCCTAGCACATCCTGCTATAATAGCTGTAACACCAGCAGAAGTAGTATTAGTAGTAGTAAGTAGTAGTATTTGTGGAAGTAGTAGTAGGTGTAGTATTTGTGTTAGTATTAGTATTTGTAGTATTAGTTATACTTGTGGTAGAAGTATTTGTGATAGCAGTTGTAGTAGTATTTGTGGCAGTAGTAATAGTAGTCGTAGTAGTAGTAGCAGAAGAGTAAAAATAAATACAAAATGAGGCACATCTGCAACTGGTGACCTGAAAAAAACATTTATGAATATGACTGGATAAAAATGATTTTCCTTCACAATTGCCTCACAACCAATGATTAGCAGACTTACCCACTGGGATGTGTTTATTAATATAGATTCCCAGTTGGTCTTGTGATCTGTAACTGTGTATCACAGTAGAGTGTTTGTCGGTGCATGGATCAGTGTTAGTATGCATGCGCTGGAGAGAGGATAAACTGCGAGTGTGTCTGTGTGATTGAGTACCTCGATTGTGAGATGATTTTTGTGTGTGTACAATGTTGCTAATTCTCGAAAGACTGAGGACCTGCTGTAGAGCTTGGTGGACAGGACTCTCTGCCACAAATGTGGAATATTCTGTCTGTCAATTTGACAGCCTGCCCACTCTATTTAGAGTCAGACAGACCATCAGGGTTGCACCAGCAGTACTCCCACTGGCTCTGCTGGCAGAATCCTTACACCAATGGACCTGGGGTCGTCGACATAAATACATCGAACCATCTACCCTATTTAAAGTGGAGGATTTTATGTACTTTTTTTTTCCTTTGGGACCACTAGTCTGAAGAGGAAAAAAAGAAAAATTACCTCCCCACCCAAGAGACTCCCATGTATTCTCCTCACCTTGGAAAAGTTCCAGGGTGTTAGGGGCATCCCATTTTGGAGTTTGTTTGTGAAAAACAAAAAAGTTTGCCAAGCCGTTCATAAAACATGGCAGCCGCTCAGTAAACATTCTAGGTCTTCAGAGGAGCCTCCTCAGATGGCATGGAGATTCCTGCCAGGGAGGCAGAGATCTCTGAAAACAGCAGGTGGTAGTCTGCCAGGGGTGCGGAGGTTATTACAGACGGAATTATTCAAGGCTTGAGCTATGGAAGTCTGTGCCTGTCCTGTTTTCTATGCTAGCGCGGAGATACCCCTGAGGGGGTGATTCCTGCACTCTACAAATTCCTTACATACATACATACAATGAATTCTCGTTCCAGACACACGCAGTCATAAAAAGGATAAGGGGTGTCCCACTTCAGTTATAGTCTTGCATCATGAGGCCGACTGATCCCTGGGTATGCATGATATTCCCAAGGGTGACACTGTTTTCCAGGTGCCAGCAGAGACAGAAAGAGATCTGGCACATAGGAGACTGGTAATATATTCTCTGTAGCTGGATGGAGTGGGATAGTTATTACCCAATGGTCAGGCCTTTAAATCAACCCACCAGTGGTGTAGCTAGACTTTTAACCGCCCCTGGCAGTCCCTGCGTTTGTTGCCTGTGGTCACACTGAAGAGCGGTGGGGGTGCTGGTGATCCCTCTGATTGCCATTGCCGCCCCGGGACGACTGCACTGAAGAGCGGGGAAGTCTGGCGATTGCCGCCCTGAGACGGTAGGTAAGAGCGGGGAGGCTGCCTCTCCCAAAACTTGTGCCACTTCAACCATTCAGAAGTCCTGCTTCTCGTGCTGCATCCGGCATGTTACACTTACTTGCGGGATCCAGGCAGTGCTTAATTTGTAAACTAATAAGTGCTGGTGCCCAAACTTTGCTCAAATGCTGCTGCTTTAGAAGGTAGTTGTGCTGCATACCAAGGCTGCATAGTCTTAATTCTTCCTCATGTAACTTTAATCCATGACCTAACACTCCCTACTCTCATACTCACTTGTGCACGCTCTTTTCTTTCCTTGCTTTCTCCTTTTCATTTATTTATTTATTTGTGCGTTTTTATATAGCGCGGACTTTACCCGAAGGTGTCAGAGCGCTTCACAATAGGAAAAGAACTGATACATGAGAACATTACAAGTAAACAAAATACAAAAGCAAACGTTACATTAAATGAAGCAAAAATGACAATCGTGAGCCAACAAAATACAAGAGGTAGCAAACGATGCATTACAAAAGTGACAATCGTGAACCAACAAAATAAAAGAGGTAGCAAACGGTGCAATACAGGAGGAAAAAGTGACGTGTGCAGGTTACAAAAGCGTACAAAGTAAACATAGAGGTATAATACTGCAATATATGGAGTGCACTCAAGTACAAGAACAAACGTTACGTAGGCAATGGTGGCACTTGTTCAGGTATCGAAAATAAACAAATGTAAGAGGTAGAAAACAGTGTGTTACAAGAGAAAGTGACGGGTGCATGTTGCACACGAGTACCAAACACAGGTAGAAAGATAATACTGCACTAAATGGCAGACTCTCAGAACACACTGGGAAGACACTCCCATAGTCATGTAAAGTAGATTTTTCTATAATGGAAGGGCTTCCCACAGATAATAGAGGGCATGGATTACATTTGGAAGTGTCTTTGAAGGAGGAGAACTTTGAGGTTAGTTTTGAAGGCCTGGGAGGAGGTGGTGGTCCGGAGCTGCGGCGGAAGGGAGTTCCAGATTCTCACCGCTTTGCCTGAAAAGGATTGTGCCATCGTTCTTTCCTTCTTGAAAGTGGGAGGTTGAAGCAGAAGATTTTCCGCATTACGTGATGGTCTAGAGCCTCCAGAGAGTTTCAGTTTATTCACCAGGTAGCGAGGAGAGGAGGAGTGCAAGGCTTTGTGGGTGATACAAGCAGTCTTGTAGATAGCTCTAGCCTCGATTGGAAGCCAGCGGAGGGTGGATAACATCGGTGTGATGTGGTCGCTTCTTTTGGCCCCATAAATGAAACGAGCTGCTGAATGGAGAACAGATTTAAGGGGGGACAGGTGGGATTTGGGGAGGCCAGTAAGAAGAGAATTGCAGTAGTCAAGTCTGGAGAGGACCAGCGATTGCACTAGGGTTATAAGTTCCTGCTCCGGGAAGAAACAACGGATTCCCCAAAGAAGGCGCAGATGGTATTGAGCAGACTTTGCAATGGAATTGATGTGGGGGGTTAGATTGAGTTTTTTGTCGAGAATTACACCCAGGGATTTTGCGCTGTCAGCAATGATGGGTTTAGTGTTAAGTAGATTCAACTGATCCATCCATGATTGCACCGGGGGAGGAGAGATTGAAGAGGAGAAGAGGAGGAATTCGGTTTTGGAGGGATTCAGAATCAGTTGATGAGTAAACATCCAGTTATGAATGGAGTCGAGAGTAGAGCTTAGGATAGAGAGATCGTGAGTGGAGGCAACCTTGAGGTAGATTTGAGTGTCGTCACCATAGATATGATAGTGGATCCCGGATTTACTAAGGAGATTTCCTAGTGGTTCTAAATAGAGATTGAACAATGTGGGTGCAAGTATAGAGCCTTGAGGAACACCTTGACCTACCGCCACAGGAGATGAAAGACTGTTCGCTATTTTGATCATTTGGGATCTATCAGAGAGGAAGGAGGCAAACCATTTAAGCACAGTGCCCTCCATGCCCATTCTCTGTTTAAGAATGTTGAGGAGGGTGTTGTGATTAACAGTGTGAAAGGCTGCAGAAAGGTCAAGGAGAATTAGAAGACCTGACCCCCCCGAGTCGAGGATCCTCAGCGCATCATCAACCACTTGCAGTAGGGCTGTTTCAGTGCTGCAGTTTTGAATGAAGCCAGACTGGAAATTATCAAGAAGATTATTGTCCTTGATATGACGAGAGAGTTGTTTCGCTACACATCTTTCTGTAATCTTCGGAAGAAAGGGTAAGTTAGTGATGGGGCGGAAGTTGTTGAGGTCAGACGCATCAGCAGTTGGTTTTTTAAGCAGCGGGGTGACCTGCCCGGTTTTAAAGTAGACAGGAAGGGAGCCTTGATAGAGGGAGAGGTTGACCAGAGTGGTCCAGTAGGAGAGGGAAAGGGTATAAAAGTCAAAGGCAATGGCACTGGGGATGGGGTCCAGATGATGGTTGGAGGGCTTTGTTTCATGGATGCACTTGAGAAGGGCATCTTCAGATATGGGGTCAAAGTTTTGCCAAATGGCTAAGGAGTTGGACTCCTCTGGAGGGGTAGGATGAGCGACCTGATCCACAAGTGATTTCACTTTTTTCGTCGAAGAATATAGCGAAATCCGCTGCTCTCTTTGCAGAATCCTCCAACTTGGAGGATGGGGGAGAGCAGTCAGGAATCTTGATGAGATCAAATAGTTTTTTGGGTCTATTTTTGGCTGAGTCAAGGAGGGTTTTGAAGTGCGCCGCTTTCCCAAGGAAGTTGTGTTTGTGGTACTTGGATCTTGCGGAGCGAAGCGTGGACAAGTTATCGGTGGAGGGCACTTGCCTCCATTGTTTCTCTAGGAATCTTAGCTGCTACCTTTCTCTTTATAGATTGATTTGTTGAACCAAGGTGCTGAGGGGGTGGGCCTTAACCTTTTGCTTTTGAGTGGAGCGACGGTATTGATTTCATCTGCAAGAACTGTGAGGCATTGGGAGGTGAGATCGTCAACTTCTAGGTTCGGGTCTAGCCTTGGAAGTGATAACAAAGCTGATTCACAGAGGGGAACGACATCAATATTTTTAACATCACGGAACCAGGAGATAGCCCTCTTGGGTTGGCCAAGTGTTATCGAGTGTGATAGTTGAATAGAGAATGGGATGAGGAGGTGGTCAGACCAGTCTACATGAATAGGGGTAGTGATGGAAATCATGCCTGCTTTAGAAATAACAAGGTCCAAGATTGAGCCCTTAGAGTGTGTTGATTCTGAGCAGTGTTGGATGAGAACGTTTACAGAGAGGAACGTGGCCAGGGAGTTTGCAGAAGAGTCTTGCGGAGAGCCCCAGTGGAGATTGAAGTCACCCACGAAGGTGTGATTGTCACTTTGCGAGTATTGGTCACTGATGAAGTCAGTGAGTTCCTCCAAAAACGAAGGGCCACTACGAGGAGGGCGGTAAATGACATGGAATCTAAGGGGTGAACGGTGGTGCACTTGTAACTCAAGAGAAAGGCATTCAAATGTGTGGAAGGAGCTCATAGGAGAGGCCTTAAGTTGAAGGGAGTTTCTGAAGATGACTGCAACACCTCCCCCGTGCTGTCAGTTCTGTCATTCCCTAGTATAGAATAGCCTCTAGGTAATAGGAGATCAAACATAGAATGCGAGGTATCTTTGAACCAGGTCTCTGTGAGGAAGAGCATGTCAATATTGTGGTGGGTGATGGTATCTGAGATTTCAAGTTTGTGTTTTACTGCAGATCTGCAGTTGTGGAGCAGACAGCGCAGCTCTGTCAGGACTGTTTTGGTGACAGGGGCACTTGGGCTCTGAAGGGTGATAGGGATGTTGTGCTTATGTGGGGGTGCTCAGGAGGGTTTAGGTGGATGCTTGGTTCTGACTGAGGAGATGGTTGGAATAGTGTACATAGTAGGGTTGCTAGGGTATGCAGGTTGAGGAAGGGCGGCGTTCAAAGGCTTGTGCGAGTTAACAAAGTTTGCAGACGACTGATTGAGCTTCGCTAAATTGAGGAGAGGGGGCGAGGTGCATCTCGTGGGAAGTTGGGAAGGAGAGGGGGTGCAAGGAAAGGTGGAAATCTTAGAGCTTAGAAGTGAAATTGCAGCTGTAAGCTGGGAGATGGAGGTGATAAGGGAACCTAGCTTATTTTCCAGCGAGAGTAATGCAGAGCATGGAAGGTTGGGTGGATCGATGAAAACAGGGGTGGGGGGGTGGAATTGGTGGTGGAAGGCAGGGAGAGGTGGGGGGACAGGAGGTGAGTTGGGGTGTAGGGTTCAAAAGTGGGGAAAGGTGGAGGTTGAGAGCGGGAGTTAATGAATCGGAGGATAAGGGAGAGTTGCCTTTGTTGGTGTTGCAAGAAGGAGAGGAATTAGGGATAACTTTAGGGGGAGAAGAGTGCGGAACACAGCGGTAGGGAAGAAGGAGAGGGGAGGACCGTGTGGAGTCATGGGAATGAAGGAGGTTTGGGAGGAAAAGAGGTGAGGTGGTTGTGGAGGGCATGTCAGGTAGGAGAGGAGAATGTGAGGGAACGGGCATCTGGCAGAGTGGGGGGGGGTTGAGAGAAAGGTAAGTTGGGGAAAGGAAGTGGTACTGTTGGACCCGAGGGAGGGAAATGGACAAGGGGGGGAAAGGGAGTAGCATAGCTTTGCTGGAGGAGTGGGAGGGAGGAGAGAGATGCAGCGGGATTGTGGAGAAATCCGGGTGAATAATGAGGGGAGGGGGAGGTGGACAGGAGGTATGGAAGAAGGGATAAGGGGAGTGTAGGGAAAGTTCACTGGGGGAGAAGGTTGGAGGAGAGGTGGACTGAAAAGGGGGGTGACTGGAAGGAAAATGGGGAGGAGAAGAGATTGGAGTACCGGGATGATGCAGATTGGACGAGGAGCGCATTAGCTAGCGGTGAGTCTGAAGTGAAGTGGGAGGGGGCATAATGTGAGGGGGGAGGAATAGGAGAGGAGGTCACAGGGGAGGGGGCGGGAAGAGGGCCGACCTGTGATTCTTGAGAGTGTAGCCAATTGGAGTGTAGGGGGGTCAGGGGAGGAGAGAGGGAGTAATGGGTGGAGCTAGAAGGAGAGTCGGGGGAAAACCCGGTCGCAGAGGAGGGGAGTAGGGAGGGGAAGAGGTGGTCAAAGAGAGAGAGACAGGTGTCATTGCCTTGGATCATGACAGTACCGTTGTTATAGAGTGAGATAGTGAGGTAACCGTTGAAACGCGCAGAGGGGGAGATTTTTAGCTGTTTCCCATGAGGGATAGAGGAGGAGGAGGTGACGTTAAGGGAGTTGTATAAGCTGGTGGACCAAGAGGGGGTGACGTGAGTGAAGAAAATGAAATCATTTTTGAGCCTCCCAAAAAGACTATTGTGAAATTGATCAACAAAAAGGGAATCCGGGAACCGTTCAATAGTGTTATGCTTCAATCGTTTTGTTGCAGCTTTAGTCAGGCTGGGAGGATAAATGATTTTGTAGCAATTAGTTCCCACCTTAACTCGAGTGGTGGCCATGATGGGAAAATGTGGCGGAGGAGGGTGGGGGGGATAAGGGGAATTTTCATACTCTTTCTCTGTATTTCTCTTCCTCCTTCTTTCATCTTTTTTTTGTTTTCCTCTCTCTTTTTCTGGGCAAACGGCTTATCTGAAAAAATAAGTGCTAGTGTTCAAAAGTAAGTGCCAGTAGGCCGAAACTGCACCTACCGGCTCAAATTAAGCACTAGCTACTGGACAGACCTGTATTTCAAGATAGGACTCTGCACTGCATGGTCAACCATCGTGTGATATGGTGAGAACCAATAAGAACTGGAGCCATTGGAAAGCCTGTAAAGGCCAAACAAACCCATTCTGGTCAGGAGAGGCATTAAGATTTGACAGTAAATGTAGATTGTGCACCATGCAGGTCTTTTGTTGTGCATATATTTTCAAACGCACATCCCTGATGGGCCTTCTTCACACAAAAAAAAATGAAAGTATCAGCGGGGAGTTAGATACTTGCCGCAACATACTTTCAAGTTTTTGTTGGAATTCACAAACATTCCCAGAAGTACACATATAAAGCTATGCCAAACACAGGTTTACAGGTGTGCCTCTGGGAAAGTAGTGTGATCTTTTTCCAAGGGCCCCTATTCTCCCTGTGTGGAATTCTTCACATGGGAGAACTCCGCACAGGGAAAAATGAAACTTCCTGTGGGACTATGTGGGAAAACATTGTTCCCAATGGAAAAGCTCCTTCTGAAAACCCCCCAGCATATCTGGGGTTGTTCTGTTCCCTTTTGGATCCTGGAATAGGAGTTATTTCAGTCCTTGTTTGCAGTAAATCACAAACCATTTCAAGGATGGAATTTGAGAAAGTCCCCAAACGTATGTTCGTGTATGTTTCCAAATTTCCAAGGCATGCTGTGGAATTCCCACTTCCTGCTCCTTGAGTGAGATTAACTAGTGCTGATTTCAATGCACATGTGTCATAGAAATACACACTTGTACATTGATTTACACCTTCTAGATTTATCATCACTGGTGTTTATTATTTATTTATTTATGAGTTTTATATAGCGCTAGCTAGACCCGTGGGTATCAGAGCTCTTCACAACATGAATGAAATAGAATGGTGTAAACATGGTATAAGGATACATAATAAGATAGGCATAACATTCGCATTTTAATACAGAATACATTAGAAAGGTGAGTGATGGTTTAGGTAGGTGAAACAGTCAGATGACCATGACTCCTTGACGGTCTAGATTTAGAGATAATTAAATAAGCTATCAGATCCTGGATCAGTTGTCTTTGTCCGTAAAGTATTTGTCAAGGATATTTATTTATTTATTTATAAAGTTTCAAATCCCTTTGAAAGCATGAGAAAGAGGGGTTGCATCTGAGTTCGATAGGGAGTGTGTTCCCACATCCTGGGTACATTAGCCATTAAAGATCATGACTGAGTGGTTTTCCTTTTCAATTTTGGAGGGATGAAAAGAAGAGAGTTACAGCTTCTCAGACTTCTGGCTCATCCTGCTTTCACGAGTTTGCTGTTTAGGTAGTTGTGGGAATGAAAGGTTTTGTGTATGATGCATACATACTTGTAAATACATCTGCCTTCAATGGGAAGCCAGTTGAGGGATTTAAGGGGTTAGTGTAATGTGTCCAAACCATTTAACACCTGTTATGAGCTGGGCTGGCATGTTTAGTACTGACCTTAATGGGGCTAACTGTGTTTTAGGCGTCCCTGTTAGGATGGCGTTCCCATAATCCAGGCTAGATAGGACTAGGGATTGAACTATTGTCTTGAAATCTTCCTCGGGGATGAAAGATTTAATTTTCTTGAGGTGTTCTAGAGTGTACAGTGCACCTTTCACAGAATTTTTTATGTGGACCTTCATTGACAAATTCTTGTCCCGGGTAATGCCAAGTGACTTTACCGAGTCGGACAGGGCGAGGGCACAATTTAGGGCATCCAGGTTCTTGAGCCAATCTTGGATTGGTAGGTGGTTACTTTTCGGAGAGAACAGTATTAACTCCGTTTTGCCCGGGTTCAGTTTTAGGTAGTTGGAGCGAAACCATGTTTGAATCTTGGTTAGTGTGTCATTGAGGTGTAGATGTCACTGGGTGATTTGATTTTGTAGTAGAGTTGTGTGTCATCTGCATATAGGTGATATATAATTCCTGCTTGCTGTAGTATGCTTGTAAGTGTTCCATGAAGAGATTGAAGAGGGACGGGGAGAAGATTGAGCCTTGGGGGACACCAAGCATGACTAGTGAGGGCTTAGAGAGGCAAGAGTTGATTGGTGTGAACGATGTTGAAGGTAGGAAGTGAATCATTTTAGTACTGTGCCACCTTTAATGCCAGAGCATCTTTTTAGAGTCTCAAATAACACTGTATTATTTACTGTGTTGAACGCCACAGATAGGTCAATAAGGATGAGAAGACATGCTTCACCTTCATCTAAGTAACTGTGGATATCATCAGAGATATTGAGATTGGCTGTTTCAGTGTTACAGCCTTTTCTGAATCCCGATTGAAAGGTATCAAAGAGGTTGAAATTGACAATGTGTTTATTGAGTTGTTGGAGAACGCATTTCACCATGGTTTTAGCTAATAACGCGAGATTGGAGATAGGTCTGAGCTTGTTGAGATCGATTGGGTCAGCCCCTGGGTTTTTTAGAATAGGTGTGATTTGTCCTAGTTGAAGGGATTCTGTTAGACAGCCTGAGGTGAGAGAGGAGTTAATGATTTTTGTCGAAAAGGGAGCAATGATCTGGTTGAGATTTTGCACTATTATGGAAGGGAGGGGGTCCCCGGTGTGGGAGGTGGGCTTTAAAATCGCAAATATATTGAATACTTCTTTTTCCTACATGGTTTTGCAACCCGACCAATTTGCATCATTTTTCAGATGGGTAGGGACCAGGTTATACTCGGCATTATTTAATGCTGATTGGTCATCAGTGAGCAAAGAGGGCAGGTTAGGGCTTTGGAAAAAGGATTGATCAATTTTAATGACCTTAGCTGAGAAGAAGCAGGCAATTTCTTCGCAGCGTTCATTGGTGGCTGCGTGCCAAAAAGATACGCCTTCTCAGGGGAGGCTTAACGAAGAGAAATATCTATTTTCCTCATTACTTCCTCTTAATATGCTTCTCAGGATTGTATTTTTTGCAAGAAGGTGCCCCTTCCTGCACAAAAACAATCCTGCATGCAACACAGGCACCCTTGCACCATGGGGCAAGGGTGTCTGCATTGGCGCTAGCCAGCCCATTATGCATCAGCACTGGGGAAAGGACAGGAATGCACTCTATTATAATAAATACCGCATATTCCTTCCCTTTCCCTGTAACGCAGCACATAAGGTAACTTGCTGTGATGTGTTGTGTTACTTCTTCATAAATATGTCCCTAAGTTTATAGAGACCAATGTGTTTATATTACTGTTTTAATATTTTTTGTCATTCACAAAAAGTTCTCATTTCAAAATCTGTCATGAGTTGACTGTCATGGATGTTACTATCTGGGGATAGCCACTGCTATTCCTGACTTGCCCATTCATGGCACTGGTACTTCCTTTTGTACTTCTGGGGCCATATTACAGAAGTGCCCCAATGGCGGAATGCACATTTGCGCCCGCTTTGTGTGTCCTCTTGTGGAATTTTAGTTCGTGAACTGAACATCATCTGCGCCATCTTGTCCATTCCTCAGACCCACGTATGAACATACACGATAACCATTTTAGGTACCATGGTCTCCCTGTTCACGATCGATCATCAGCGCACTTCCCTGACCCTGCAAGCCTCCCCCATGCACTCTGGCTGACCCCGCACCCACATGCGCAAGTCATGAACCCTCCTCTTCCACATGACTCTGTCTCTAGGAATCACACCCCGCGTCTGACCAACACCTCCTTTCCTTTCATGAATACCCCTCTTTTGATAAACCCTCCCTGTACGCTCGATTATCCACACTGATCCTTTCTTTCATGAATACCTCTCCTTTGATGACCCCTTCCTCTGAGCCCGATTGTCTGTACGAACCGCTGGTCATCCCTTGGCCTGAGGATACAGTTTATTGCCCACTACTGTATGCACTCGACCCTTTTCAAAGGAGCTACTATTGATCATGACCTCCCCACCCCTTGAGATTCGATCAGGCGCACACATTCCAAAGGAATCGGCGAAACACTCAGCTGCGTGATAGCCCCCTCCTGTTGTATGGGGGGTGAGGACCTCTACTGTAGCCACGTGTTGGAATGAGCCAGAACCGGGGGGGGGTACCGAGGATGTCATTTTTCACTACTTCACAATGTCTTTATTGTAATAAAGAGTGGTCACATGTCATAAACCAGTGTATAAAAGGCCAGGCCTCAGAAAGGCTGCCAGAGAGCACCTCGAGACGATACCTTGTTGTCTGATCTGATGTGTTCTGCTCCGTCGGAATAAAACGTGTTTCCTGTCTTCCTGTCTTCCTGTCTCCAGCGCCTGCCTCTTTATTTGATAATCTTCATAAGGTATTAGAGGCGTTTAACGCCGGGCAAAATTACTTAAGAGACATCGACTAAATCGCCTGACCATAGTACTGATCTTCTTCAATTGGCGTCCCCAACGTGGGGCCCATCAGCGACACGTGGATCCGGTGGGAGAGGTCCCAACGACAGAGTGAACGACTGCAACAATCGGAAGAGCTCCTGTCCGATAGACCCTCGTCTGACAGCCGATCATCTGAACTTCACTAGTACCGAGCAGACCTCTCCCCGAGTGATCTACGGTCCTGACTGGGAACCATCAGGAGTGCCGCGGTAGTAACAGAGAGTGGAGGACGATCGGGCGCTGGAAGCGGAAGACGAGAAACTGTCCATACGGTCCGGGTAAGGTCGTGTAACACGACAAACTAAGAAATATTTGATTGTTTGATTAGAAAATACTAGTATTACTCTCCGAATTGTTGGTTCTCTTGGAGATTCTCTGTCTGCAAACTGAGAGGGATAAAAGTATTCTCTCTTCCTTTGCATGCAGCGAAGGGTAGGTAACGCAGGTTTTTGCCCCCGTTGTAATCCGTCGTGCCTATCTTTTCTCCCCCACTGATTGATTGTTTGCCCGAACATTGTTTGTTCGAGGATTGTTTTTCTCGAGAATTCTCTGTCTACAAACGGGAAAGGGTAAAAAGTATTCTGTCCTCCTTTGCAGATAGTGAAGAATAGGTAACGCAGGCTTTTGCCCCCGTTGTAACCCGTCGTGCCTATTTCTTTCTCGCCACTGATTGTTTGATTGAACGAACATTAATTGTTCGATATTGGTTCTCTCTTTGGGTATTCCCTATTTGCGAATACTGTAGAATAGAAATATTCTGTCTAGTTTTCGCGAAGTAGTGAAGGATAGGTAGTGCAGACTTTTGTCCCCGTTGTAACCCGTCATGCCTATCTTCTCCCCATTGGTCAGTAGTTGGATCAGCCCGGACCGCTTATTAGAGATGAACCATCCAGCTCCATTGGAAGGCACCCCTAATAAGGACATGTTCACTAAACAAGGACTAGTCGCTATAGCTTATAGTAAGTTATGGCATAAATATACGAAAAAGGACCCCGAAAGTCAGTAGCCACTGATAGGTTCCTTTGATGATCATAAAATAAAGGCGCTAGAAGCAGCTGTTAGAATAAATAAGGCAACACCCACTATGCTCGATAGTATCGGCATGTGGCGCAAAGAAGCAGAGCAACGAAGGAAAAGAGAAGAAACAAAAATAGGGAAAGAATTACGAAAGGCAGCCCACCTGGCAGCGAAGGAACTAGATGAAGAGATAAAAAGGAGAGAGGAAGTTAGACAAACGCAAGAATCAGGCCAATGCCCTGTTAGGACCCCCTCTACGCTCTACCCAGAGATGCCCTCCAAACAACGGGCAAACGACGAGTTACTGCTAGGTCCTCCGATCATCTACATGCCCCCTCCTTATGCCCCCTGCCAGCCACTGGCACAGCACCTACCAGTTCTGAGTGCGGGCGAGGGTGACCCTAGCGCTAGTGCCCCGGCTCTTACGGCCTCCGCACCAGCCACATTGGTAACAACATCAGATGAACTCGAGACTGGCAAGCAGCCAACAGCCAGACCAAATAGGTTGAGCAAAGACGAGCGGGATGGGATTGATAAGATAGCAAAGACACTGGTAGAACGGAAGGAGAGCGAAGAATATGCGATGGATATGTACAATTCACATGCCGGTAGCCACAGACGGCATTTCATTTTACGGTTCAGCTTCCACACCCTGAACGCATATGAGGATAGGTATCAAACTAAGGGTCCTGCTAAACTGACGGCTCTATATAGAAAGGTCGATGTAGGAGATGGGACTGAGCATGATGTGACGGACCTCTTCATGCAAACGCTTGAGGTCTTCCGCCACCTCACTGAACAGAAACCAGAGGTCAAGATCACAGTCTCTGAAACGGCTGAGCCCCCATTAGAAGTAGCCAACACTATGATGCCTATCAGAGAAGCCGCCCCCATGTTGGGTTCCCCAAAGAGGTCAGAGAACAAACGACGATATTAACCACGCAGATGCAAAAGGGAGGGTTGTGTACAACTGGGTTTATCAACCATGGGATCGACAAGATATTTTAACCTTTAGGCAAACCCTGCCCGATTTAAGAAAGAACCCGACAGCATTTTATACCGAACTAAGTACAGCCTTGGGCTCAACCATAATGACTCTAGCGGACATTGATTTGTTTTTTGGGTTATGTCTGCCGGCTGACGTGTGGAAGGCCAACCACACAGATCTGTTCGGACATACCTGGAATCAACTCAGTGAACTAGATAGGCAGCGAGAGCCCGGTAAGAAACCTGTAAAAGACATACTGGAACTCCCGGACAAAATAGTGCAGAAGCTAAAGACATTGATCCCAGAGAAAAAGGTAGACTGGTCGATAGTCACGGCTTGCCGTCAGAAACCCCAGGAAGACGTATCAGAATATTTCTCCCGATTTGAGACAGTGTTCTCCGACTACAGTGGCCAAGACATGACCACCGCAACCGGACAACACCTATTCGTGCAAAACTACGTAAAGGGGCTATTACAAGAGGTCTCCCAGGAGTTACAGACAAGCGAGAGTAGTTGGGGGGCCTCCAAACCTGCAGCTATCCTTCAGATGGCTCAGTATTACGAACACCAAAAGAACGAGAACGAGAGGGCGACTGAGAGAAAGAAAAAGGACTTAAAAGAACGAGTGATGATTGCTCAATTACAGGGAGTGACTAGAGGAAGGGAACAGTATAGGGGAAACTACCAGTTGAATGCCCCTAGAAATCCACCCCCTAGAGACCGCACACCCACACCCAGCGCTCCACGAACAGACCTCGATGAGAACCAGTGTGCGTTTTGCAAAGGATTTGGCCACTGGAAGTCTCAATGCCCGGTCCTCCGAGAAACGATTAAGAATAACGAGACAAGGGACATGGCAAATGGCCCCAGGACAAGAGGGCAGGGACGAGGGCACACCCACGACACCAACAGTAACCGACCTGGCAGACCGAACACATTTGACCGCCCCCGACAGAATCAGTGCCAACAGTCCGGCTGCGACAATACTCACGACTTTGCATAGGACTGCCAAGGGCGAGGGAGGGATCCAGTCGAGCTCTGTGTTGACCAGCAAGGTCCTTACGTCACCGCTAAGGTCCTGGGTACAAAGTCTCCATTTTTGGTAGACACTGGAGCGACACCTAGTGTATTATCAAAGCGACTGATTCCAAGGGCACCCTTGTCTGGCTCACACATTACATCGATAGGTTTCGATGGAACGCCCTCCACTAATCCCCTGTCTGTACCTATCTCCTTTGACCTAGGAAACAACCCCACGGACACAACATTTCTGCTCTCCTCCAACTCCCCTGACGCCATTATGGGTATTGATCTACTAAAACATTTCCGAGCTACTATTAGGTGTTCCCCAGATGGAGTCCGAGTCATCCTGTACGACAACCCGAGCATGTCCAGATCCTGCCCCGCACGACATATGTACTCTATCACTGATGCTGACCTAACCTTGCTCGACACCCTACCCCTGTACCTGTGGGCCAGAAACGACTCGGATGTAGGACGAATGATGATCGATCCTGTGCACATAACTGTTCGACCAGACGCCATACTCCCGAAACTCCCACATTACCGGATATCGCCCGAAGGCGAGAAGGCATTGGTAGCGATTATTCAGTCCCTGGTAGATGCAGGAGTGGTAGAGGAAGTGGTTAGTAATGTTTGCAACACCCCTATCCTACCCATTGTTAAGAAGCAAGGTGAGGGAGATGAGAAAGCGTACCGCTTCATCATCGACCTGCGAGAAGTCAACAAAGTGGTAGTGCCACAGTACCCCGTAGTCTCAGACATCACCACCATTCTGACCCTCATCCCGTCCACTGCCACCACCTTCACAGTTATTGATCTCAAGAATGCATTTTTCTCTATCCCCATCCATCCAGACAGCCGTTATCTCTTCGGCTTCACCTTAAAAAACCGTTCGTACCGATTTTGTAGAGCTACTCAGGGCTACACTGAAAGTCCCAGCATCTACAGCCAGGCCCTCAAAAGACAGCTGGACGCCGTCCAGCTACCAGATGGAGTGGTGTTGATCCAATATGTCGATGATATCCTTTTGGCGGCCGACACCACTCCACTTGCAATCACGGCCACTATCCAACTCTTGCACTTTCTCGCGGAGAATGGCCACAAAGTCTCCAAAAAGAAACTGCAGTTCTGTCAACCTCAAGTGACATACCTAGGCCATCTCCTGTCCAAAGAAGGGAGGAAACT
The DNA here is from genome assembly GCF_964261635.1 of Lissotriton helveticus. NCBI lineage: Eukaryota > Metazoa > Chordata > Amphibia > Caudata > Salamandridae > Lissotriton > Lissotriton helveticus. The sequence goes on from NC_136058.1 coordinate 263,950,587, forward strand.
TACACCCGACCGAATCCAAACCATCCTAGACACCCCCATCCCAAAAACACAGAAGCAAGTCCGTTCATTGGTGGGCCTTACCTCTTTTTGCCGACAATGGTTACCAAATTTCAGTCTCGTCATAAAACCCCTACTTTCCCTGTTGGCCAAAGATGTTCCCTTCCCACTCCCTTGGACCCCCGTATGCTAAGCGTCCTTTAAGGAGTTGCGAGACGCCCTTTGCTCGGCACCCGTCCTAGGAACGCCAGATTACTCCAAGCCCTTCTCTCTCTTCACTCACGAAAGGGAGGGATGCGCATTGTCTGTTCTAACTCAGCCCATCGGCTCCAAACAACGCCCTTGTGCCTACTTCTCTGCCACTCTTGACCCAGTCGCCAGAGCTTTACCTGCCTGCCTTCGAGCAGTAGCCGCCGCTGCTGTCTCTATCCGTCAGAGTGAGGGAATTGTACTTTCAAACTCTCTCACGGTGTTAGTACCCCACGCAGTTGACACCCTTTTGAACCAGACCAAGACTCAACACCTGACTAGTGCACGACTGACGGGATACGAATTGACTCTACTTGCACCCCATATCACTCTTAAGAGATGCACGACTTTGAATCCTGCTACACTGTTGCCCTTGCCTGAAAATGACCCCGATGTGCCCCCTATACACGACTGTGTGACCCTCACGGACAAACAGACCAGGAGTAGAATTGACCTCCGAGACATTGCTTTTACAGACCCTGATGGAGAACTATGGGTAGACGGTTCTTGTATCAAACTCCCAGACGGCACCACCTCAGCTGCCTATGTGGTGACGACAGCCCGAACAGTAGTTGAAACAGCCCGTATCACGCAACGATCCGCACAGGCGGCAGAACTAATTGCTCTCACACGAGCATGTATCATAGCAGCAGGAACCACAGCGAACATTTACACGGATAGCCAGTATGCCTTCGGGGTGGTTCATCATTTTGGGCTCTTGTGGAGGGAAAGGGGATTCCTGACGTCCCACAGCACACCCATTCTCCACGGAGATCTAGTCTCCGCCCTATTTGAAGCAGTTCTCCTCCCCGAACGATTAGCAGTGATCAAATGGCAGGCACACAAGAAGGTGACGGACTTAGTTGGACAGGGAAACGCACTGGCCGACATCACTGCCCGAACCACAGCTGAGAATAGGACGACGACACATATGTATGTGACCAGGTCACAAGCAGAAAAATGGACTGACGCTAGGGAAACGATTAGGGACATCCAGTCGGCCAGCACACCTCACGAACTGACTGAGTGGGCACGGGTGGGTTTAAAGGACGACGAAGGCTGCTAGCGGACAAAAGACACAAACAAGTGGTTGCTGCCTGACTCATACTTGATCCCCATACTGACTATGGCACACTCCCCTGCACACATAGGTTCTGCCCCCATGAGTGAACTCATTTCCAAAGTCTGGCACAACAACAAAATCCCCGACTCAGCCAAACGCCTGGTCCAGCAGTGCCTTATCTGCCTACAACACAACCCCGGGAAAGGAACTGTGGTACCCCGGGGAGGGTTTGGGACCCCCGACCACCCCTTTGAAGTCCTTCAGATGGATTACATCCAGCTGGAGAGATGCCAAGGCTTGAAGTATGTACTAGTCATTGTATGCGCCTTCAGCAAATGGGGGAAGCCTATCCAACCCGTGATAACACTGCCATGACTACTGCCAAAGTACTACTGAAAGAGTTTTTCCCTCGCTACGGCCTTTGTCGAATTTTATGGAGCGACAATGGCCCCCACTTCATAGCTGAAGTTATCCAACTAATCTTGAAGGGGCTGGGGGTAAAGCAAAGGTTCCATGCGGTCTTCCATCCCCAATCCGCTGGCCTAGTTGAGCAACACAATGCTACACTGAAACTGAAACTGTCAAAAATAGTGGCCACCACAGGACTCAAGTGGCCAGATGCCCTCCCACTGGCATTGCTATCGATGCGCTCCACTCCCACTAAGCACCACTTGACCCCCTACGAGGTGTTTGGGCGACCAATGAACCTCTGGACTGCCCCCAAACCAACCTCCATTCACGACGTCCCCGACGTCCTGCTGTCAGATTATTTGTGCAAATTAACTAAAACGTTGTCTGTCATTCATCAACAGGTGCAGCAGGCCATCCCCGATGCTTCCAGGGGCCCCGGTCACGATATCCAACCGGGAGATTATGTTCTAGTCCGGAACTTTCAATGGGCGAAGAGTCTGGAACCCCGGTGGACGGGCCCCTGGCAAGTACTGATCACCACTCGGACGGCTCTTCGAGTGGAGGGAAAAAGGCACTGGCTGCACGCCCACCATTGCAAGAAAGTCTCCTCGACCCTGGCCACGACAGAAAACGTCGACACCCAAGAAGAGCTCCTGAACAAAGACCGGCCATCACTGAACTGCTATCCTAATACCGAGGCACTTGAACTTACAAAATTCTCTGATCCCACTGTGCCATCCCGGGAAGGGTATTTCCTGCGTCGAAAGGGGGGAGCTTCGGCTAAGTAGACCACGGACTAAGTTAAAATCTCAGAACGGTGGCCTAAAACAACCAAGGGTCACCCGGAGAGAAGCTAAACAAAGTCTGTGGTTCTGCCCACTACCGAGCACCTTGAAGATGATGGAAGCGCCAGACAAGAAGATGATGGAAGCGCCAGATAAGAAGATGATGGACGCAACCGGAAATACCCACTATAGGAACCCAAAGGCTGACAATTTGCACAGATCAAAGACAATCGCCTTCTTCATTGTCTTCCTCTTTTGCCTCCTCCTCATGACTTCCTTCTGGATCTTGGAGGACAACACACCCGCTCATCAGATGTTGCCAACCACTGCAGAGCCAACCACCATGAAAGAACATCACCTGATCTCCCTTTCGCCTCAGCTCCGAGAAAGGCGTAAGGAGTTCTGGAACAATTCCTTCCTGCAACTGTTGCACCAGCACAACCTTGCTACAAATGCCACGAACTGCTGGATCTGCGGGTTGCTCCCGCATGCCACTGAACACTCCATACCTTTCATCCCTTCTCCTTTCTCAGTTCACGGCTCCTGCCTCGCCTGGTTGATCCTCTTGCAGGAGAGCCACAAGGACAACGCCGCTTCTGGTCAGACAGTGTCACACTTCTACTATGGGTTCTGGCTGAACAAAACAGGAGGAACGTCTGCCCCCTTTTGTCCTGTGGCCTCAGGTTCCGCCTTCCTTATGAACATCCCTGCCAAAGAAAGAGTCGAAATGCAAGTGCTCCACAATCCAGCCAGACCCACCTTCTCCCACCTGCGGAAGCAAACGGCTGCCACCCTGACCGTGGCCCTGTCTGTCATCAATGTCACAGGACTTGTGTGCCTCGAAGGCCAGGGAACGCAGCTGGTGGGTCACAGTTCCTGCCACATCACCAGAACATTGGTCTCAGTTGACCCCCCTTCCTTTGTTGCTTCTCCGAATATGTACTTTGTTTGTGGCACCAAAGCTTACACCTGGCTCCCGAAAGGTTGGAGGGGTACGTGCTACATCGCCTTCATTCTTCCTCCCACGTATGTGGCCTCAGCCTACCATCACCGGCAAAAGCGCGCCGGAGACGTTGGACAAGCCGACTCCACCGGAGCACAGTTCCTGGATGCAGCGAAGGGACTTGTTCCTCTGTGGGGACCAATGGCAAACAGCTGCGCTATCCGACACCTGACTCAGGCAGTAGAAACAACCATTAACATCACGGCTGGCATCCTCGCTAACAACACGGCTGAGCTTCAGGCAGTCCGCCTGGTGGCTCTCCAAAACCGCCTTGTTCTAGATGTGATTCTGGCCGACCGTGGAGGAGCATGCCGCATCATCGGCTCCAGCTGTTGCACCTACGTGCCAGATAACTCGCCTTCAGTCTACAAAGCAATTGAACACCTCCACAGACTATCCTCAGAGGTTCACCAAGAGCAAGAAGGATGGTCGCTTGGAGGCTGGTTTTGGGACACTTTGAAGGACTGGGGATGGAGGTTGTTTACATTTATATTGATACCAGTCGTGGTACTGTGTGGGTGCTGCTTAGGTATTCAATGTCTGCCACCTTTGTGTTCACTCATTTCTAACTGTATGTGCCCTAAGACTTTGGACTTTAGAACTGAACACATGAGTCCCCTCTATGAGATAGAAATACGTGGTCTTATGGGGATAGATCCGAATTGACCAGCTGGCGAGACATGTTAAAAGGGAGGACTGTGGAATTTTAGTTCGTGAACTGAACATCATCTGCGCCATCTTGTCCATTCCTCAGACCCACGTATGAACATACACGATAACCATTTTAGGTACCATGGTCTCCCTGTTCACGATCGATCATCAGCGCACTTCCCTGACCCTGCAAGCCTCCCCCATGCACTCTGGCTGACCCCGCACCCACATGCGCAAGTCATGAACCCTCCTCTTCCACATGACTCTGTCTCTAGGAATCACACCCCGCGCCTGACCAACACCTCCTTTCCTTTCATGAATACCCCTCTTTTGATAAACCCTCCCTCTACGCTCGATTATCCACACTGATCCTTTCTTTCATGAATACCTCTCCTTTGATGACCCCTTCCTCTGAGCCCGATTGTCTGTACGAACCGCTGGTCATCCCTTGGCCTGAGGATACAGTTTATTGCCCACTACTGTATGCACTCGACCCTTTTCAAAGGAGCTACTATTGATCATGACCTCCCCACCCCTTGAGATTCGATCAGGCGCACACATTCCAAAGGAATCGGCGAAACACTCAGCTGCGTGATAGCCCCCTCCTGTTGTATGGGGGGTGAGGACCTCTACTGTAGCCACGTGTTGGAATGAGCCAGAACCGGGGGTGGGGGGTACCGAGGATGTCATTTTTCACTACTTCACAATGTCTTTATTGTAATAAAGAGTGGTCACATGTCATAAACCAGTGTATAAAAGGCCAGGCCTCAGAAAGGCTGCCAGAGAGCACCTCGAGACGATACCTTGTTGTCTGATCTGATGTGTTCTGCTCCGTCGGAATAAAACGTGTTTCCTGTCTTCCTGTCTCCAGCGCCTGCCTCTTTATTTGATAATCTTCATAAGGTATTAGAGGCGTTTAACGCCGGGCAAAATTACTTAAGAGACATCGACTAAATCGCCTGACCATAGTACTGATCTTCTTCACTCTGGGCACTTTGGTATTACAGAAGGGGCCACAAATGCTTGTGAAGCCTTTTCTGTAATACGGACAGCGCTGGCGCATATGTAGCACAAGCGGTATTATTAGAGGACGTTCCCTCATTAGCATGGGGGTGTGGTTCCATGTAAATGAGGTAATCTCTTTGCTTCTGCGCCTGCACCGTATTACAGACGTGGACACAGAGGCAAGCATGCCTTTAAGCGGTACACTGAAATTGGACCACAGAAAAGTCACACAATTTCATTGCACCTCCTTAAGGCAAGCCCTTGGAGGGATGAAAGGGGGTCCCATGGACCCCTCAGACATCATCTTGCACACAGTGACTCACTGCACCATGCTGTAAGGGGATCTCTAATCCCTCTTAAAACTGCAGGCGGGTTGCTGCCTGCAAGGAGAAACACGAAGCAGGTTGAGGGCAGAGCATTTACATATATGGGTGCACTTTCCCTGTTTGCACCTAATGCACCTGTTTAAAGGTGCGCCGTGGCACAAACAGGAAAAGTGCCCCCTATCTGTTATAGGGCCCCCGGTCTCACAGGCCATAGGCACGACAACAGCATCAAGAAGTGAATAGGCCCAGGACCCCAAGAGCCCTGTGTACTCCTTGCCTTTCATCTGCCTCATCAGTAGCAAACCCTGTGATGACATTAGGAACACAACAGTGTACCATGTCACCTCTGCTGTCCACCGGCATCCAAGTTGACACATTAGTGCTTACATAGTTTCCTGTTTCCTTGTGACTGATTATCACTGTAAGGGGGGAGGGGAGGTATACACAGGTCACAGAGAACCAATAGGCGAAGGCATTGGATTGTCTTGTAGGCAGCAGACATGGGGGTATATTAGCAAGAACCTCGTTAAAATTATCGCCGTTTTAGCAGCAGGAAACTGCCACTAAATGGGCGATAATGGGCTTGCTAATATGAGTTATAGAATTCCAATAGAAGCCCATGTTAGATATCCTGCACATCTAACCTGGGCTTCTATTGGAATTCTATGACGCATATTAGCAAGCCCAGTATCGCCGTTTTAGCGGCAATTTTCTGCCGCTAAAACAACGATAATTTTAACAAGGTTCTTGCTAATATACCCCTTGGTTCTTTGATTCCTTCTTCATTCCCGTTATCCTTGGTTAACTTCTCCAGTGTTAACTACTCACGTGACCAAGCCATGTTCTTCTAAGAAGATTGGTGGCTGGTGTCCTGGAGGGAAAGGCATACATTTGCATCTTTTGCAACTCCTGTGCACATGCAGTACGGAGGTTCGAGTTTAAAAAAAAGCAATTAACCATTATAACCTTAGCAGTTTCTCTCTTTGGAATTCTTAAGTTTGTCAGAAGTTCATAGCTTTAACTATATCTCATTTTAGATGAGCTACTGGTGAAAGAGCTGCGTTCAGTACACTCTGTGCTTTATCTGCAATCGATGCCTCTGCCATGTTTAATTTAGATTTAGAAACCTTCTCCAAACACCATCTGTTTCATAACCCCCTGTCTTTTGCTACAAGCCAATACCTTTAGTGTTATTTCTGCACAGCTAAGGCTTGCTGGACTGGACAGCTCATTTGCATCCCTCCAGGTCCTTTTTTAGAGATTAATTATCTCTTTCCAAAAGGTCTCTTGGTCTGAAACTCTGGCAGAGTAACTGTTCACTTTATCATCTGCACTCCTCGTGTCTTGCTGCGTCTTATCAAACCGAGGTTCCAAGTGGCCAAGTTGCTGACTTCACAGCTGATTCCTTTCTTTAATTGCTTTTACACTCTCACCTTCTGACACACAACTAAAAGAGCTGCCAAGCCAGCAGCGAGGGCTAGAGAAGCCAACCACAGAGTTCTTTTAAGGAGCGTTTTCAGGCCAGGCCTGGGGCCATGGCAGGATAATTGTGTACCATAAACAAAGTAACTTTTTTGCACGCCCTCCTTTGGCACCAATATAGTTATATACCTATTCACTGGGATCATACGCCACGCCCCCAGAAGTTTCACCAATGGGAAATGTGTGACAAAAGTGTAGCAAATTAAGGGCCATAATATCAAGAAAGGGCGCTACATTATTACGGCTAAAGCGGCGATAATGGGCTTGATGATATGCCCTTGTGAATTCCCATAGAAGCCCAGGTTAACACCAGAACCTGGGCTTCTATGGGAATTCACAAGGGCCTATTATCAAGCCCATTATCGCCAATTTAGCGGCAGTTTCCTGCCGATAAAACCGGCAATAACCCTTTCTTGATAATATGGCCCCTAATTCGAAACAGCATCACGTTACTATTATGACTTTGCTGTGCACGGTTAACTTTGGACTGAGGAGGGAGGAGCACTGCAGCATTAAAGGACAACATTTACATCAAAAATAATACCATAAACAAAGTTATACCTTTCAGAGAAACGGCCCTCTTATTTTTATTGCTAATTGTTTCCTGTGTCACATAGGATTGAAGACCAGACTCTTCTGGTTATCCAAAATTCTACTATGCACAAAAGTAGTTGAGTAGGGAAACATAAAATTTACGTTTGTTGAATATATCATATTACACACTCACTCACTCATTAATCAAGGGAAAACCATAAAAGCTGTGACAATTCCTTCAGATGATCACACCGTGGGTTACATTGGTCCACATTCCAGTCTATCATTTTTTACCCACTGTTCTACCCCATTCATATAGCAGCAATTTCATATAGCCTTGGTGTTGCTTCAGTATCTTTCTGGGTCAAACTACCAGGAGGGATACATCCTTTACCCCGCATTCTTTACAACGACCATCCTTTTCAATGAAGTCAGTACCCCGCTTGCAACATTACCACGCATTATTTTACCACCCTACTTGTTACAACGACTTGCGTTAGGGGAGGGCGTGTTGTTGGCCCGGTGCTGGATTTTTAAGTCCAACATCTTCCCTACAGTTGAATTGACTGTAAATGGAATAGTACTTTATACTATTCCAAAGTCCAGCGCCCCCCTAAGGGAAGTCGTTGTAATGACGTGCATGCTAAATTAATGCGCAGTATTACATTGTGAAGGCATGCGGGGTAAATGCATGCGGGGTTCCAACATACAACCCTACCAGGCTGCACAAGGGACCCCTGATTGGTTTCAGCCTCGCTCGGCCTCATCAGTGAGGTGCAGTTTGAGCCCTTTCGTATAGTTAGCTGCAGGGCTCTAGAATGAGCTAAACACCACGGGCAGTGACACTGAGAAAGACAAAAAAGTGATGGGTGAGTTATTCTCAGTGAATGGTTATGTCCTCTGGCCAAGTTCCAGTCCTTTGCGAGTTTTTCTCACTGGGCTATTACTGACAGGGAGCAACCATATTAAAATAATCCTTGGTTCTGCTCCATAAGGAACAGTCCAGTATGAGCTGCCAGGCCATGTCTTCATTTCATGTTGGTTTATAACCAAATCAGCTTCGATTGACCCCACTCCACTCATGTCATTGTGCAGATACACTGTGATGTACTACCGCTCAGTATCATCAGGCTGTTTTCTGGTACAGCTTAGAACATATTTTATACAAGGTGAAGAGAGAATATCAGAAGACACAATATCACCTGCATATTTTATTAGAAAATATCAAGAGCCGGAACTGCTGGATGTTGTGTTGTTTGACGTTCTAAGGCATTTAAAAATACCATTTGTATCATTGCATTTTATTTATCTCCCCTAGTACTTCATTTCTCCCCACATCTCTGGCAAAGAGACCAATGGTCTTGTCATCTATAGTGCATGATCATGTACTAGATCTGGTATTTACAAAGGATTTGTTGACTCTGATGATACTTTACTTTCTCTGGCACTATCAAATATACTCTTTATTATAGTTGTTCCTTTTATTTGTAGAGCATGCAAATACCCAATGACATTGCATTAGCATTATTGGAAGCACCAGAATCATTCAGACAAGACAGAAGGCAAACTATTTATCAAATAGACAAGTTTATAAGAGTTTATGAAAAGTAAGATCGTTACTGTTCATGGAGAAATAGTGGTGGAGAATTTGTTTTTTGTCAGGAAAGAGAAAGCATGGCCTGTAGCTTGGATCTTGCAGATTTTAAGTGATTTTAGCACACTGGCTGGAAAGGAACCAAGGGCTTTATTTACAAGGGTCCTGCGCCACGTCACGCCATCCTGCGTGGCTTTTCATAGCCCTGTAGATATGGACTAAGGCAACGCAACACAAGTCGCTCCATTGGCTCACCCTGCAATAGGGAGGCGTGCCATAGGCGTTACAGTGGGTGCTCCCCCACCAGGTTTACGAGATTTTGTAAACCTGTGAATGTGTCAATAGCCTACACCTCCCCAGGGGTGGTGTAGTGGAGGCACAATGAGAAGAAATACCATTATGTCTCTTCGTTTTTTAGGTCTTGCATGGCGTGGCAGCGCATGCGCTGCTCGCCACGCGAGATTTATTGTTGACATGGACTTTCAGACGAGGGCTTTAAGCCCCGCCCCTCATTTCCATTGGTTGGTGTCACCGTTTATGCTAAATGGTGGTCTGCAATTGGAAATTAGGGTTTACTGTAGATGCCCTTTCGTCTCCGAGCAAGACTCGCTGGCCTGCTTTGCGTCAGTCGCAAAGCACTTTCTTTATGGGGCCATGTGTTTCTAATTTGAAACACATGGCCCATAAAGACAAGAGATTGAGGCTTGTTTTATCACCACGCTTTCACTTTCACTTAAAATAAACACACTGCTGTGTGCATAATGGTGATAGCTTGTCCTTTTTTAGTACGCTCAACAATGCTACACATTTGGCAAACTATTGATCCGTGCTCCACCCGTCAGGCCCACGGACTGCTCACCTCTTCTTGGTACGTGAACCGGGCCATGAAAACTGGTTTGCTAATACAAGTTGTTGCCACTTCTATCAACGGCGGATTTCAGGACTGTTTACAGAGACCCACCCACTATCCCCAGTGCAAGATCCTGTAGACGGAATTTACCCGTATCCAAAGCCCACATGAACATGTGCAATTGCAGCCATGTTTAAGAAGGGCTGTAACCGGCAGGATCCCAACACCACCCGTAGGGCATTATTTGTTTACATGCAGCGCTTAGAAAAGGAACATATGCGATATGTAGCGCTATGTGAAAAGCGAATACTTCAATAAGCAAGCCAGTAGAGTCCACGTGTAAACAAACTTAAGGATGTAGTAAATGCATTCATATTTTCGTCGAAAGACGACCTGCCTGCCGAAGAGGTGGATGTGTCCATGAGCCCGGTCAGTTTTGAGGTCTCCGGCACAGGACAGCCTGTGGGTGGGGCCGATAGTCACCGTCCTTACTTCTGCTGAGGGATCTCGCGCCAAACACCCCAGAGTGTGATATCTTTTACTTGAGTCATTGAAAATGAAGCAACAACTATCCATTTGGGAAACATCGTTTACAACAAAACTTTTACCCCGCACTACCATTACAACGCAGGAATTACAACGAAAGTCGTTACAACGACTTTCGCTGGAGGGCGCTGTTGGATAGGAAATAGTTTAATTTTCTATCCAACACCTTCCCTACTATCCACTGGGACTGGAGTTGGAATAGAAAATTAAACTATTCCACTATCCAGCGCCCCCCAACGCAAGTCGTTGTAACGACTTGCATTGTAATTCCCGCGTTGTAAAGGCATGCATGGTAAAAGCATGCGTTGAAACGACATACATCCATCCATTTGCAACTCTGTGGGAAATGTTTTTGGGACGGTTTAAGGGAAGCGATTTTCAAGAGGGAACAAGAGCACGTCCCATATTTTGCTTAAATCGCTTCGACAGTTGTACGATTCAATAGCTGAGCAAAAGAAATTGATTTTGATCCAGGAGTTGTGACTAAAAAACGTCAGAACAGTGACTGCCCCTCTGATAGGTCTCTGCCTTCCACCCCTAGTTCTTTTAATGTCTACCGTCTAATCTCAGCTCTCCGAAGAAACTGAATGGCTCTGCGTAGTGCTTTACAAAAACTTTAAATAACTTAGATTCCACCCAAACAAGGCGAGCACTTCGGCTCCCGAATACCCACAAAGCCGAGAGCTGTTCTACAATAGGACATTTATTATGAATATTTTTTTGTCTGTACCACTGTTAACTTTTCCCATTATGTGAAGTTTCTAATCTATATTTTTCGTTCTGAAAAATATAAAGAGGTCCGAAGTAAGATGTATTAACAACGGTGACTCTGTTAAACTTTTAGCTGCACGCTTGCTTCACTTGTTTTTTTCTATTAAATCCCCTAATTGATCCAGCTTCATCCATAATCCCTTGTCATCCCTAGTAATCCCTAGTCATCCCTAGTCATTAAAATACTGAAAATTATTACCTCTCATCGGTGCAGTATGTGGGTGCATTTCCAAGAGATTGATGTTTATAGTAGTGTGGACATCGGTCGCTCTTTTAATGCCACCACTTTCCTCATAGGTTTTTAAATTACTTATTTATATAGTGCTTCACATGCGCATGTGCCCCATCAAAGCCCTATGTTCCTATTTTCCTATTAGCGCTGTGAGGCCACACCACTGGCAGAATGTACGCTATATAAGGACGTGTATAAAAAACTACCAACTATAATAATACTTGGAATTGACCCCTCTTGTTGTTCCCTAGCATCAGTAGTCTATCTGATCTCACGGGGGAGAAGGGGTAGGCAGGAGAGGGGGCGTGCACAAAACTTTTTTTAATGCGGTGGCACTTACCCATGCCTGGAGGCCCACTAAACAAGCATTTGCAATGCAATAGGTCTCGCATTTACGCAAGTTTAAGCTATTGGCATTGTAAATGACAATGCCTTTGATTTTTGTTTTTTTTTAAATTAAAACAAAAATAAAAGGCATTGTTATTTGCAATGTCAATAGCTCAAACTCAGGTACAAGCGAGACCTATTGTATTGCAAATGCTTGTTTCTCTTTCTTTGTGTGCAGTATTCTGCAGCACACATAGAAAGAGGGAATCGCCTCCATTGATTGTTTTTGTGCAGGAAGGAACTCCTTCCACAATCACCCCTGAAACACAGGTCCCTGCATTGGCACATGGCAGCCATTTCTGCACCAGCGCAGGGTGAAAGGACAGGAATGCACTGTATCTAATAGATATGGTGCATTCCTGCCCTTTTCTTTTGATTTAGGGCAGCGCAGTAGGAAGGCTTGTGGTGCTGCCCTACGTCAAAAGATTGTAAATTAGGCCCACAGTGTTTTGAGTGGGGTGTAAAGAAATAGAACATTTCTGAAAAATATTGGCCCTAATTGTTAAACGCCTTGGGGCAAATGTGGATGTTTTCAAACAATGAGGGTTTTGACACCAGAAGCTAATGAAGCTGAGTAAAGTGGCCAGAGATGGTAACGTGGTGAGGAATGCCAAGCAGAAGTCATACCGCTGTGTTCTGGACCAGTTGTTGGAATCGAGGTGGAGCTACTGTGAATCTGCAGGAGGAAGACAGTGGGAGGTAGAACATTTCTAAGCTTCCTTAAAAGAAAGAAGAATAAGCAAATAGCAGAGATCTGGTTGACTTGGGGTGAATGAACCCTTAGTTCCAAATAGTGACTACAATCAGAAGGGGGCATATTACCAAGGCAGGCGAAATGAAATTATTGCCGCTTTTGCGGCCGTTTTCGGCCGCAAAGCGGCGATAATTTCATCGCCCTATTAGCAAGCTGACGCTAACATCAGTTAGCAACAGCTTTTAGGTGATAGCGAGCGGTTTGGGGCCCGCTTTGCATGTCAGCGATATTTATCGCTAATGACATGCAAAGTGGGCGTACCAACCTGTTAGCGACTGAAAGCAGTTGCTAACATAGCTATCGCCTATTATCAACGCAGGCGCGAATATCGCCGAAAACTAACGCCTGCTCAGACCACTTCTTATCCTGTATATCCAATGCGAGTTGGATATTCAGGTTAAGACCCTATTGGCGTTAATGCCTGAATATCGCTGGATTCCCAGCGATATTCGCTCATTTCACCGCTATCGCCGGATATTTTATCGCATTGGAGATAAACGTTGCTAATAGCACGTTATCTCTGCGATAAAATCTGTCGTTGCGCGGCGATAATAAAAATGTCGCTAAGCTTATTTAGCGATAAATATCGCTAATTGTTGATAATATGCCCCTAGGTTCCCTTCCTACCTGACTTTCTATTGACAAAACTAGCACTGTATTGTAGACTGGAGAGCCTTCAATATAGATTACTTTTCTTTCTACTTAAAACATTAAAACATCCTGACTCTGGTGGCACTTAGAAACTGCTGCAAGTGAAAGGCAGGGTTTGGAATGATGAGTACATACAGTGAAAAAAGAGGGCTGGGACAGAGGAACTGGATTGTGCGGTGGGTGGGCGAATAAGGAAGAACACACAAGGGGGTGCGACTAAGAATGAAAGGAGGTGGCACTTGGAAGATCAACTAGGATCACACAGGGAAAAGAGGGAGGGACAGGAAGGTGTCATGGGAGGTGACGAATAGGGGAAATGAAGCACCTAAGGGAAAGAGTATGAGACAGGAGCAAACAACCAGAATGGGTGGAAGAAAAGAAGCACAAGACACCAGCAGCGGTCCGTGCAGGTAACAGCGGTGGGGCGGTGGGGATTTCGAAGGATGATGCTGAGGGAAAATTAATTATTTATTTAATTTTCCCTCTGCGTTGTTCCTCGAAATCCCCCCACGCGGCCCAACCCCTGCTAACTGCATGGACTACAGCTGCAAGACACAGCAGGAAGAGGGAGGTTCAAGAGGGAGCCAGCAGATACAAGAGGGGCCAGCAGAGAGCCCATTAGTTGTAAAATGGTCCCTGATGCAGTTCAATGCAAAGTGCTGCAGTGGCGGTAGAAAGATACACTCCAGCAGCCAATAGCATCAGGCGCGTGAGAAATAGGCCTCTGGTCTGGATTAAGATGTGATTGACAAAGTCTCAAGCCAGTGTCTGTAAGAGATTGATTAAAAATGCCAGTTGTTTCAAAAGGGCGGCCCAAAACCATCTCTTAGTATATTGGAGACAACAGGTCTGCTTAACAGCTGCCCTGTCAAAACCCAGGCCGAACAGTGGGTATTAAAGTCCCTTGAACTCCAGGGGAAGTATGGTAGGATGCCTCTAGGTGTCTGTAGTATAGCAAAGCTACACAAAATTTCCAGTGACTGCTAGGATGAATTTTTTTATGCCTCTCTCCCTGATCATCAGTTGCTGAAGTCCCCAAATATTTACAAGACAAAAGGTCTTACTTAGAGCATAGCGGAGGGCTGAGACAGAAAATAGGGCTAGGCACCAAAATTGAAGTGTCCCCTCAGTAGTCAAGGTCAGCAATGATCTGTCCATGCATGCCCAAATCAGTTCCGTTGTGTCCTCTTGTTTTTCTTCCCTTCGTTTAATTCGTAAGATCTCCCGTTTTTTTTCTGTTGACGCTCTCAAAACCATCATTACGGCCCTCATCACTTCCCGCCTGGATTATGGGAATGGCCTGTACGTAGGCATTCCAGCCTACGAAATCCGTCGTCTTCAGGCTATTCAAAACCATGCGGCCCGCCTTATCCTTCGCCTTCCCAAATCCTCTCACATCACTCCTGCCCTTAAGTCCCTCCACTGGCTTCCGGTTCATCTCAGATCTTACTTTAAATTAGCCTGTCTGGCCTTTCGGGCCCACGCTCGCTCCGCCCCGCACTTCATCAATTCCCTCATCATTTCCCATGTCCCAAGTCGTACCCTCCGTTCTTCATCACTTTTCCTCCTTCACGTCCCTCGCTTCCGTAAATCGCGCACTGGCGGCACCCGATTCTCAGTTCTGGCCCCCAAGTTCTGGAACAGCCTTCCTCCCTCTATTCGCGCTATTCCTATTTTTTCCCATTTTCGTAAAGCCCTCAAAACTTTTCTTTTCTCTCAGGCATTCCCCGGTTAATCCTTCTGGGTTCCTCTGTAGATACTGATGAGTCCTCAGCGCCAGGAAGCCGCTTGGCCGCAGTGCGCTTTATTAAGTTTCTTTTTCATTTCATTTCATTTCATTTCATTTCAGTAGTGAATTGAAAAGCTCAAAAAGTTGCCCACGAGCAGTTTTGAGCTTGTAAAGACATGCGGGCAGATTTACAAAACTCTTGCGCCACTTTTGCGTCACTTTTAACATTGGAAAAGTGGTGCAAAAGTGGCACAAGGGGCTTGTAAATCTGCCCCATGGTGTTTTATTGTTTTGCAAGATGTGGAAGACTTCATTGAATTATGATTGCTACAGTCAATATTTGTTTTAATATAAGAGAAATCAACAGTAAAAACCAGCCCAGCAGATCATAGCACAGGGCCACAAAAAGCCCCCAAATCGGCTCACATACTGATATGTCAGAGCAACCCATCGAGCATTGCATGATTGTCCTATAGGCCGGTCTGCCCCTGGCTGAGTGGGATATCCGCCAAAAAGTGGTGGATGTCTGTGGAGTGGCATTCATAACAGTGGATTCCTAATACGGTGGGCAGAACATCCACCACCTTTAGGCTGATGGCCCACATAGGCCCTACTCAAAATAAGGCTTACTTTCAATGTATAACTAGCAGCCAGATCTCTTCAGCCCTCAAGTAAAGCCTGTTCCTACCAGGATTCTTTCCAAATGACATCTTCAGGAGTTTGTTCACTTTCTTTCTTGGATGTAAGGTTGAAAAACATGCCTCCCTAGATCACGGTCTGCAAATTCCTGGGCCCAATGCAGAATCAACTGATGGAGCAGTGGAGGACTGCCTCTCTCACCAGAGAAATATTAGGCTATTTAAATTAATTAATGAAGGGAACAGAACTAATTCTGGAGGTGAAAGAGGATCTGTTGCTGACTGGAGGGTGTGATTTCAAATGCAGGGAGTTAAAATGATTTGGTGGTTCAGTGTCACCCAACTTACTTACAAGAACCCCCTTATTGTAGTTGTGCAGTAAGTACAACCACGAAAATCTAGGGGGTATATTTACTAAAATGTCATGCAATACAGCGCAGCACCCAGACATGCTGTGGTGCGTTGCGTGAGAGGGAGAGAGCAGAACAGCACCATACCCACCCTAATGCTGGTGCACAATCGGGCTGCAGAGTGCAACACACACACACACACCTTTGCAACATAGTGAAAAGGTCTCTGTTTGAGCCTAGCATGACGTTAAGAGTAGCCTTCTAGTACAAAATACTATGCTTAGACTAACTTTAAAATGTTTCTTACAGTGTATGTGTGCTGTACATTGCAGCACACGTGCAGAGTCAGAAAAGAAAGGCAAAATAAAAGCATTTCTCCTTCATAGCTCCTATTTCAAAAGGGTGTTGTTTTTTTTAAAGGATAAATCCTGGCTACTTGTTTTAGTAGATAGGGCTTTGAATCAAAAACCATAGGTGGTTGCATGGGACTGCCCATGCACCGCCCATGGACACCCCTTGATGCAAAGCAGCAATATACACTGCTTCACATTACTTTCAAGCAAATTTCCAGCACAAGAATATTTTGCACTGGAAAGTGCATTGGAAAAATAAATTCACTGATTTGCTTCACTTTTGTGATGCAAACATAGTGCAAAATCATTGTAAATATACCCCGAATGTCCCTTATGTGAAAAAACGTTGAGAGTGCTTTTGATTGTGGTGGATTGGCTGCCAAACAGTTAGGATGACACAGGCCATGCCTTTGCTAACACTGGTTAGCCTATCCACCTAATTTACAGTACTTACCACTCTGGTGGAAGTTTTCATCAATAGTGCTTCTGTTGACAGGGCGGTGACGCTTTTGTCTTGTAAATAATGTGAATGGGCTTCCATATCACTGTGGTCCTACTGACATTGTTCTTTGTTTTTCAGAAGCAAGGATTTAATTTTGAAGAAAAGTTATGCCCGCGATGTGCAGGGAGTGTTCTTCCTGCTCGTTGTGGCATTTATCAAGGATCACCAAGCACGGCATGGCGATTATTGACAGGAAAAATCAGAGTCTTATGGACACCCTAAAAAGGGCGCCCTGTGACACGCAGGCCAACGCCTGTAGGTTTCCAATCAGAAGCTGGCTGAGGCTTCAATAGGAAACCAATCAGTTTCTAAAGGACCGGGTGAACCTGAAGGTGAGTGGATCAAGTCAAGTCAAGTCAAGTCAGAATTTATATAGCGCACTACATACCCATAGGGTCTCAAGGCGCTTGAGGGAGGGGGGGAGGTTTACTTATCGAATATCCAGGTTTTAAGTTGTTTTCTGAAGGCTAGGTGGTTTTGAGTAAGGCGGAGGTGGATGGGAAGGGAATTCCAGGTCTTGGCCGCTAAGTAGGAGAAGGATCGTCCCCCCATGGTGGCTTTGTGGATGCGCGGAACAGCGGCGAGGGCTTGGTTGGACGACCGCAGCTGACGGGTGGGGGTGTAAAAGGAAAGGCGCGTGTTGAGACAATCAGGTCCAAGTTGGTATAGGGCTTTGTGTGCATGGGTGAGGAGACGGAACGTTATTCTCTTGTTGACGGGGAGCCAGTGAAGGTCTTTCAGGTGGACGGAAATGTGGTCTGTGGATGAAAACAATGTCAATTTTTTAACACGCACCATGACCACCCACCACTAAATTAGGTACTTTCTGGCGCATGCATCGAAAATGTCATTTGCGATCCCTTATTAGCGAAAAATAAAGATTCGCTAATAAGGAATCGCAAAAGGCTATGCATGTATGAATGGCTAAAAAGATAGCGATTCCTACAAATTTCTTAATTGCGACGCGCAAATTGCGAGTCGCAATTAAGAAATGGCTTCCCATTCATTCCTATGGGCCTACACACCCATAGGAATGAATGGTAATTGCATGCGCAATTTGCGAGTACCCATTAGGTACTCGCAAATTGCGTATGCAATTTCAAGGGTGCAAGGGTGTCAAAAGAACACCCTGTTGCACCCCTGAAATTGATATGTGCACCCATGTTGCACACACACATGCCCCAAGGGCATGTGTGTGTGTAACCTGGAACTTTAAAAAATGCACTTTAGTGAATTTTTCAAAGTTTTCGCTAAATACCACCAGGTTAAATTTTTCGTTATTTAGCGGACCCTAATAGCGTAATCGCTATTTTAAATGCCATCTTGCTTTGCGTTCAAGGCATCGCATTTTGCGATTCCTTAAATGCAATCGCAATTTGCGATTTTTGCATTTGGGATGATGCATCCCAAATGCAAAAATACCGTTGCAAAGGGGCTGATTCTCAGAATCTGCCTGTTTGCGACCGGTTTCTCCTTTGATGCATGTGTCCATTTGTGTTTGTTCCTTCATTACCATAACGCATTTGTTCCAATCAGTTAGAAAGGTTTGTCCTTTCACAAGTAAAAGCTGGTTGAGCCCAGCTACCACTTGTTATCTTTACACTCTCATCTGTTTCACCAGTTACTTCTTCTAGTTTGTTGGGCAGAGTAGCCAATCACCACTGTTTTTTTCCTGCAGAACCCCCTGGAGAGGGAAGTGCATTTAGAACTCAAACAAAAGTAAAACACAAAACAGCTGTCAGCATTTAAATTCATTTCCGGGGGAGACGATCGTTTTGCTTCGCTCAGGGCTTTTTATACATTTTGACATTAGCCTTGTTTTATTCCTGACAGGAAGAGACAACAGTTGCTTCCAATAACGTGCCTTGCACCTTCCAGACAGCAGCCTCTAGGGCTGAAAGGACAAGACACTAACAGCATTTTCTGGTGCTTTGCACGTTTACATTCTAGTCTAACAAAAAAGATGCACTTTATCCGAATTTTATGGGTTTACGAAAGCTTTCAGTGGAATTGTTTTTTTTTCTCCTTGAGGTAGTTTGTATGTTGTCCATAATGAATATTAATTTTATTTCGACAAAGGACACGTCGATAAAAATGCATGTTGGTGGATGTAGTAATTTTAAAGTCTAAGGGCCACGTGTACGACCGTTCTTAGTGGTCGCAAACAGCGAATTGAGCCATTTGCGACGCGCTAAAACGCCTGTAGCATGGATCAAGCCTATTTGTGAGTCGGTAACCTGTGACCGAATCACAAAATAGGGTTTGTCAGTCGGTATTAGGAAGCTGTGTGCCAAGGGCGTCCCTTCCCAATAGGGAGTCACAGGGGGATGTATGATTGTTTGCGACTGGAATGCGATTGCAAAACAATTGCAGTTTACTGCCTACTTCATGTAGGTGGTAAACCAGTCGCAAACGGGGAGGGGTCCTCAGGTGACACCTTCCCCTTTGTGATTAGCAGTGAAAACTTTTTAAAGAACAGGCAGTCGTCCCACGGATAACTGCCTACTCTTAAAAAATTAAACAGAAACATTTCATTTTTCTTTTTTTAAATGACCCTGTTTTACTTTAAGGGAAACTTGCTGAATTTTTTTAAAAACTGCTTTATTGAACAAGCAGTCACAGACATAGTGGTCTGGTGACCTCAGCAATCCATTATCCATGTGAGTGCAGGCCATTCCCAATGGGTCGCAAATTCCGACCTGCCTCATGAATATTAATGAGGCGGTCCCTTGCAACCCATTTGTGAATCGCAAACAGTGTCTGAGACACTATTGTACATTTCAATTTGCGACTCGAAAGAAATCGCTATTTGCAAGTCACAAAATGAAATGATCGTGCATGTGGCCCTAAGAATGCATTCTGTAGAGTTATATGTTTACTAGAAGTTTTTGGATGTAGGATTCCAGAGCCGATTAAATGGCGCTCGGAATCCATTCACATATTGCTGGTCTGATGAGCGATCCCAGTAGGGTAATGTTCATTGCAGAAGACAAGTTTAGTTGAACCCTGTCATATGGAGGTCCTTAATCATGTAATATACCAGCCCTGCCAATTTCCGGGGGTCTTCTTTTTGGGAGTGTCCTCACTTGGATGGGGATTGATATGAACTGTGTGATTGCTCTTCTTGAAACTTGTTCAAATTGCAGTGTAATTTTCGTAAAGGAGTGTCCTTACTTGTAATTAGCTAGTACAGCAACATGTTGGTAGATTAGTCCAATTTTTGTTATTAGACTAATGTCGCTCGGTAGGCCACACGTCTTGGGTTGGATTTAATGTCACATTAGTGGTGGGCCATGATCTGGTGACTGCAAACTGTGCAGTTGAATCAGAAGTAGGGGTTCCTAGGGCCCGATTCACAGAACTAAGTTAAGACAAAATCCTAAACTTACTATTTTTGTTATTCACAGAAGGCATTTAGTAATCTTAACTTCTTCCATGCTCATGACAAGCCCAGCTCGTCATGAGTCACAGTAGAGCTGTGCTTATGACGAGCTGGGCTCGTCATAACTGCCGCGGTCCTCCCACGCGCGAATCATTACCTGCCTGTGCGGGCGAATTAATCAGTGGGCGGAGTCGTGATGAGCCCAGCTCGTCATGAGCACAGCTCTACTGTGACTCATGATGAGCTGGGCTCATCACGAGCACCGCTGTGCCGCGCCCCCGCGCCTTGAGGGAATTACCCCCACAGCAAAGGGGTTAAGTTAGGATGTTGTCTTAAGTTAGGATTTTGTCTTCAATTAGGATTTTGTCCTAAATTAGGATTTTGTCATAAATTAGGATTTTGTCTTAAATTAGGATTTTGACCTAAATTAGAATTTTGTCTTAAGTTAGGATTTTGTCTTAAGTTAAATTTAAGACAAACTTAAGTTAAACTGAAGTTTAATTTAAGACAAAATCCTAATTTGGTGTCTGTAGTGTGAAGGTGGCATTAGTTTTATTTTATCAGTACTTGGGCATGAACCACAAGATATTCTTTTTATCAAGAGTTTTCATAGATAAATAATCATAAAGCTAGGACTTTACAAGGTTAGCACTTGTTTCATTAGTTGGCAATATCAGTGGTTCAAGGAGCATGTAACAAGATGGAAACACTGAAGGTCTCCAAAATCTCTTCTCCATAATCCTAAAGTTGTCTGTTGTAAAAGGTCAGCAGAGAGGCTATAAGTTAAGGGATAAAACAATCAGTTTCAAAAAGGTGTTTTTGGATGACTTCAATGCTGCATTGGTTCTACACTGTTTTTGAAAATTTATATTGACTCGAGGGCAATATTATTAAGGGATGGCTTTAAAATTATCGTCGCTTTAGCTGCAGGAATCTGCTGTTAAAACAGCGATAATGGGCATGATAATATGCCCTTGAGAATTCCAATAGAAGCCCATGTTCTGGTGTTAACATGGGCTTCTATTGGAATTCTCTTCGGCTAAAGCGGCAATAATTTTAAAGCCATTCCTTGATAATATGCCCCCTGGTCCCCGGCCCTGATCTTGAACATGGATAGCTAACGCCTTAATGAAATCTACACGAGCTTCATGAGAAGACTAGTACCCTGTAAGGGGCACATTTCCTGTGAACAGGACAATAATATTTTCTGGATCTTTGGCCACCATTCTTGGCAAGATCCTTTTAAACGATTTATGTTTCTTGTGTATGTTTTGATTCATGGGACCTTTAATGAATAATATACATGTTTGTCAAATTTCTTGGTATTGAGATTTATAGCACAAAATGTTGCAACACAGGCTAGTCATGCTCAAATTACAGAAACATAAGAAGTCATCTTGAAGCTATTGCACTGTACAGCGTTCGCTTATATCTCATGGATCTCCTCCAAACTTGTTCCTTGACATGCACAACCAGCCCTCTGAGCCTAAGTAATTACATTTTTCCCCTTCAACAACTCCCTCCATCCCTTCTTATCCCACCCGACGGCACCCCGTGTAAACCACAAAAAAAGAAAAAGAAAACAAAGCTTTGCAAGGTACCCAGGTGTGTTGACCGTGGTGTTACGCTATGTATTGACATCTCTATTTGGTTAGGGGCACTATTCAGAGCTGGAAAATGTGCAGTCCTTGTTCCCTGGAGGGGCAGGCCACAAGAGGTATGCCCCTGCACAGATAACTAATGAAGGGGACCCCAAGCATATTCAAAATTCTTGAAATCATCTCTAAATATATCACTCATTCTTTCCATTGTGACTGCCTGCCATAGGGCATGACTCGGGCATGCCATTGCCTCAGTGTGGGGGCCTCTCTCTTTTTTTCCGGGCTGCAGCTATCGCCAGTTCCACCGTTCCTAAGCAAAGCCACACCTCATCTCGGTATGTTTTTTGTTTGATATTTCAAAGAGGAGTCTCTCAGGCCTAGTAGAACATAGTCTAGGGAATCTGGGAGTGGGTATCCCAACATATATTTGATTTGTGCCAGGATCTCTGCCCAGAATGGGCAAATCATTAGGCGATCCCACCATATGTGTCTGAAATCGCCCAGCATGCCACAACCCCGCCAGCATAAATCTGATGTATTAGGAAAAAGCTGTCTTAATTTGGTTGGGTATAAGTACCAATCAGTAAGTAGTTTGTGAGGAGCTTCCCAAAGCCCTAAGGAACAATTGTGATGAGCTATATCCCTCCATAAAGACCTCCAGTGTCCCTTCTGTATTTCGTGCCCCAGCGTGTTCTCCCAAAATGCAATGTGCCTTGTCTGTGGGTAGTGGCAGTGTGTGTAGAAGTAATGAGTATAAGAAAGATATTGTGTCTTCATTCACTTTAACCCCTTTTACAAAGCATTCTACCTATGTGAGTTCCTGTGTTGCCGCCTCCCTAACCTCTGTCTGTAATGCCCAGTGACGTAGTTGCAAATAATAGAAGTGTTCGGCATCCGAGAGCTGAAAGTCTTGTTTACAGTGTTCAAAGGTAAGAATGTCCCAGTTATAAAATAGGTGGGATAATATGAGGCAACACCCTTCCTTCCAGGCGTCGAATGGATCCTGTTGAAGTGCCAGTGGAAAGGTTGAATTGGAGTGTATGGGAGTGAAGGGGCAAGGTAACGTCGTCCAGTTGGCTGTCTTGACCACCTCGTCCCATACTTGTAAGGTTTTTTCATTGGTGTGCTAAGGTATGTATTAGATGGGCGGTCTGCCTTCGGTTTCCATAACATGTCCCATATGACATTTATATTTGAAAGTAGTGTGTTTAGTACTTACTCTCTTTTTAAACACACTACTTTCAAATATAAATGTTTGGAATGATTTGGGACGCTTGGTGTACCTAGTAATTTACCCTCAGATACTGAACCAAGTGTCATAGCGAATTCAGCTGAGACAACCGACTAGAGGCTTAGTTAACAACACATCCTCTATTGTGGGTGAGGCTGGTGTTGTCGTTTGTTGTTGTTTTTTGCAGGGGGATGATTGAGTGATCATTATCTGTTTCAGATAGATCACCTCCTGGACAGTTATTTAAGAAACAGAGATTTGTGCTGTAGATATCATGGGGAAATGTATTATCTTTCAAGTCCATGGTTCCTCTCCTTGCATCTCTTTGTTTTATTTTATTTTACTGTTTACAGAGCTGGTCCTCCACACTCTGAGCATGGCCCAGGTGAGGTGAGGTCCATTCCCAGGTCAAGCTGGGTGAGTGAATGTACATTCATTAGCTGTGGTATTTTTTGATTATAAAAGGGATTCAAGGAAATAACTGGAGACTTATAATGATTTATTTTGATTTATTACAGCTGATAATTACATGCCTTGATGTGGAGGATTTGCTTTTATTGGTTTCACTTAAATCACAGCAAGTACTCTAGAATTTAGATGTGCTTTATTTCACTTATTGCAGTAGCGATTGTATGGGAGCAGAGGCCCTGAAGAAAGCCTTGGGACCTGTGGCCCTTTTGGCTGAAACATGTCGGCCTTTTTTGGCAGTTATTTGTTAAATACTGCAGTTTGCACTGTTCTGTTTTTTTTAATTAGGGGGTTGTTGTCTGCATTTGGAATAAAAGTTCCATATTGGGGCACACCACCCTATTTTAACTTCACCACCTTTCCTTGCACTGCTTTTTCTTTCTGTTTTTTCTAGTGGGTAACTACAGTATTACTCACTTCACTTTTCTAGAGTGAATTTGGGCAAGAAATAGCCTTTTATATATCGGTATGGCGTGCTCCATGATCAAGAGACCCATCACCCCTTGAACTGGCTAACCAAATGATAATATTGATCACTGTGAAGAGTTGATGGTCACCCAGATTCCATTATAGGCTGATCCTTACCAAATATCACTCACAGTCTCAGGTTCCTTTTCTTGAGTTTCCGTTTTTTGATATAACATAGGCGAAACTTTACCAATAGGAAAGTGCCTTCTATAAGCCTGAATTGAGGCTTTTAGACCCCCGGTTTGTTGTGTTGTTTACAAGACAGTGATGACTGCCTCTCTCATCATTGGCTTTACTCTCCCTGTTTCCACGATATGGTTAAAGAGAGCAGTTAAGTGGGGGATTAGTTCTGCATGATCAGTTTTTATAAAAGTGTACCGTCAGACCTTCCAGACTCAGTGATTTGTAAAGCTTCAACACATCAAAAGCCTGTCTAACTTTTTCTTTGCTGATAAAGGCCCCCAAATATTAATTTTGTATTTGTGTCACTTGTGCCAAATCTTCTGTGTGTAAATAGTCTTGTTGGGCATGTGAGTCTGCTGTCTCTGCTGTGTATAGAGTTGAATAAAACTTCCTAAAGCCGAGTGCCTTTCCCTGGTCCGAGGTTTCCACTTCTCCTGAAGGGTGGCATATTTCTCCTATGTATTTTTGTTCCCTACATATCCTCAACTGTCTTGCTTGGTGTGCCCCACCTTTATTACCCTGTGAGTATAATGCTTGCTTAAGCTGGAGGAGCATTGGTTCCGCTCTATTAGTATGTATTGCAATGTTTCTCCTTCACAGCTGTCACTTACCTTTGGAAGGCTAGTGTGGGGGTCTTTTTATGAGCTTGCTCTAGGGTGCGTAGTTCCCACTCTAATGTCAATCTATCTTTGGTCCTCTGTTTATTTAGGGACGCGTTCAATGCCACACATTGGCCTTGCAGAACAGCCTGAAAGGAATCCCAATTATTGGAAGGGGATGTATCTTGAGGTTTGTTCAGTTGGACAAATTCTCTGATGTTTATGGGGAGCAAAATCTCTGCTTACATTTAGGCAGGGGGGTTGGTCAAGTGTGATGACCACCAGTGCATGGTCTGATATGGTGTTTGAATGGATCTTCGGGTCTTGAATTTCGTGTGCGAGAGCATGACTAAGAAACATATAGTCCAACCAGAAAAATGTACGATGGACATGAGAGAAAAATGTGTAGTCCTTGTCCCTGGGATGTTGCACCCTCCACGCATCAAATAAACCCAGATCATGTATTGCGTATTTCAGGCCTTTTGTGAAGCTACCCATTAGCATCCTATGGGGGTGTGTACTATCCATACCAGAAAGAATGCCATGTAAGGTTGAAGTCTCCCATGAGAATCTTATCTCCTTATGCAAAGCCCCCTAGTAAAGTCAACAGAGACGAAATATGAGTTACTTGATTTAAGTTAAGAGCATAAGTCGCTGCCACTGTACATAGTCTCTGCCTAATACCCCCCTTCATCATGACCACTCTCCCTTCTTTACCCATTTTGTGGCCCTCAGTTTGGAATTTTAATGTGGAAAGAAATAGGAGAGCTACCCCTTTCTGTTTCGTGTTGGCGGAGGATTTTTATATATGGGGATACTTTTATGTTTAAGCCTATGAACCTCTGAACATTTAAGGTGGGTCCCTTGCAGCGCCACAATGTCAAAGTGTTGGTCCGATAGATATTTCCAGAGCTTGTACCACTTAGCTGGTGCATTAAGCCACCTAATGTTCCATGTGAGAACTGTAACTTCTATTTTGCCTACCGGAGGGACCAACCTGCTTCTGGATCTGCTCTCTACAGTGCCTCTCCTCTCCACCTTGGTCCCCAACTTGTCTCCCTTCCCCAAACCTTGACAGTTCCTTACATCCGTACACCCCCTGCCCAAACCTTCGACCTCGTGGTCATATAGCTCCTGGGTACCTGCAAACATAAAAAAAAGGAAGAAAAAAAGACCCCAGTACCGAACCAGTAGGGACAACAGGTGCCAAATGTAGTCCATTTCCACAATAGGTGATGGTCATGGGAGGCGATTAGGAACCAAGACGCGACCTTGTCTGCACTGTTGCAATTGTGAGCGAGGGCCATCTTCTTTGACAACAAAAATCTATAAGAAACGATCTCCTAGTCACCAAAAAATTTTGTAGATTTAAAAGGCCAGCAAATTACTTTTAGGTGGCATCGTCCACCTCAAGGCCAGAGAAGGCACCTCCCGGGGTGTCAGACAGTCCTACTTAGAATACGTAGTTCTTTCTATGTTATGCAGCAAATCCGAAGTCTATGAAGTTGTGACCATTCGAAAGCTGCAGCACTTCCAAAATCTCCTCTGTTTATGGGACCTTTGGGAGAGCCACGGGCCCTTTCCCTGAGATCATGTGGCATCTGTTCCGGATGCGACAGGTGAGCCAGATGCGTTGCCCCCTTTCTGTATATTCTGTGGCATGATGGGCTCTATTATGGAATTCGAAGGCCAAGCCAGATGGGTATGTCCACTGGTCCACTGGTATTTTATATTGTCTTGTCGGAGTTTGTCTGTGACAGGACGAAATTGCTGATGACGTGCCAATGTCGCCGGGGCCACTTTTGGAACAGGGTACAAGTGGCTCCCTGGAAGGACATGGTGTCCTTTTTTCTGGAAGCCTTAAGGATTACCGCCCTTGTTTTAAAAGAATGCAGTTTACCTAAAACGTCTCTCAGGCGCTACTTCTCACCTGGGAGCAATCTCCCCACTCTATGTACTCTATCTATTTTGATTTTCACTGTGGAAGAGCCCAGCAGTTCGGCGAAGATACCTACCACAAAGGCCTGCAGGTCCCATCCCTCTACCCCTCCTGCAAGTGCTTGATCCTGATGTTACCCCATTGAGTTGTGTTCTCTAAATCTTCGCATTTCAGAAGAGCCGCCTGGAGTTGAGATTGAAGACAGTGGGTTGTGTCATACATGTGTTCCATGCCCTGTTCCAGCTCCGACATTTTGATCTCCATTTCTACCACTCTACTTCCCACTGAATCCACATCTTGTTGCTAGTTTCCCAAAGAGATCAGTTTTCAGTGTCTCCAGGGAGGTAGTCATGTCCCCCCTGAGTTCCTCCCACACCTCCTTTTTGAAATCACGTAGAGAGGCAAGAAGGTCTACCTTTGTGAGAGCCATCGAAACCTGACTCTCTGGAGCCCGTCGGCTCCCACCGGTGAACGTGGGGGCAAAGTAGCTGGATACCCTGTTGCTCTGCTGTTTTTTAGGCATCATAAAGGGACCTACTGTGTGGGTTGGCTTACTTGGGAAAGGTCGAGAATATGTTTCCGAGTCCACCGTTCACGAACCACATTCGCAAACGGGGAAATAATGTTTTTTTAGCAGTCTTCTCTGGAGACTGAGCCCTATCCGGTGTCTCCTCCTTATCAGACCCAGCTCCCTTTGGCCTGCGAGGCTCACGGGCGATCAATCATGCACCTACAGTTCAAAAATACCCCCCCGTCTGGGCGCACTGTGTTACAACTCCAGGGGCCTCAGACGAGTGGTATTAGTGCACAGACGAGTGGGCAGTGGCATTGGGTTGCCCCTTCTCGGCTCGTGTCAGCTTTGCTCCCCCCGCTGGTCCTTCCTGCTCCTCTGAAATGCCAGTAAGCAGTCTCTTGTGTTTGGCCTCACATGTTAGGGTATGCCACTTTCAACTGGAACTTCTCCAGAACCAAGTCAAACAAGGCTGAACTGCTGCCTGCTAATACTTCATCCACTACGTCACTCCTTCTTCCGGCTATATGCAGCTTAGCAGCAGCTCTACTGTCTCTCCTCTCTCCTTGCTGTACCTCTCAACTCTCCATGGCAGTGCACACAGCCACCATCTTTAAGTCAGGCTCCCGCTGCCCCGTCTCGGTCCAACAGAGACCCCTGTAGTCTCAGTCACCTCTGCTCCTTGCCGATGCCCCAGCCAACGGCGATCCCCCCCTCGCCTCTGCGCCATAGAAGAGGGGACCGTCTGCCTGCCCAGCTCCGCCTCATCATTCTCCTCCGCTGATCGGGGGCACCGCGGGTGCCGAGGATCCTCCCCAGCAGTCCCTTTGTGAGGTATGATGAACAGACAGCCACCGCAGTGCTCCGGCACTACTCTCCACAGCAGCCTCACGGTCCATCACCCAGCCTCTGCTGTGGCTTCCCTCCTCCTCATTCTCGCACCCAGCTGGCCCGCCGGCAACCCTCTCATCTGCCTGGGCTCCCTGCACTGGAGACATCGGCCATGCCTGTATCAAGGTCAGTGAGTGTCGCCTTCACGATTCTCATACAATGGTGTGTCGCCTACAGCCATTACCCCGCATTTCTTCAGCTAAAGTAGTGGAGCTGTCATGGATTATGTCCACAGGGCCATCTTGGGGAGCCACGCCCTCAATATACATGTTTAAAAAACCACACCTATGAAGCTAAAGGCTGATTTCCGTTGACTCATTAAATTGCTTGTGTAGATCCTGTTGGTTTGGCTTCAAGTGATGTACATGGTCGGGTGTGATTCTCTCCAAAGTACACTTTGGGTTTGACGAGGGTATGTTCTGCTTTGACTGTGTTCTCTGTGAGCTGCTTTTGGCCTTGCGTCTCCTACATGTTCCCTAGTAGCTAGATACTGGTCGCCGTTTTATATTGTTTTACGCTCATATCATCAGAGGTCTATTAACTATGTGGCTGACTGACAGTTTGTAAACATGATTTTCTTTCATTGTAAGCGTAATGCAGTTTGTGGCCCTTTCATGCTAAGTCCTTATACAGAGAAACGTTGGTCATTTTGCTTTGGGAAGGTACAGTTTAACAAATGTATCTTTTATTGGTATTGGAACCACCAGAAATTCAATATTTATAGTTATATTGGGGGCGCTTTTATATCTTCACAAGGTATTTTAATTTAGTTCAAGTATAAGGAATTTGAAGTAAGCACTCAGGACAGGAGTGTACAGGAACATATGCTTTATTGACTGTATTTCTCCACAGCTTGCAGGAACTGATAACCAGTTCTCTGGGATTCAAACAGTAATGTTCCATCACTATGACAATGACATCACAAGTAGCTCATGCAGGAGACATGACCATAGAATTAAAGAAGAGACTACTACAACATCTCCTATCTTTCAATAAGATCACAATTTAAAAAGAAAGGAAAGAAAGAGAGAAGAAAGAGATATAGGGAAAATGCATAAAAGACGTGCATTTCAAAAGGAACAGCACTAAATCAAAAGGGATATGAAATAGCAAAATAATTAAAGAACGAAGCACACAAATAACATGCACCTGAAAGAACGATAATCCTGACTATACAGAATAAAGAGAAATTACAAATTCACACAATCTTGTGGGACACTAATCCTGCCGGATCTACGTGGAGGAACATATTTCATAGGATTCACATCTTTGTTTTGCAGATCAGATTGAACATTTTCCTCCGAATTAAGACCCGACTGCAACACAACTTTTAAAGGTATCTTATAAACTCTAGACAGGTTCCACCAATTTTTCCCATTAATTCTTATGGCAAAACGTGAAGAAGCATCCACCTTAACAGGAGGACCAAACTTAGACCAGCCTTTGGGACATTGTGTGGAGATTTAATCCTGACCCAATCCCCAACTTTAATTTTAGAAATAAAACATTCTGAATCTTTGCTCATTTTTTTTTTAGAAAACTCACTGTTCTTTCCTAAACCTAAACAATGTTGCTTAACTTGACAGGAGACATGACAGGAGACATGACCATAGAATTAAAGAAGAGACTACTACAAAATGTTTTACCAAGTTTCAGTTCATGATAGATGGATTTGGTTTAGCTACAAATTTCATCTGTGATATGCACACATGTTCTACCATATCTTTATTTGTAATCATACTGCACATTACATTTCCGGTGTGCATAGAGGATATGAAAGCAAATTCTGTTAGGTGCACACAAGGAAAATAATAGTATTATTAATATTTACAATAAAATGTATGTACTCTGATAACTTCATATGCCTAATTTGTATGTGCTTACAACATTGATTTTCACTGTGGTGACTGTGATTTAAATTTGTATACAAATCTAGACATAACATTGCTATGGTTGTATATTGTTCTGTATCATGCATAGTAGACACAGGGGCGGCTCCTCCTCATGAGCGGAGGAGCATCTCCTCGACTGCTTCGAGTGCAGCGGGTGAACACAAATAAATAAAATGCCATTTTATTTATTTACCACCGCACCAGCTTGCGCTGTGTACACCGCAAGGGTGGGGGCGGGGCTGAATCCTGCAAATACAGGATGACCACAATGGTCTACAGTGAGCATGATGGATTGGCCAGCTGTCTACTGCCATCCTATCCGACTGTGAAACAGTCTGGGGATCGCTGGCACAGGCTCCCACCCTCAAAATGAGTGCTGGCTGAGCGTGCTCCGCCAATCCTAGAGCTGCTTTCATTGCATGAAAGCAGCTCAAGGATTGGTTGGAGTTCTGTTCCACAAGTATAAAGGAAGTCCTTCCTTTTCATGCTTGCTGAAAGGAGAAGTGCTGCAGCGGTCGTGCTCCTGCTTCAGCTCCGAGTTTATGGTGAGTAGTGTTTTTACCCCTCACCATGTTTTATTGAAGGCAGCTGCCACTGAGAAGACATAGTGGGCGATATTTTCAAAGAAGTGGCTGAGTGAGGTGTTAGCCATCATAGCTTAACGCCTCACTCTGCCACTTCATAAACGCAAGACTGCACCATATTTACAAGAATATGGTGCAGCCTTTGGGTTTCCCTCTGCGCTGGCGCTACACTTACCACTGTAGCGCCAACGCAGGCACCTCTGCACCATAGTGCAAGGGTGTCTGTGTGCAGGCGAAGATTGTTTATATACAGGAACATAAACAATCTTGAAATGCCATTTTGTTACGTCTATGTGTGCTGCTTAATCCATTTTAAGGATTGTTTATGTGCAGAAAGGTTTACCTTCCAGAACATAAACAATTCAATGCATTTTGCTTTTTCCATGTGTGCTGCACACGGCATCACACATGGAATAAGCAAAAACGAGGAGAAAAAAAGCCTTTCTCCTCGTTTCGCCAAGTTGAGTCCAGGTTTTCCAGGGGGCAGCGTCAAACTCAAAGGGTGTAGAGGTGGAACGCCCACCGCAACACCCACTGCCCATCCCTTTCTCGCTAAGCATAGCATGAAAGAAGAGGGCCCTATTTACAAGGCAGCTTTAAGCCACGTTAAGAGGCTTAAAGCTGCCTTGTAAATAAGGCTAAGTCCCTATCGCAACGGAAAAGTCACAAAAAGTGACGTTATCGTGTCGATAGGGGCTTGTAAATGAGCCCCATTGTCCTTTAGTCAGTGGTTGTTGCATGACATTGAACTTTTGCTTCACAATATATCTTACATTTTATTTCTGTGTTTCCAGGTATGAGGTGTTGCTGCAACAGTGGGATGCTCCTCTGAACCTTTTACAACAGAAAGGGGGAAATGCCACTCCTTGGAAACAATGGAAGAGGGATTTATGATCTATAGCTATGGATGGGGTTGACATGTCAGTTGAATACCACAAAGATTTATTGTGACATTCTTTGGATTTCAAGGGACAAGAAAGATTTAGGAATTTACTTTGGTTGTGATTGCATACAGGACTGGGAATCAGTGTGGGGATTAGAATGAATTTGATGATAACATTTGAAAATTATTTAAAATCATGCTTTAATGTACTTCCGGAGAGGTGGAAATTTCACATATGTATTTAGGGCAGAGTGAGACTTTTGATAAATTCTTAGCAGGTGTTAGACCTGGCATCCTTGGCGTGGTTTCCCTTTGTCTTTTTGCCTCTACCTCCTACATTTTTGACTGTGTACTGGACTTTGTTTTTGCTGGTTTGTGTAGCTTAGTTTAGAAGTCTAGATACTGTGGGTACGAAATGCAAAGTATGTGGCTTCCAAAGTCATTTTGCCCAAGTGTGTAATGAGGGGAATAACTATGTTGAGACTGAAACCTTATTGGATTATTCTAGTGCAAAGAAAGTTGTGAAGAATACAAAATTAGAATTTAGTTTGGTACTTGTTGTGAATGCAAGTGATTTACTGCTTATGGTTGATTCATGTCATAATGATGAGAAAAGGCGTTTGATGTGTTCTTTGGGAGTATGGTTGACAACTTGCAAGAACCTAATATACACCATGAAGTTGTTCAAGGACATGCCATTGATTGAATGTTTCCAAACGCATTGTACAGTGTAGCAATACTTCTTCCCTGGTTAACGTCATACTAAGTATGAGATTTTGTAAAGTGATCAGGATACTAGACCAATAATTATAGTAGAACAATAATTACTCACTTTCTGGGTTGAGATCACTTCCGGGTGAAGAGTAATAAATCACTAGACTATTAGGCTTCATCTACCAAGATGTTTGGTATTTGCATTGGCTCTTCACTCACTTGTTAGTTTGCACGTATTATTGCATTTCTTCATGCTTATTGTTTTACTTCCTTCTTCAGTTCCCCCAGTTTCCTCTGAATTTTCCAGCATTGCCTTTCCTTGTGTTGTGCTGTCTTTGTCCTATTTTCCGTAAAATTTTAGCATTATTTTGTTGCAGCATTTCGGGTCCTTCCACTTAATTCCTGGTCAAATTAGGGCTAGTAACACCTGTTGCTAGAATCAGTCACGAGGACCTGTCTATTAGGACAAACTAACCTTGAAGGAGTGGGATTCTCTCTCACTCCCTTTTCTTTTTCGCCTGTGATTCCTACGACTGGGGGCAAGTCCTCCTTTGATCACCTGTGAAGGTATTTGGTATGGCAGAGGCATTCAATGGGTCTGCAATTTCTATAGTGTCTTGTGAACTATTATAAATCACTTTCCACTCCCTGTTAACACTCTATGGTAGACTTTAGATCTTCAGATAGTTTCACATTATGCAAGGATCCCCTACTTACCAATGTATTTATCAAACTGTCATACTGGGCAAGTAAGTCAAAACAAAAAATCTAAATCTTTTTTTTTTTGTCCAATAACTTTATTATTTTAAAAAGTAAAAATTCACACAGTTATAATAAAATGCAATATATCAGGGCAAAAAGATTATTAAGTAATTAAAAAAAAGAATTAGAAGAATATAGTATTAGTATAGCATCAATGTCCGAAGAATAACGAAATCACAAATAATACAAAATCGAAGTATACAATATAAAAAATATTTCATATTAGAATAATAACAAAACAAAAAGATTTGCTGTATTGCACATAACCCAAAAGATATCAAAAGGAGAAGAAGAAGAAGAGAGAAAGATATGAAAGAAAGAAGGAAGAACATGGAAAGCAGGAGGAGAGAGAGAGGACAAAATATAGATAAATAAAATGATAGATAACTAATTAGATAAGGAAATAGATAAATAATTAATTGATAAATGATGAATAATGAATGGGGCCCCCCGCAGCAGTGGAAAAATAAATAAATTAAGAAGTAGAGACAAAAAGATATTGGGCTACCAAGCGTTGAGAGGACAGTTTCATATACTTACCTAAAGACCTTCAAATAGTATTAGAGATGGAAGGAGTACAATGATTCTCTTCAACAGAGGTATGCGCCCCACGAAGAAACGATACCCAGGCCCACCAAGTATGATAGGACAGGAGATTAAAGGATTTCCATTTGGTTAAAATAATTTTAACAGCAATCGATATTAGGAGATCTAACAATTGCATATCAGTATCATCCAAGGGGAGAGGAGTGCATGCAGCCCACATACCCAATTAAATCGTAGGTAACTAGATCTCCACTGTAGTATCAAAGATTAGTGATAGATGTTTCTGAATCAAATCCCCAAAGGAATGTTGTAACGAGCATTCGAAAAACATATGTTGGTGAGTACCTGAGAACAAATTGCAATTCCAACAAAGATCATTGTCTCTTAGTTTCATCTTATATAAGCGAGCAGGGGTCCAATGTAGAAGATTCATAGAAAACAAAATTAGATTGCATAAGAGAAGGAGCAATCTTATTCTGTAATGAAACCTTTCCAATTAATTGCCATGACTCTTGAGAAATATGTTTGAAAATATCACTATCAAAATGATGGGACCATTTATCTTTTGTAATTGTAGTCTGAGCGGGAGGTGGCACAGATAAAAATGTGTAAATCTTCGAGGCAGTATGACCTGAACGAAACCACATACACAAAAGTTAAATAGTAGTTGAGTCTTTACAAAGGGCAATTCTAGAAAGAGCAACCTTTAATTTTAAAAAGGAATAAAAATCCATATTATTAAGATTATATGTACTTGCTAAAGAAGAAAAGGGCAGAGGATCATGATTGGAATCATAAAGATGCTTGACCAAGGTCAGACCTTTATCAGCCCAGGAAGCTATTGTAACAGGATCAATATCAGTAACAACTTTAGGATTATACCATAATGAAGACCATCTCGATTTATGAATGGGTTTGGAAACTTTTGTATCAATATATTTTAGAGCACTAATTGTGTCTGAAATAATACGGCTAGAATGTGGTAGCACCATTTTAGAAGCTGTTAAAAAGGAAGGTGTAGAGAGAGGTGTACACAGCTCACGTTCAATATTTAACCATGGAGGGGTATGGAGGGAATCCGATAAAAACTAAAGAGCACCCTGAGACGATATAAAGGCAATTTGATACAGGTTCCAATCAGGAAGATCACAACCACCCAAAACAGCTGGTTTTCTAAGGTGTTTATATGCAATTCTAGCACGCTTATCACTCCATAAAAATGTTGACGTAAGTAAATCAATCTCCTGGAAAATGGATGAGGAGAGTTTCACAGTTAGCATGGAGGACAAAAAGTTAATATTTGGAGTTATCATCATCTTAAGAGTTTGAAGACGTCCCTAACAGGAGATGTATTTCGGAGACCAGGAGGACAAAAGATCTTTAACCTTAGCTAGTATATGAGATTCATTATAAGAAATAGTATCTAAAAGGGTATTACAAAACCAAATGCCTAAGTATTAAATTCGAGTCGACAGACATTTAAAACCGGCCTCACCCATGTGAGAAGGGAAACACAACGCATTAAGAGGGAACATTTCCGTCTTATCTCTGTTGAGAATATATCCTGAAAACTCTTTAATGGTATTAGAAATAGCAGGAATGGCAGTAGCGATGTCCTCAGAAAATATGAGAACATCATCTGCGTAAGCAGCCATTTTAATCGTATGCGGACCAAATTAGAAGCCTTTGATATTCTCATTCAGATTGAGTAACCGAAGACGTGGGTCTATAGACAAGAGGACGTAGCCCTATTACCTCTGATGTTAGCTTTAGGTTGAGCATATAAGGACATTACCATGTTGATAAAAGAATCTCCTAAGTTATGAGATTGGAGCACTGCTTTTAAAAATGGCCAAGAAAATTTATCAAAAGCCTTTTCGGCATCAAGAGCGATCTCAGCTGATGGAAAAACAGAGAGCTTCGCATTCTCCAATATATGACAAAAGGTTCCAATATTATCTCTAGCAAGCCTCCCTTTTACAAAGCTAGTCTGAGAACCATGGATAAGACTAGGGATATGACTCTCTAAATGCTAAGCCAGGATTTTAGCAAAAATCTTACAGCCTGATTCATCAATCTCCCGTTTTGCGAGCCCCTAATAGTGATTCATAAGGAATCGCTATTAAGGACTTGCAAAACGGGATTCATGTAGGAATTGCTAAATAAATAGCGATTCCTACACATTCCTTATTTGCGAGTAGCAAATTGCTAATCGCAAATAAGGAATAACTCCCCATACATTCCTATGGGCCAAAAGGCCCATAGGAATGATTGGGGAGTATTCCTTATTTGCGATTAGCAATTAGCTAATCGCAAATAAGATAGCGATTTAAAGGGTGCAAGGGGTGTCCAAAGGACACCCTGTAGCACCCCTTAAATGCAAATTGAAACAGGTGTTGCGCACACACATGTCCAAAGGACATGTGTGTGTGCAACATGCAACTTAGAAAAATGCTTTTAAAAGCATTTTTCTAAGTTTTCGCTATTTACCACGAGGTTTGACCTCGCGGTAAATAGCGGGCCGAAATTGCGAATTCGCAATTTTTAAATGGATGATGAATTGCATTTAAGGAATCTCAAATAGAGATTCCTTAAATGTAAATCCTCGCAAAATAGCGAAATCGCTATTACCGATTTTTGCATTTGGGATGATGAATCCCAAATGCAAAAATAGCGCTCGCAAAGGGCCAGATTCCCAGAATCTGGCCCTTTGCGAGCCGATTTCGGCTTGATGAATCAGGCTGTATGCTTCCAAATTTACAAGCGATATTGGACGGAAATGTTTAGGGTCACACTGATCTTTCCCTTCTTTCGGAATCACAACAATAGTAGCCTCAGCTGCTGACCACAAGACTTTGCCCGACATTACAAAGTTATCAAAAACTTTCTTGAGATATTTTATTATTGAGGATGAGAAGGTCTTGTAAAAGCCAATAGGATAACCATCAGGCCCTGGAGCCGTCCCTGAAGGTGTCGTCCGAATGGCTTGAATTATCTCTTCAGAATCAATAGGATGCCCCAAGACAGTCAACTCCGACTGTGAGATAGTAGTGTAGGAACCGAGGACAAGAACTGCTGTCACACTGATCCTCAGAGGTGTACAGTTTTTCATAAAAATCATGAAAGACTTGAAAAATTTCTTGAGTATGGAATTTCCTAGCACCATTGCTGTCATTAATAAAGGGAATCTGAGTGGTTTTAACATTTGTATTTTGATACTTCAAAGTGGTAGCCAACATCTTACCTGTTCTATTTTGAAGCAATCTCAACCAATAGATCTAGGACTTTATCTTTGTCATCTAAAATCTCTGTATTAAGACACCTTGTTTATCCGTCAGAGAAAGGAGAGTAAATGAGACAGCTGCGTGATCAGAAACAACTGTTGGGTGAATGATAGCATTACTCATGTGTTTTAGAAGAGCAGCATCAACTATAAGATACTCAATGTGTGAAAAACTAGAATGTGAAGAAGAGAAAAATGTGAAATTGCTGCCGGTAGGATTATGTAGCCTCCAAACGTCAGTAAGCTGATGAGAGGACCACATATTGAGCAATTGTTTATGTGAACTATGAGGGCATAATTTAAAGGCAGAATACCTATCTAAAATAGGATCCAAATGGTAAATTAAAATCACCTCCAACAATTGTTCTAGCCTTTTGAGGGATATCAGAGAGTGTTTTATTTACTGAACGCCAAAAGAGTTGATCATCAATGTTGGGAGCATAAATATTCATAACATATAAATCATCTGAGTCATTGGACTAGCGAGAGAGCAGCCATCTGTATCAGGTTCAGCAATAACAATAGACAGACCAGAATTCTTGGAAATCATGGTTACAACCCCATTCTTTTTACCAGTGGCTTCAGAACAAACAACATTCAGAACCTATTCCTTCCGCAAGAGCAAAGCTTCTTTAAAGGCAATCTTAGCTCCTGAAGAAGAACAATATCACTAGATAAGCTGTTGCAGTAGTCTAGGATCTTGGACCTCTTAACAGGATGATTCAATCCACAAACATTAAGAGAGATTACGTTTAGGCCAGACATAAAAAGACCTGACACCAAACAAATAGGAACATCTCATAACAGAGAAAAGGAAGACTAAACAATAGTATAGCAGGTACGTGAACAGGCAACAGGAAAAACATAAAAAATTAACCGCAGCAGGAGTCCCCAAGGAAAAAAAAGAAAGAAATAGAAGAAGAAAAGATGAAAAAAAAGAAGACAGATAACAGAAAGAAGACAGAGAAAAGATGCTCCAAAGAAAAGAGGAACATATAAAAAGAAAAACCCCACCAGAGGATGTCTGTAATAGACAAATTGCATGAGGAGAAAAAACATGGAGACACAACCACAGAGGCCAACACAACCAGTGCAGACAACTTGGGAAGAAATAAAATTGTCATTAAGCAACAAAACTTAAATGCGCATGAATCCTACATTACTAAATCTAAGAGCTGAAATATTATAGTCATGAATCATGAATATCATTAAGAGATAAATAAAGAACAGGCTAAGGCAAACATTCGATTCATGCATCATGAATAACAATAATAAATATTAAATAGAACAATTGCATCATGAATAACAATAATAAATATTAAATAGAACAAGTTAAGGTAATAATCAATAAGGTTTCATAAATAACCACAATAAATATTATAAAAACCAGGCTAAGATAAAGTTGAATGAAAGCATCATAAATAACAATAATAAATATACAAGGAACAGATAAAGGCAATATTAAGTTAAGGTATCGGAAAGAACAACAATAATAGATCGTATAGAAACAGCCTAGGTAATATTAAGGTAATGAAACATAACTAGCAATGATAGACATTATAGATAGTCGCCTAAGGCAGAATTAAATTAAAGTATCATGAATATCAATCTTATATATTATTACTAATAGCCTAAGGAAGTACTAGGTTAAGGCATGAAAAACATAAGAGTAATACATATTATGAGTAATAGATTAAGGCATGGAGAATGATCATAAGTGATGCAATAAATATTAACGAGAGGCAATAAAAATAGCAATATAATACACAAAAATTCATAACCCCCTAATATGTCCAACACTATATAAATTGATAACAACTGTGAACAAATACTAAAATATATAAAAAGATAATTAATAGAAGCAATGAGCAATAAATAAATCACAAACAATAGAATAGAGCAAATCTGATGGATAGCTAACAGTTTATCATTTCAGAAAACAAAGATAAATATATATACCAACAAGAAAAAAATAACATATTCTACCTAAAATAGCAAACATCACAAACATACATAAAGAATAGAGGAGTTGATGAATATACTCATATTATAAGAAATGTACAAACAAAAATGTAAATAAAATATAGGAAAGAGAATAAGAGAGGAAAATACAAATAAATCCTTAATTACATGAAAAAAGATTAAACACCAAGAGAATAACAGGAATAGAATAAAAGACAAAGTTCAAGCAAAACAGAAAAATAATATACAAGAAAAGGATACCAACTATTTTAGAATTACACATCAGTAAAAATTCATCACAAGAGGAGGATGAAAGAAAATAGTAACCCTAAAGCCAGTTAGAGTAGGGCAGAAAGAAAGTAAATGATAAGGAAATTGAGGAGAAGGGAAAGAGAGATATAATGATATCCACTAGTATCAAGACAGGACCAAAACAACAATAACGACATAGATATACCTCTTAAGTATTATGCATAGAGGTATGCACCATCTTGAGACCTGTAAATGAAAGAGCAATTAAAAGAGAGCAACCAATATAAAACAATAACGGATGCAATGAATATTCATTATTAACCACACATAATGCAATAAAGCACCAAGGGTATGAAACAAAGTACCAGTGCAAGATGGACATTAAGGTTGAGAGGTGCCAGGCGGAGATTCGGAGTCCATCAGAGACTCAGACTGATTATCCAAAAAAGTGGAAAGCTCTGCAGGCCCATAAAAAATCTGTGGGCGACCTCTAAAAGTTATTCTGAATCGCGAAGGACCTGCAAAGGAAAAATGGAATGTTCATGTCTGTAAATCGCCTGCATAAATTCAAGAATCCTTTACGACAAATGACGGTGTCTCTAGCAAAGTCCTGTGATATTGACATTTGGTGCCCCTCCCATTGCAATGTTTTAATCTTTCTCATGTGGGCAAGGATCTGCTCAGTATGTTGATGACGCAGAGGTGTAAAGATCACCGGTCTCTAAGAGCACGTTATGTTATGTTATGTTACCTAGCTTTTGTATAGCGCAAATCACCACTGGTCTCTAAGCGCTTTCAAGAGGGAACAAAACACACAGCCACTAAGAGCTCCTTACAGGCTGAACCATTATATTGAGGAGATTGCCTTTTTAAACAAATGGGTTTTCAAATGTTTTTGGAAAGACAGGAGCACTGGATCTCCTTGCCAAAATGCGGGAAGCTCATTCCAAAGCTGAGGGAGAAGGACCGATAGAGCTTTACCTCCTCTATTCTTAAACTTGAATTTTGACGACGTCAAATTCACAGCTTTAGAGGTGCGTAGAGCTCTGCCTAGGACGTACCTCACCAATCGATCCTTGATGTATTTAGGGGCCTCTCCATAGATGGCCTTATGAGCTACACAAAGACACTTGAACTGCACCCGATGTTCAATAGGCAGCCAGTGCAATTTGTGCAGCAAAGGAGTGGCACGAGTTCTTCTCGAAGAGAGAAAATGAGCCTAGCCGCGTAGTTCTGGACCACCTGCAATCTCCTAATAAGCTTTCTTGAGAGGCCCAAGTAGAGAGAGTTACCGTAGTCCAGCCGGGATATAACAGTAGCAGACACGATGGATTGAAGTGCCGGGACTGAAAGAATAGGTACCAGTTTCCGCAATTGTCGGAGTAGGCCTACGCAAGTACCTACCACCGAGGAAACTTGAGGGGCCATGGACAGCTCCGAGTCAATTTTTAAGCCCAGACTCTTCACTACTTTCCCTGGAGTAGGTGCCTCACCCAATTCAGTGGGCCAAAAAAGCTCACACCAGGGATTATTGGGAGTGTCGATGATAAGTACCTCCGTTTAATCAGGGTTGACCTTCAGAAAGTTGTTAGCCATCCAGTTAACCGTGAACCTAAGAAGTTTTTTGACTGAGTCCTGGGATTGGCTTGGGTTAGCTAGTTGAACCAGGAGTTGCGTGTCATCCGCATAATTAAATACCTGGCAGTCTCTCAGCATTAATTCAGCTACCAGAGGCTCCAGGTAAATATTAAAAAGAAGGGGAGACAATGCTGAACCCTGGGGGACACTGCAAGTCACTGGACTGGCCATTGATAACTGGTCTCCCATTTGCACTCTCTGCATGTGGCCAGTTAGAAAGAAGGTAAGCCATTTAAGCGCTTGCCCCTTAATCCCAAGATTCGACACCCGGTCTAGTAAGATGGAATGGCTGACCATGTCGAATGCTGCGGACAGGTCCAGGAGAATCAGGGCGCACGGTTGTTTATTGTCAGCACTGGTTCTCAGGTCATCCACCACTGACGCCATTATTAGCTCAGTACTGTGGTGTGCTCTAAAGCCAGCCTGTCTTGGATGAAGTAGCTTGAACTCTTCCAGATAGCTAACAAGCGTCTTCAATACCTGTTTCTCCAATACCTTCACTGGAAAAGGGAGCTGGGAGATAGGTCTATAGTTTTTCAGCGTTTTTATATCCGCCCCTGCTTTCTTCAGGAGAGGAATAACTCTGGCTTCCTTCATGTTGGCCGGTAGATAACCTGAGTCCAATTACTCATTTAAGAGATCTAACATCAGATCTTCTAAACCAGGCAAGGCCATTTGGAAGAACCTAGGAGGGCACGGGTCCATTCTGGAACAAGATTTATCCCCATTTGCTGTGGCAATAAGGCTTGCTGCGTCAAAGCATGGGAAGCTCATTAAGGTACCACACCGCTGTGGAGAGCTCAGAGGGTCCTTTATGCTGTTATCATTTGAGATAGTGGTGATCTCTCGAATGATATCTCGTACTTTTTGGAGAAAAAACTCCTGGAACTGGTCACAGTTGGGAAGATCGTTTACTTGGATCTTGCTGCCTCTCTGAGTGAGTTCCTTCAAAATCAAGAAAATCTCTTTTTGTTTGTTTCCCGCTTGGCTAATTCTATCCTCATAGAAGGATGCCTTCTTCAGGAGAATGTGGGATTTATATTTGATCAGGAGACTATTATATATGTTAAAGTCCGCTGGCTTATTGTTTAGTCTCCACCTCCTCTCTGCCTGACGGAGAAGCTGTTTCTTCTCCCTTAGAGTAGTGTTAAACCAGGGGGCTCCCTTGCCACTGTCTCTGACCCTCTCTAGCCGTTCAGGTGCAAGTGTATCGATGGCCGATTGAAGGCGGGAGATTAACACAGTGCTTTTGTCATCTAAATTGCCTTCACTCATGACAGGAAGAGGCATAGAGCGCAGCGTGGAGACTAGGGGTTCCGCTTCCACTTTCTTCCATGATCCGATCTTCCTCCAAAGGGGGGCAGTCGGTAGTGGAGAATGGTCGCAAGGGACCCAGCATCTTAACAGGGAGTGGTCAGACCATGCACAAGGGCTAATGTCTGTTATCTCTGCATTGGGCAGCGAGGACCAGATCAGATCGAGGGTGTGACCTTTTGTATGAGTAGGGCCCTTGAGCAGTTGTGATAGGTCTAATGAGGTCAAATTTGTTTCAAATCCCGCTTCTGTCTTGTCTCTAGGTAACTTGTCCCAGTGATAATTAAAGTCCCCAACTATCAAGAGATGTTTATATCTTGAACTAAGGTCTGTTAAAAGCTCTAAGAAAGTCTCATTGAAATCTGGAGAGCATTTAGGAGGAAGGTAGACTATCAATACCACAAAGCAAGAGGATTTCAAGATAATTTTTATTCCTAGAAGCTCTGCAATATCGCAATTCTCAGCGATAATTTGAGTCACGGCAAGACACTTTTTAAATATGAATGCGACGCCACCGCCCCTAGAGTCACCGGGTCGGTTATACCATAGCGCGTCATATTCAATTGGAAGCGCTGCCAAAATATCTGGGGTCGATGAGTCACCTAGCCATGTTTCCGTAAGAGCTAAGATGTCAATGTCCCCATCCAGAAGGAGAGAAAGCACTTCCAGATGATGTTTCTGCAAGGAGCATGTGTTAAGCAATGCTAGCCTAAGGCCATTGATCGTATTTACAGTTAGAGGGCCCTGAGCTGTATAGATCCCTTCCCTTCCCAGTTACAGTCCCTCAATAATAATTCATTCCGTAGCCTGACTAGCACTTTTGCCCCTAATAATTCAGTGTCTGTTCTTAATGAATGTAGTTGTTCAAATGTACAAACAAAATGTTGGCCAGGGGTCCTGGCCCCTGGGCCCGGCCAGGCGAGGACGGGCGCTTACGGGTTTGCCTCTGGCGTGCCTCCGGCACGCCAGTGGCGCGCGTGCAGCGCGCTTTCATCCCTGCTCTTTAAGTTGGGAAATTGCAAGCCCAGCACACTGACCGGGAGACCTCGTTCTCTTTCAAAGTTTTTTTAAATGAAATGTTCAGAACTAAAGGAATCCAAGTAAGCAAAAAGTCCACCATTGATGAAGCCACTTTCTCACATTCTTCCGGAAGACCAAAAATATGAAGGTTACTTCTACGATTTCTGTCCTCCTGTTCAGTCAGGTCCCTTCTCAGTGAAGCCAAGGAACGTTCCATACTTTGAGCATGTTTAGCTTGCTTATTCGTGAAGTCTTCCACATGACTTATTCGTGTTTCTGCCTTGGAGACACGTAGTGGTGAGATTTTTAAGGTCAGTTCGGATAGCCGCCACCTCAACTTTAAGTAAGTATGTGTTCGTTTTGGTGCTCTGCGCTATATCATGAACAGCATTAAGTTTGAGCAGTATGGTATCTAAAATCTAGGTGGATTCCATATTGCTTTTAACTGGTGAATCTGGGTGGGTGAAGTTTGTTTAGATCTCTTTAAATTGCCCTTAGAATCTCTGTCCTTAGGGATGACACCCATGCCTTCTGCCATTGAAACCATAAACAGGTAACACTCAGAGAGACCAATAATATGTAAATGGTTACTATTGCAACGAAGATTGATATATCATGAGACACCCACAACCAAAAATCA
Organism: Lissotriton helveticus; assembly: GCF_964261635.1. Lineage (NCBI taxonomy): Eukaryota > Metazoa > Chordata > Amphibia > Caudata > Salamandridae > Lissotriton > Lissotriton helveticus. The sequence goes on from NC_136058.1 coordinate 263,994,213, forward strand.
CGCTGTGAGCATAAAAACGTAATCACAGTATACAACTCTCCAAGAAATGAGACCACGTTGTAAATATGCCAACAAAAAGATGGCACCGCAGAGAAAAACAGACACCAACCAGATATAGGTTATAATGCTGAGTAGACTCTCCACAACAGGAATAAACTGTAAGGGATTGTAAATGCACAGACACAATCAATCAATCAATCAATCACGGCATTTGTAAAGCACGCTACTCACCCGGGTGGGTCTCAAGGCGCTGGGGAGGGGTAAGTTACTGCTCGAACAGCCAGGTCTTGAGCTGCTTCCTGAAGGAGAGATGGTCTTGGGTTCGCCGAAGGTGGGTGGGGAGGGAGTTCCAAGTCTTGCCAGGTAGGAGAAGGATCTTCCTCCGGCGGTGGCTCTGCGGATGCGTGGTACGGTGGCGAGTGCGTGGCTGGTCGATCGTAGCTGGCGGGTGGGCGTGTAGAAGGTCATGCGGTCGTTGAGGTACTTGGGGCCCAGGTTGTGGAGAGCCTTGTGTGCGTGGGTGAGGAGTCTGAACGTGATTCTCTTGCTGACGGGGAGCCAGTGCAGGTCTCTCAGGTGTCCGGTGATGTGGCTGTGTCGGGGGATGTCGAGGATGAGTCGTGCGGAGGCGTTCTGGATGCGTTGGAGTCTTTTTTGAAGTTTGGCTGTGGTTCCGGCGTAGAGGGTGTTCCTGTAGTCTAGTCGGCTGGTGACGAGTGCCTGAGTGACGGTCTTCCTGGTTTCCGTGGGGATCCATCTGAAGATCTTGCGGAGCATTCGCAGGGTGTTGAAGCACGAGGATGAGACGGCGTTGACTTGTCTGGTCATTGACAGGGAGGAGTCCAGGATGAAGCCCAGGTTTCGTGCGTGGTCCGTTGGTTTGGGAGCGGTGCCCAGGGCCGGGGGCCACCAGGAGTCGTCCCAGGCGGAGGATGATGATCCCAGGATGAGGACTTCCGTCTTGTCTGAGTTCAGTTTAAGGCGGCTGTTTCTCATCCAGTTAGCGACGTCTTTCATCCCTTCGTGTAGGTTGGCTCTGGCGGTGGTGGAGTTGTTGGTGAGGGAGAGGATGAGCTGGGTGTCATCGGCGTAGGAGATGATGTTGAGGTTGTGCTGGCGTGCGATGGCTGCGAGGGGGCTCATGTAGACGTTGAAGAGGGTTGGGCTGAGTAAAGATCCTTGTGGTACGCCGCAGATGACTTCGGTGGCCTCGGATCTGAACGGAGGGAGGCGGACTCTCTGGGTTCTTCCGGTGAGGAACGAGATGATCCACTCCAGCGCTTTCTCTCGGATTCCAATGTTGCTGAGGCGCTTCACTAGGGTGCGGTGGCAGACGGTGTCGAATGCTGCGGAGAGGTCCAGGAGGATGAGGGCCGCTGTTTCCCCGTTGTCGATCAGGGTTCTGATGTCGTCGGTGGCTGCGATTAGGGCGGTCTCGGTGCTGTGGTTGGCCCAAAACCCGGACTGCGAGGGGTCGAGGGATCCGTTCGTCTCGAGGAAGGCGGCAAGCTGTTTGTTGACGGTCTTCTCGATGACTTTGGCCGGAAAAGGAAGGAGCGAGATGGGACGGTAGTTCTTGAGGTCGGTGGGGTCCGCCGTTGGTTTCTTCAGGAGGGCGGTCAGCTCGGCGTGCTTCCAGCTCTCCGGGAAGGTGGCGGTGAGGAAGGAGGAGTTGATGGTGTCTCGGAGATGGGGTGCGATGGTGGCGTCGGCTTTGTTGAAGACGTGGTGTGGGCACGGGTCGGTTGGTGATCCGGAGTGGATGGAGTTCATCGTGCGGGTGGTGTCTTCGGTGCTGATCGGGGTCCAGTTGCAGAGGGTGGTGGTGGCGGGTGCTGGTTCGGTGGTAGGGTGCGTGGTCAGTGCGTCGAAGCTGTTGTGTATGTCAGTGATCTTGCGGTGGAAGAACGAGGCGAGTGAGTTGCAGAGGTCTTGCGAGGGAGTGATGTTGTTGTTTCCGGCGCTGGGGTTGGAGAACTCTTTGACGATGCTGAAGAGTTCCTTGCTGTCGTGGGTGTTGTTGTCCAGTCGTTCTTTGAGTGCCGTCTTCTTGGTGGCGCGGATCAGCTGATGGTGTTTGCGGATGGCGTGCTTGAGGGCGGTCCTGTTGTCTGTGGTGTGGTCGAGCCGCCAGGCTTTCTCGAGGGTGCGGCAGTTCTTCTTGGATTCCTTGAGTTCGTCGGTGAACCAGGGGATTTTCTTGCTGCCGGGTCTGCTGGGAGGGTTCTTTAGTGGAGCGAGGTCATCGGCGCAGGCGGTCAGCCACTTGGTGAGGTTGCTGGCTGCTTCGTTGGGGTCCGTTGTGCTGGTCGGAGTGTTCTGGCTGAGGGAAGCGGTGAGCTGCTCGGAGGTGATCTTGCTCCAGCTTCGGCGGGGGGCCTGTTGCGGGTGGTGGTGGTCGCGGTTCTTCTGAAGCTGAAGTGGACGCAGCTGTGGTCGATCCAGTGGAGTCCGGTCGCGTGGCTGAAGGAGATGTGCTTGCTGGAGGAGAAGACGGGGTCAAGCGTGTGGCCGGCGTAGTGGGTGGGGGTGTTCACCAGTTGCTTGAGTCCGAGGTTGGCGAGGTTGTCCAGCAGGGCGGTGGTGTTTCTGTCGTTGTTGTTCTTCAGGTGAAAGTTGAGGTCCCCTAGGAGGATGTAGTCGGCGGAGGGAAGGGCGTGCGGGCTGATGAAGTCTGCGATGTCTTCGCTGAATTGTGTGCGTGGTCCCGGTGGTCTGTAGATGAGGGTGCCAAGGAGGGTGGTCTTGGGGTCAGTATGTATCTGGAAGTGCAGGTGTTCGGCGGCTGTGAAGGTTTCGTCGGAGTTAGTTGAGATGCGGATGGTGTTCTTGTGTATGATGGCGATGCCTCCTCCCGTCTGGTTGACGCGGTCCTTCCGGGTGATCTTGTATCCGTCCGGGAGGGCTATGGCGATGTCGGGCGCCGAGGAGGCGTTCATCCAGGTTTCGGTGAGGAAGGCGACGTCCGGTGCTGTCGTGTCGAGCAGCTCCCAGAGTTCTACCGCATGCCTGTGGACGGAGCGGGTGTTGAGCAGGATGCATTTCAGGTGGTTGCTGCTGGTGCTGGGCTTGGCGGGGGTGGGGCAGGTCCGGTAGCAGGTGAAACGGCAGGCTTGGCAGGCGAAGGGTCCGTGGGTGCGTCTCGGGGTGGCTGGGTAGCAGGCATGGTTCCGGCCGGCATTGAGTGCGTTGAGGGTGGCGGCGTCGTAGGTTCGTCGTGTGGTCTTGCATCGGCGGGTCCTGGCGCTGGGCGCGAGCCAGGCGCGGACGGGCGCAGACGGGCTTGCCATTGGCGCGCCTTCGGCGCACAATCGGCGCACCCGCTGGGCGTCAACGCTGCGCGTGGGAGTGGGTGACATAAGTTAGGAGCCGGGAGGGCCGGTCAGCTGGGTGGCGGCGAATGGGCGTCGGGGGGCATGGCCGCAGGGAGGCAGCGGCGGGAAAAGTCTGGGCGAGCGGCGGCTCTGCGGTGGTTGGGGCGCTCTGGCGGCCGGCTCTGCGGTGGCTGGGGCGCTCTGGCGGCCGGTACTGCGGGCTGGGTCGCTCAATTGCGGTCGGCGTCAGCGGGAGGCAGGAGGGGGTGACCAGGCCCAGGGAAGGCGCTGTGGTCACTGAGGAGGGCTGTCCGCGGTCCCCTTAAGTTAGGAGCCGGGAGGGCGGGTCAGCTGGATGCGGCGAATGGGCGTCGGGGAAGTGGCCGCAGGGAGGCAGCGGCGGGAAAAGTCTGGGCGAGCGGCGGCTCTGCGGTGGTTGGGGCGCTCTGGCGGCCGGCTCTGCGGTGGCTGGGGCGCTCTGGCGGCCGGTACTGCGGGCTGGGGCGCTCAAGTGCGGTCGGCGTCAGCGGGAGGCAGGAGGGGGTGACCAGGCCTAGGGAAGGCGCTGTGGTCACACTATACAGTCCTGAGAGAAAATACTCCTCCAATGAAGTACTGCCAGCTGGGTACTAAGCCACACATTAGGCACTTGAACTGCGAGAGAATTCTATCAGCTGCCGCCATTATGTATAAACGCTGATACTTGATAAAAACATCTCTTCAAGTTAGGTGACATTAAGGGGAAAAAACACTTCTTAACATTCTTTAGCTGGTTCGCCGTTCTCTGCGTTGAAGGGCAATTAAAAATCCCTCGTAGCATAAGGGAATTAATCGACCGTGCAGGCAATGATACAAAGCCCAATAGACTGTCGCCACCTCCACAGAACGATGGGTCACACCCCTATACTTATGAATTCAGCAAAGTGCCCAACAACGATAATATAGCACAGTACCTTAAAGAGCATCAAAAACGGCAAATGAGTGCTATGAGTGTGAAATACAGCAGTCATTCGTCATGTTGTGAGGAGAATTCCATTGGCGGTCGCCATCTTGGAAAATATCCCGACAGAGACTTTCCGCTTCACAGCCTCAAAAAAGAGTGATGCGAAAAAATAAAACACTCTCCAGTGCTCCAGAAGTATTCCGCTGCTCTCCGAAGCTGAACAGCAAGGCAATATCGCCCGTTTTACATATTAAATGAGCGTCCGCACCAGCAGTGTGACAAAGCTCAAAAGAAAGCAGCCATCTCTGCTGTGTGTCAAGCCACGCCCCCCCCAAATATAAATCTATATACAAAATGACTTGGTTTTCCCCTACTGGCTTGGCCTTCATCCTGCTTCTGCGCCGGGACACTCAATTGAGTAGCTGTGCGCTCTACAAATAATCATTTAACATAACATAACATTTCCCATGCAAGTTGATGGAAAAGGAAAGTGCAGAAAGATGATCATTTTCCAAGTATACATAAGAGCCAGGGCCAGGTAAGAACAGAGACATGAAAAAGGTATGTATTTTTGGAAAAATAGAGAAGAAAGGCAAAAAACATAGTAGGAAATAACTTTGTACATGAAGCAAAGACACATTTTCTAGTATGCAAGCGAGAGCTGTACTGTTGCTATTAGGAGCGGGCCCGTTTTTTTTAGCCAGAACTACCCATTGAAGCTGTGAAATTACTCCTGATTATGCCAGCTTTTCTCCATTTTCTTGTAGATTTTCACACAACAAGCAAAGGGCTTGAGTTAAAAACCTAAAATGGGGTGTGTTCCCACTTTACATGCAATCCACTGATATGCCTATGCCTATTATTGGGAATAACAGTGCTGTCATCATATGTACGTACAACAATGTGAGGCTAAAGTGAAAATGAAGACCAAATTTCAAAGAGCAGGAAAGATTGAACCGTTGAACCAATTCCCTTTTTCAGTATTTTGTAGCAGAAAGTGATAGGGATGTATAACTCTTTTATTGCCCAAAAAAGGGAACCTTAAACTCACCCTTTTATACAAGAAAAAAATCCTGCTGGTGCTACAAACCATTATGTAGATAAAGCCATGTGATTAGACGCCAGACATCTTAGAATTTTAACCGAGGTGGGCAATGCATCAGCTGTAGTCCCAGATATTCTCCATCATGTACCAGAGATGGGTGAGATTTGGGGCAGTAGAGGAATGCCGGTGCTCTGCATCACAAAGCCTCGTCTTGTCAGCCTGACCTCAATGGCAATTGTTCATGTCTGAAGGAAAGTTTAACAGAGCAATTTAAGCACTCATGCCAGGGGCGGCTCTAGGCTCATGGCAGACCTGGGCAGGGAGCGTAGGTAGGGGGCCCCGGAAGAGGGGTCCGGGCAGGGCGGAGCGTGGAGGCCAGTGAAGAGGGGAGAGGCAGGGTGTTTGGAAGTGGAACAGAGCCGGAGGCTGCCTAATCCCTGCCAGGGGCCGCCACGCAAATATGTATCCATCCTCAGAGGATTATTATATTAAGGATATATATTGGCGTGGTGGCCCCTGGGGTTTGGCGGCCCTGTGCAGGTGCACAGCTTGCACATGCCTAAGGCCGCCCTTGCTCATGCTTACTGGATTGTGGCTTCATTGCATCACAGGTAACAAAGAACTCTGATTAATTGCCAAGCCAACGCAGAGGGTTTTATTCTTGCCCGTCAATAAAGCTTCCGATTGATGCACACAAAAGTTTTTGGATTTGCATGAAAGAATTTTTAGTAAAGTGGACTAGCATCAGGAAAAGTGGCAAGTGGCAAAGACTGCATGGAAAATCCATTCATTCCTGAGATAAATGTTTAAGGTATTGTGGGCCTCATTTACCATATTTTGATGCATGGCACCTCATCAAGCCTTCCTGCTGCGATGCTGTTCCTCAAAATAAAAGGGCAGAAATGCTCAGTATCTACAACATATGATATAGATACCATTGCATCATGTCAAAATGAGGAGAAATTAATGTCTCTCTCCTTGTTACACCACTCCTACAGATTCTGACGCATTCCCAGCTTTACAAAATGTTGTAAATCTGGGGATGTGTCAGGTTCCATGGATGTTACATGGGAACACCCACGGCAACACCCATGGAATGCCCCTTTCACACTGAGTAATGCGTGAAAGGGTGACTTTAGGTGGCCTTGTAAATATGGGCAAGTCCATTGCACTGCCAGTGTGTCTAAAAAAGTGACGCATCGGTGGCACAATGGGCTTGTAAATAAGGCCCTAATGGCCTAATTTACAGAAAATTATGCAACACAGTGATGCAAGCCATTTTGCAGCGCAGAGCTGTGTCATTTTAAAAGCACAGGGATGCCACAATACAACGCATCCATGATCCTTCTCCTGCGCCAGTTCAGGCACACTTGCGTCATGTTGCAAGGGTGCCGGCATTGTGGGGAGACTTTCCTTCAAAAAACAATCATTGGTGACATTTTCCTCTTTCTATGCATGCTGCAGAATGGAAAGGAAAAAAAAGGAGAAATAAAAGTATTTCGCAATCCCAGCTTTAGAAAACACACAATCTCAGTCACTTCTGTTTGCTGTAGAGTAGATGAAATGAAAAGTTTACCAGAAGAGTTCAATTCAAAAGAATGCAAAGTTAGGTCAACTGTGTAAAGATTCCCTTGCACAATAGTTTTCTTTTAAAATGGTTTTCCCTATAATTCCCTAAAATATCTGAGATTTTCCTGATATTATTTCCCCAAAAAGACGTTTTTATTGTCACTTAAACATAATGTGATCTTTACAAAGGTTGTCAAGCTCACACAATAAGTGCACGAATTTTGCAAAGGAAATACTTGCAACTTTGCACATCCCTAATCTGTAATAGCTTTATTCTATCAACTCTGGAACTTGTAATTTAAATAAAAAAGATATGACCAGCCATGTGGAAGTAGCAGCTGCTGGCATTTAAATACAATTCTGAAAAGAATACATTTTCTGCTTTCCTCAGCACTTTAATGCCTTTTGCCTTTGAGCTTGTTTTGTTCCTGACTGGCAGAGAGAACACAAATCTTAAACCCCTCTAATTAAGAGTGTTCTCTATTGCAGCAAGGAAAAAACAGCCTACAGTTTTTCTTGTGTTATTAATTTTCCAGTAGTAGGTTGGAACTAATTTATTTGGTGCTGTTGGAACACCTGAATCTATACGTTTTTGATGTGCCAAATAGTACACAATGTACAGGCAGAAAAGTGAAAGAAGGCAAACTTCGATTCCCTTACTCAGCAAGAAATGAGTAATTTCCGTCAGGGATGAGTGATAATAAACACATTCACTAAGGGCCAGATGTACTAACTTTCTGGTAGTAAAAACTAGTCTCAATCTACGACTCTATTTTTTGCGACCAGGAACTATAATATGTGAATTGAACTTCAGGCAGGCACTGTGCACCCCCAGGTCACCAACCCATCGAAACCACTACACGAGGGCTTGGCCATTTTCAGCAAACTTTTGTTACATGTTGTTTTATTTGGCCACAACCTAGTGGCAAACCGCCATGCCTAACATACATACACATAAATGTATATAGAGAGAGAGAAGAGAGATGTTTACCCTGTGGCATTCACCACTGGGTAGTTCTAGTTAAGTCTGTCTTTCCATTAGAAGTACCTTTTTTGGTTTGCAAATAGTTTTGGTGCTGTTTAATGAATGTTCAAAAAACTTTCCCGAAAAGTGCTATTTTTTGCATAGTATCTTCATGGAAAGTTTTAGGGTGATCTGTAAAGTGGGGCTCAGAAAAAGGGGCATCCCAACATGCAGAATCCCCATGCATTTTCCATAGACTTTTTTGAACATCGCTATGCAAAAACTAATGAATGGAATTACACCAAATTTAGCAGGAAGCTAGATCTTGGTTCATCAAGTGTGCTTATTGTGATTTGTTGTAAAACTGTTCTGTCGTTTTTGAGAAATGAAGGTACAAAAATATTTGTATATGTGGGCGGTTGGGTTCGAGTGACTCTCATGAGGCAGGTAGCCGCAGTAGGCCCCCATCCACAGGGTCTGTGCATAAATTAAAAGGGAGGGGCGAGTGGCCCTCCTACCCAAGTCTCATTGATGCCAAAACTGTGCATGGCAAGGTCGCGGGCTGTAGTTACTTTAGAGCACAAGTTATAGTTACTTGAGGAAACATTCAGGGGTGTTTTTTTAGTTTAAAACATGACGTTGTTTTTCAACTGACTATAACCTTACTTTAACCTTTGTTTTTTCAGAGAATATCTCTCTCTATATATATATCTAGATATATCTATCTATATATCATTTGTTTTAATTCTGAAGTGTGATGGAAATAAAGGTTGCAATAGGATCAAAACAAAATCAAAACACTTTACTTAGTGATGTATAAATGATAAATATTCACTGAAACCCAATTTCCATACATTATCATTTGTGTGCAATATATTTTTATCTATAAAATTGTTTGTTTATGCAAATTTGGTGGCCATTTCAATGGAAAGTGTGCTGTCTGTAAATGAAAGTGTGCTACCACATGATGCTTTAGTTACATTAAAAAATTGCCCGACCCTTGTCAAATAAAGCTAGATGCATCATGAACATTTGCGGTTTTTAAACGTTTGGGATGGACTGCTCTATCAGTGTGTTTACTATTGTTGACAAGCTAATAGACTTGCTTTCAAATTTTGGTGAGGTAATCCTTTGACAAAACAAGAGGCTTGACTTGTATAAAGGTGTAGTCACCATCTGACAAAGCCAATAGGCTTGTCTTCATATAACGATGTGGTGACCCCTTGGCAACGACAATAGGCTTGCTTTGTACATTGATGTGGTCATTCGTTGATTGACACAGCCAATATGCTTGCCTTATATAAATATGTGGTCTCCACTTGACAAAGCCTATTGGCTACTCTTTATATAAAGCTGTAGTCATCCCTTGACAAGCCTATAGGCTTGCTGTGTATATTTATGTGGGGACACCTTGACAAAGCCAATAGGTTTGCCTTTATATAATGATGTGGAGACCCCTTGACAAAGCTATTAGGCTTGCCTTGACATGAATGTGGTCACCTCTCGACAAAGCCAATATGCTTGCCTTTTATATATATTGATTTGGTGACCCCTTGAGAAAGCCAGTAGATCTGTGTTATTTCAAATGACACCGCTTTATATTGTGATGAGCACTCTCATTTGCTGGCCGCGCAGGGGAGTGGGGAGGGTTGGCTGCCTCTGTTGTGGTTGGATGCCGGGCTTGTCTGCCACAGGCCAGTGACGTTATTGTTAGGTATTATAGTAAGATCATACCTTGCGTTAACAAACCCTAGAAATTCATTGGAAAAAAAGGTTAAAGTGAAGTTAGATATGGTAATAAGATCTAACTTTATGTTTTAAAAAAACTCAGTAATTCACCGACAAAAAGAAGGTTACGGTGATATTATAATTAGGTGACAATGTCACTTAAAACATACCATTTTAAATGTAAAAAAAAAAACACTGAAATTCACCACTTATAGTTATCTGAGCTATGGGTGGAGTTTTGGAGTTTTATGACATAGTTCCCAATACTGGGAGCTTTTAAATGTACAGATCTGCACATTTATAGTTAAAAAGGTAATCTACTGAGACCTAGAAGTCCCTTTGAGGCTTGGTTTAGTGGTCACTTAGCCCATACATCCAAGAATGATGAAGCGGTTTGCTAAACAATGACAGAGTCACCTGTCACGAGTTGCCTGGGTTTACATCATGTGCTGACATACATATTTTACACTTCCAAGTAATATCAGTCTATAGGCGACTTAAGCAATAGGTCATGCAAATGGCTTTTATAGGACCTAGAACCTACCGTTTCTGCACAACATGTGCACACATGCAATACATACAATGCATGTACGTAATCGATAAACATTGCTTCGGGATAGTGCAACAGAAATGACGACCGTTCACGAGAATCTTGAAAGAACATCTGGTGTTAAATTTAGCTAGAACATATACAGATTGATGTGGGCATACCACATACAATGTAAGCAACATTCTAGCTGTATTTATCTGATGTTTGTGACATCCTTTGTGGACATAATTATGCAGAGGTTGACTAGACTCCAGTTTTCATAATATATGCACCTCAAAATGAGGACGTAATAACATTCCCATTTTTTCTCCTTAAGTACTTGAAGAGCTTATGGAAAAATATTGAAGCAAGTGGGCTTTTAAAATAGCCTCCGGACCTGAACAGAAATCAAGAGTAGTGGAGTAAAATTCAGCTCCACATGTCATTCCCCTAAAGAGTGAGTCCCAGGGGCAAGCTTAAAATACTCTGAAGACAGAAGCTAAACATGACATAACAGCTATTTTAAACTAGCTACAATATCAAGGCATTTTAGTGCCTTGGAGTTCTACAATGAACATGTATTTAATTAAACCTGACAGACCCTATAAAATAGTATGGCTTTTAGTTTTAGACATGCATATACACAGACATGTACACTCAAAACACATGATTTAATCAATCAATCAGTAATCTTACAAAGCACAAACTACTCACCTGTGAGCGTCTCAAGGTGCTGGGGTTGGGAGTGGGTCTGTGGTTCAGTCGAAGAGACAGATCTTGAGGTCCTTTCTGAATTGCATCAGCGATGGTGATTGCCTGAGGTACAGGACTTTGCAGCAAGGTAGGAGAAGGATCTCATTCCAGCCGTGGTCCTGCGGATACGTGGGATGGTGGCCGGGGCTAGTTGGGCGGAGCACAGATGTCTGGTAAGAGTGTAGAAGGAGAGGCACTCCAGGATTCGTGTGTGGTCTATGGGTGTGGGGTGGGGGTTCCGAGCAATGTGGGCCATCAAGAGTCTACCCAGGCATAGTAGTAGGAGCCCAGGATGAGGACTTCAGTCATGTTTGAGTAATTCTTGAGGCAGCTGTCCTTCATCCAGGTGGCTACTGCCTTCAACCCGTCATGCCATCATAGAAGTTGCTCTTAGTGGCTGTGGGTTGGTCAGTGAGGGAGCGAATCAGCTGGGTATCATTGGCGTAAGGGACGATGTTGAGTCAGTGGCTTCTTCGATAGCTGCAAGTGGGCCATGAAGATGTTGAAGAGGGTGGGGCACAGGGAGGATCCTTGAGGCACTCCTCCACTCTGTGGGTTCGAATTAGAACGGTGGAAGTCTGACTCTCTGTGTTCGGTCGGTGAGAAAGGGGAGGGTCTATTCTAGGGCTTTGTCATGGATGCTGGCGTCGTGGAGTCTTGCGCAGAGGGTGTGGTGGGAGACAGTATTGAAGGCGGCAGAGAGGTCCAGGAGGATAGGAGCTGCCGTATCGCCTCCGTCAAGGAGGATGCGGATGTCGTCTATGAGGGCGAGAAGAGCAGTCTCTGTGCTTTGGTTGCTTATCAATCAGATTGGGAGTGGTCCAGAATGTTGTTTGTTTTGATTAAATCAGAAAGTTTAGCGTTGATGGCCTTCTCAATGACTTTCGCTGGGAAGGGGAGTAGAGAGATGGGTCTGTAGTTCTTGAGGTCTGTCGGGCCATCAGAAGGTTTCTTCCACAGGGGGTTGATCTCTACATGCTTCCAGTCTTCTGGGAAGGTTGCGGATTCGATGGAGCAGTTGATGGTGCGGCAGAATTTGCGAGCAATGGAGGTGCCGGCTCTGTTGGAGATGTGGTGAGAGAAGGGATCTGAGGGGGCTCCAGAGTGGATGCTCTTCATAATCCTGAAGGTGTTTTCAGAAGTGAGGTAGTCCAATTGGTCAAGGTCTCCTGGGAGCTGAAGCCATTCGGCGTGGTGGTTGTGAGTGGGCAAGTCTTGGGTTGTGCAGCTGTCGTAAATCTCCTTGATCTTGCAGTGGAAGAAGATGGCGAGGTTGTCACAGAGGTCTTGAGACAGGGGGATGTCTGCTATCTCTGTGCTGTGTTTAGCAAATTCTTTGACCACTGCGAAGAGTTTGTTGCTGTTGTGTGCGTTGGCTTTAATGTGTTCCTCAATGGCTGCTTTCTTTGTCGTTCTGATGAGGTGGTGATGTGCGGTGAAGGGTGGACTTAAAGGCTACGTGATCTGCCATGATCTTGCGAGCACCAAGATCACAGCAGACCATGTAGCCTTCAAGTCCACCTTTTCTGGAGCTGTCTGCAGGTGCGCCTAGACTCTGAGAGGGCGGGAGAGAACCAGCTGGCTTTCTTGGAGTGCTGCTTGCCTGAGGGTTCCCTGAGGGGGGAAGTGTGTTGGCGCAATCAGAGATCAAGCGGTGGAGGTTGCATGCTGAGGTGTTGGCGTCTATGGATGTCTGAGGTTGGGTCTTGCTGAGGTAGGTGGTGAGCTGGTTTTTGTATTCCTCCTTTCTGTTCTTTCAGAATTGTTATGGTTCTTTCTTGATTCTACATTCTATATGTGGGAGTTAGGCAGTGTAAGTCTGTCTCCTGAAGATTGTAGATGTACAAGCTGTTATCCTTCATTAAACCTCCTATCTACAACCACTCCTGTCTCCTGGATTACATCATAATTTGTTATTTAAATTTCTTTTAACAGCAAGTTGAATGGACTCTTTAATCACTCTATTAAAACGTTCTGTTTGACCATTGGCCTGTGGGTTATAATTTGACACCTTTTTGTGAATAATACCACATCTTTCAAGAAATGAAGAAAATTCTCTGCTAATAAACTGTGGGCCATTATCTGAAACAATTTCAGCAGGGATGCCCTCTCTACAAAACACTTCATCCAAAAATTCTACAATTTGAGTTGAGCCTATTTTATCCACAACTTTTAACTCTGGCCATTTGGAAAAGTAGTCAATCAAAACTAAAATAAACACGTCTTTATTGGGTGACAAATCAAGAGGACCAACAATATCCACTCCCAATTTTTTCCAAGGAGACGTAACAAATTCGATGGGTGAAACACCAACAGCCAAAGGTTTTACAGATTTATCACTCAAAGAACAAGGCAAACAAGAACTGACCCATCTATCAATCATATTATCAGTACCTGGCCACCAGTAGAATTCACGAATACGCCTTTTGGTACTGGACATACCCATGTGACCTTCATGAGCCATTGAGATAATTTTCTTCCTTAAATCACAAGGAGGAACTATTTTATCTCCTCTAGTTACAAAACATTGGTCAAACATGATTTCATCCTTTATCTTATAAAAGGATAAAACATCGCCAGACAATTTGCGTTCCTCAGGCCAACCATGTTATAAATAAGTCACGACATTGGACAAACTGGAGTCCTTGTACATGGCATTTCTCCATTCAATTTCTGAAATTGTATCAGACAGTTTATTATTACCTTCACCATTGACATCCCTAATGGAAAACACAACATCAAAATCACTGTGAACACTGGAAATTTGCGAATCTAAAGGCAATCTAGACATGCAATCGGCATGTACATTCATACGGCCAGGAACATATTCCACTACATACTGGAATTCCTGCAACTTCGCAGCCAAACGTGCCAAACGCGCCGTCAAAGTCCTCCCACCACCAGCCGCTGGCATGTTGATTAGTGGCTTGTGGTCGGTTCGTAAACGGAATCTAGTTCCCCAAAGAAACTGTCTGAAATGTTCAACAGCCCAAGTGCAAGCTAACAATTCTTTCTCAATAGTGGAATAATTGTACTCAGCACCATGAAGAGTCCTTGAGGCATAGGAAACGACATACTCTTCACCTCTATTCCTTTGCATTAATACAGAGTCTGAGCCCACATTGCTTGCATCCACACATACAATACATTCTTTACCCAACTCGAAAGGTCTTAAAAATGGAGCGTTAAGAATTTCTTTTTTTAGTAGATCAAAGGCAAATTGTTGTTCAACAGTCCATAAAAACTTTGCATCTTTTTTTAACAGTAACCTCAAGGAATGTACTTTTGAAGAATAGTCTTGTACACATTTACTGTAAAATTCAGTAAGTCCTAAGAAAGACACAAGTTGTTCTTTACTAGAAGGTGCAGGAGCCTTCAGTATACTTTGGATATGATTAACCTTTGGCTTAATACCTTGGGAAGAAATTTCGTGTCCAAGATATTCCACTTTACTCTGTCTAAACTTCTTTCATGAGTGTTTGAAAGACTGATGCTGCACTGGCTAAACCAAAAGGCATGCAACAAAATTGAAACATACCTTCTGGTGTTATAAAGGTAGTCAAAATTTTAGACTCTTCATGCAAAAGTACCTGATGGTAAGCACTTGCCAAGTCTACAGTAGAGAATACACATGCACCTGAGAGAGTAGAAATCAACTCATGTATATTGGGTAGCGGATACCTATCAACCCAAATCTCTTGGTTTAAGCTCCGAAGGTCGACACATAGCCGAAGTTCGCCATTGCTTTTAATGGATAAAACCACTGGCGAAACCCAAGGAGAAGATTCAACAGGTTCCACTATCTTCCTGGTTACAAGATCAGATAGAATTACTTTTAGTTTATCTCGATATGCCAGTGGCACATTTCTAACTCTGTGCCTCACAGGAATAGCTTCCTTTTATAAAGTTGGTAAACTCATCAGCCTCAGGAGATATTACATACACAGGATGTGATGCATTGGGGTTAAGTTTAATACCTAATTCATGCTGATGAGGCCAACTAAGAATGGAAGCACCATTAGTAGCAACATAAACTTTGCCTTTAATACTCCTACCTTTAAACGTGATGTCAGCCCACATGTAACCAACTAAATCAATTTTATGAGCAGTGTAATCACCAGGTTGCACATCTGGTGGTGACAATTTCAAGGAACCCCAAAATTTGTTGAACATGTCCATGCCTATAATGCTGTACCATGCGCACGAATCACTGAGCATGGAAATTTCATTGCCATCAATCAAGATTATATCTTTAGGAAAACCTTTGCATTTGGTGTCACCAACACACAACAAACTATTAATACCGAGACCATCAGTGGGATCAGATTCTTCATCTGTCAATAAATTCACTTTTTGAGTAGAACTATACATTTTACTAAAATGGCCTCAACGTTTGCATTTAATGCATATTTTGTTCCAAGCAGGACAACCTTTGTAGCTCCCCACACGGTCGACACCACCACACCTGTAACAAACAATTTGGTTTCTCCTTTCAAAAGGTTTAATGTCTCTTTTAAAATTCTCTTTTTGTTTATTAGGAAAAAACTGCGGTTTATTGGGAACAAACTGCGTTTTTTTTAAATTTAAAGGTTCTTTTACTACTGAAACTTCAGGAATCACTACTTTAGTTTTACTTTCCTGACCTCTGATCTCACTTACAAATAATTCAGACTGTTCGATGCCTTTAGCAATATTTAACACAGGCTTAAGGGTTGTTTCAGTTCCCATCCATAAACGTTCCTATATTTTCTTACTCTTAGTTCTCATCATAATTTGATCTCTGAGAACTTGTTAAAAATTTATTGTCTCAAATGCACAGGAACCAGCGAGAGTACGTAAAGCAGCTACGTAGTTCTCAATTGATTCATCTTCTTTTTGTGCACGCGAATAGAATTTAAAACGTTCCATGACAGTATTTATTTTCCTTCCAAATCTAGCACCCAATTGTTTAACAACAACATCAAATAAATTTAGATCACCTGCACCCTCAATAGGAGGTACATTTTCTAATTCTTTAAGACCAGCACCACCTAAACAGTTTTTCAACAATGCTAATTTCCTTTTTGGAGAACATCCGTCCTCCTCTACAACATCAACATACGCTAAAAATGTAGGGAACCATAGGTCCCATTCCATTTTAGGATCACCAGCTATAGGTAAAAAATGTGCAGGAGAAACAATGTTATTAGACATAGTAGATAGCTCGTTGTAATATGATATAATAAAATGTAAACTGTGTAGAGCACTAAAAGAAAACTGTGTGGAGTATTAATGGAAGCAACTTAAAGTAAGTACATTACACATATTAGTAAAATAATAAAAACAAAACAAACTAAAATAAAAGAGGTAGTCGCCGAAGTCTATCTTGAGGAAGAAAAACGTTGTAATATTCTCATCCGGAGGTGTGCTGTTGCGCTTGCTGGTGTAAAAATCGTGGTAAATAATATTAAATAATAAGGTTCATGAGAGCGCTGCCGTGCGCATCGGCGTTGAAAAGTGCATCAGCGATAAAGAGCGTTGTCAAGGTAATCCAAAATGGCGGACAACGCGATGACGCAGGACGCTGCGTGATGCGTGATGACGCTGTGAAAGTTCCGGTGTTCACGTAATTAACTCACCGATCTGAAGACAGAAGCCGGAATGGAGATTCCGAGCTTGCGAGGCTCACGCGATGTCAGAAAATTCAAATATATACAGCTCGGCAGAAACAGTACTCGAAGATAAGGTGATGTCATTTTCAAAAATTAAATATCAATTTCTATGCAGGAAATGTTGGAACTCCCTCAGTATTTAGTAGAGAAAACGATGAAGATAAGATAAGGAAAGTCTTATGGTAAATAACATTTAAAAGTTATTAAAAAATCGTGAAATTCACAAGGAAGGTTCAGGAAATATAATTATTTCAGCCGCTGGTGCAATCAGAGCACATTAAGAAAAAAAGTCAGGCGCAGGTGCAATCGATATACACTTAAAATAAATAAATACCTTCAGGTATGCGTGAACGCTGTTTTCAATCCTTTCTCCAAATATCCACTTCTTTTAAGACAAAAAAAATTATAGTTGAAAAGATGGTGTTCTCAAAATAAATCCCAAAGCGTCACCAAAAATTATGATGTAATCCAGGAGACAGGAGTGGTTGTAGATAGGAGGTTTAATGAAGGATAACAGCTTGTACATCCACAATCTTCAGGAGGCAGACTTACACTGCCTAACTCCCACATATAGAATGTAGAATCAAGAAAGAACCATAACAATTCTGAAAGAACAGAAAGGAGGAATACAACACTGGTCTTCTGTGACTTTGTTCCAGCTTCTGGGAGGATCGCAGGTGGCGCACGACGAGTAGGATGTAGTCCATTAAGGCGAAAGCATGGTGAGCGATGAGGTTGGTATGGCTTCGTTGAAGGGGGGGTGATGTACAGGGGGTCTGTAAACAAGGGTCCACATAGGGTGGCACTCGGGTTGGTCTGCATCTTGAAGTGGAAGTGCTCCATGTTGGGTGATTGGTCGTTGCAGCTGGTTGTGAGTTGGAGGGTATCTTTGTGTACGATGGCGATGATTCCTCCCATTATGTTGAATCAGTCCTTGTGGATGATTTTGTAGCAGTACGGAATGGTGATTGTGATGTCCGGGGGTGAGCTGGAGTTCATCCAGGTTTCTGTGAAGAGGGTGACGTTGGGGGAGATGGAGTCGAGCAGGTCCCGATCTCCATGTAGTGTCTTTTTGAGGGAGCGGGTGATGAGTTGGATGCATCTGAGGTGGTCTGGTCCTGTTCTTGAGAGTCGTGAGGACGTTGGGTCTGGTTTGCGGAGGCCAGCGAAGGTGCAGTTGTAGGTGCGGCAGGCAAATGGGCCGTGGGTGTTCTTTGGCGACGTGAGGTGGTGTTCAGTGTTGAGGATGTGGCGGCTGCTGGTGTAGTTGCGGTGGAAGGTCCGAGGATCAGGGTCCGTGGCACTGAAAGAGGTCTAAGCATGGACAGGTGCAGACAGGCATGCCATTGGCACACCTTTGGTGCAACAGCAGCGATCCTGCTGCGCACGTCCTCTGGGCGGCTGTGCAACGCCCACCATTAAGTAGTGAGAGGGGGAGGGCTGACCGCTGGGAAGCGGCACGGCCTGCGGAGGGACGAGCAGCGGCGAGGAAAAGGCGCAAAGTGAAAAAGTGCAGAAAGTGACCAAAAAGCAGAAGAGATGAAAGGAGGAAAAAAGAGATCAGAGGAGGACAGTCAGAAAGCACTGAGACAGAGGGCAGAGCAGTAGCAGAGCAGAGATGCTCCCCACTGGACCACCAGGGATGAGGCAGTGGCGAGTGGAGGAGGGCCTTGAACTCGCAGACCTATAAGGGTCAGGGCGGCAGCTACCAGGTGGAGCTGTGTGAGAAGGGAAGCAGTTCACTGACAAGGTTGGAGATCATCCTAATATAAAGGTACATTTAAAATCACCCTGGACATTTCCAATTAATGTTTTAGCTCAAACATAGCACCCCAAAACAGTATCTAACCGTTTTTCTTGTTCAATTAGATTTAAGTATTTTTAGATTCCTACAATAAACCACTTATGGGCTATTAATAGGTCTGATTTGATGGATATCTGAGAGAAAGATTCATAACTTAAAACATTACATCACATATTATAAACACCTGACTAAAGTAGAACATTACTGACCACGCACAATTACACAATTAACATTTAAAAATCTAGATTTGTGCATTCTAAGAGAATTATCCTGTACCGGACTACATCATTATTTCACAGTCTATGCTAGAAAATATGTAATCCCTGCTGGGCATTTCATACTTTCGAGCGTTTACTTGCCACATTAGATTGAGAAAATGAAGTCTATTGTAATTATTTATTTTTTATTAAGTTTTCTGAAATAAATTTGATGAAAACGTACAGTTATCTCACATGGACTGTAAACAAACATGTTTTTTCTCTCAGCACTTTTAGGCTACATGCACAAAGTTCACACAAAGATCATACAGAAATTCCATTCCTGTACTAATTACATTTTCACAGCTGAAAGCAAGTTTCACTCCCACACAGAGAATTCTGTGGTGCAGCAAGGTTCTTCTTTTAGAAGCTATTCGATACAAAGTTTGTATCTTATCTCATGTAGTGCAAGTCTTTTTGCAATGTGTATGCTATGCTGCCATTAATATATCATTACACATAATAAGCAACTCCTAAATGTTTTACCTATACAAGTACACAGAGCTGTTCCCTGTGAATGTCTTCACAGCTTGTGGCTAGCTTGAGTTGTATGTAGTGCAGGAAACTTCGCACTAGAAACTTCAAAGTTCTATACACACTAAAGTTTTTTTATGGTTTCTCCCCTGCACAGCAAAACCCAATCTGTTTTACTTTCATTATGTAAAGCTGATCCTTCAGTTCCGATACTAGAGCAGTGTAGGATCCAGTCTTAATGCCCTTTATAGCTTACAATGTACATTGCATACATTAGCTTCTAAACGGATTAAGAGATTCAAAAGGGAAGTTAATAAAAGAAAAGAAATTATGGGGAAGGGGCTGTCTTTCAGAGACAAGCCTCAACAGGTCTGTGTCAAGGACCCTGGACCATAATAGTGAAGAAGTCCACATTTAAATGGACTGTGCTGCAAATGTTGCTTTGCTGGAGATGCCGGTCATACCTTTGTAAGGAATCTGCAGGTAATCTGATCTTAAGTCAGATCAGCATAGACATTTTAATAGTGATTTAAGCAACTTCAAAAGGAGATGAATCTTCAGATCACTCTTACACCCTCAATTTAGATAACACTCTAATGCAGGGGTGTCCAAACCCGTCCTGGCGGGCCGTATCCATGCCAGGTTTTTGGGATATCCCCATCTCGGGATCACGGTTCGATCCCCGGCACCGGCGGCAGATTAGCCCAGCACCATGTGACTCTGGGCAATAGCCTGCGCCGCGGCTAGGGCGGCTGACTCCGGAATCTGGAGATCACGGTTCGATCCCCGGCACCGGCGGCAGATTAGCCCAGCACCATGTGACTCTGGGCAATAGCTGGCGCCGCGGCTAGGGCGGCTGACTCCGGAATCTGGGGATCACGGTTCGATCCCCGGCACCGGCGGCAGATTAGCCCAGCACCATGTGACTCTGGGCAATAGCTTGCTTAATCTTCCCGACGGCCCCTAGCGCCTAGAGACCCTTACGGGCGATTGTGCACTTTACAAATGTGGAATATTAAAATTATTATTTGGGCCGATTCCGATCCGGTTCGTAAAAGCACATCCGCCCGAATCTGTCAGACAACCACGTACGCCCGGGAGAGGACTGCCCGGGACCCGTGGAGCCCGTCCTGGTCACTCTGACCTGCCATCGGCCTGGAGAAGGGAGCGCCGGACGCCCAGGGGGAGGACTGCCCGGGACCCGTGGAGCCCGTCCTGGGCACTCTGACATGCCGCTGACCCGGGGAAGGGAACCCCGGACGCCTGGGAACCGTGGAGCCCGTCCTGGGCACTCTGACAAGCCGTTGGACCGGGGAAGGGAGTCCCAGATACCCAGGACCCGTGGAGCCCGTCATGGGCACTCTGACCTGCCGTCGGCCCGGGGAAGGGAGCCCCGGACGCCCGGGGGAGGACTGCCCGGGACCCGTGGAGCCCGTCCTGGGAACTCCGGCATGCCGTTGGCCCGGGGAAGGGAGTCCCAGATACCCAGGACCCGTGGAGCCCGTCATGGGCACTCTGACCTGCCGTCGGCCCGGGGAAGGGAGCCCCGGACGCCCGGGGGAGGACTGCCCGGGACCCGTGGAACTCGTCCTGGGCACTCTGACATGCCGCTGACCCGGGGAAGGGAACCCCGGACGCCCGGGAACCGTGGAGCCCGTCCTGGGCACTCTGAGTAGCCGTTGTCCCGGGGAAGGGAGCCCCGGATGCCCGGGACTCGTGGAGCCCGTCCTGGGCACTCTGGCATGCCGTTGGCCCGGGAAAGGGAGCCCCGGACGCCCGAGGCCCGTGGAACCCATCCTGGGCACTTTGACATGCCGTTGGCCTGGGGAAGGGAGCCCCGGACGCCCGGGGGGAGGACTGCCAGGGACCCGTGGAGCCAGTCCTGGGCACTTTGACCTGCCGTTGGCCTGGAGATGGAAGTCCCGGACGCCCGGGGGAGGACTGCCCGGGACCCATGGAGCCCGTCCCGGGTACTTTGCCATGCTGTTGGCCTCCTGGAGATGGGTGCCCCGGACGCCCGGGGGACGACTGCCCAAGAGCCATGGAGCCCGTCCTGGGCAATTTGACAAGCCGTTGGCCTGGAGGAAGGAAGCCCCGGGTGGCCTAGGGAGGTGTTACCCAGGCATAGCCCATCTGGTCCCCCTGGCAGAGAACCACCAGCCTCGGAGGGGTGTCCGGGCGTACCCTGCCCCTAGTAATCCGGAGGGAAATTACCCCCCTTTCTTGCAATCTGTGCACGCGAGGTGACAGAGGGGACCCAAGGCGCGAAAGTACCCGACCTCCTGGAGCCCTCGCTGGGATCCGGGAGGCGAATGGCACCTCATCGGGACTTCCAGGGCTACCAGATGGCCGAGGCGAGAGGGGCGACCAGATGGCCGGGACCAAAATGACGCCAATCTGCCTGCCCCGGAGCTGCAGGGCTCTGGGGCTGCAGGGTTCCGGGGGCTGCAGAGCTGCAGGTCTCTGGGGCTGCAGGGCTCCTGGGCTTCAGGCCTCCCCGGGCCCTGATGGACCCTCCGTCCCGGGCGCCTCCGACCCCCGGCCGGCTTGCAGGACGGAGGGGGGGTTCCCGCACCACCGGGCCCTGCCGGACGGGGCTCAAACCCCGGGCCCAGTCCCCGGCCCCAGTCCCGGCTTTCCGAACCCTAGGCCGGGCCAGGGAGAGCCTCCCCTGGGCCCCCGGTGGACCCTACGTCCCGGGCGCCCCGGACCCCGGGCCGGCTTGCAGGACGGAGGGGTACCAGCACCCTCGGGGCCTGGCAAGATGGAGTTCAAGCCCCGGGTCCGGTCCCACCTTCCGAACCCTAGCCAGGCAGGGGAGAGCCTCCCCGGGCTCCGGTGGAGCCCCGTCCCCAGCGCCCAGACCCTCTGGTGGCCTGCGGGACGGGGGGCTTGCGCACCCCGGGGCCGGCCGGCCGGAGCTCAAGCCCCGGGCCCGGTCCCACCTTCCGAACCCTAGCCAGGCTGGGGAGAGCCTCCCCGGGACCCGGTGGAGCCCCGTCCCCAGCGCCAGGACCCTCTGATGGCCTGCGGGACGGGGGGCTCACGCACCCCGGGGCTGGCCGGCCGGAGCTCAAGTCCCGGGCCCGGTCCCACCTTCCGAACCCTAGCCAGGCTGGGGAGAGCCTCCCCGGGCCCCGGTGGAGCCCCGTCCCCAGCGCCCAGACCCTCTGGTGGCCTGCGGGACGGGGGGCTTGCGCACCCCGGGGCTGGCTGGCCGGAGCTCAAGCCCCGGGCCCGGTCCCACCTTCCGAACCCTAGCCAGGCTGGGGAGAGCCTCCCCGGGCCCCGGTGGAGCCCCGTCCCCAGCGCCC